>NC_141195.1:25093006-25593006 GCF_054491065.1 Syngnathus leptorhynchus
TCCAAAGAGGCGATGATGATGCCGATCTCACAAATGCTAGCCGTGAGAAGAAGGGCCCAGGTGGGCTCCCCGTTGGCTTTACCGTGTCCAAACACCTGCAGGGATCAAATTGGAAAATAGCATCTCGCAGAAGAAACATTGCAATACGCAGTAGTGTCGGAACTCAAATGACTCACTCGAAGAAATGGGATGATGCCGTCTCTGGAGATAGCCTGGAGGAGGCGTGGCGCTCCGGTCAGACTCTGTAGTCCGGCTCCGCAGGTCGAGAAAAAGGATCCAAAAACAATAACCCACGGAGACGGCCACGCCAGAGTCCCGATCACCAGGTTCCCATTGACTCCTTCGCCAAACCTGAAAGCTCGAGACAAAGATTGACGGCTTTACCTACACTTTGAAGGACTGCGTCCAACAAGCGCCACTTACTTGTCCCTCAGGACCACACCTTCTATACAAGCACCAAAGAGCACCACGCAGGAAATATCTGATTAAAAAGTCTCTTGAGGAATATGTGATTTCAAATGTTGAGCGAATAACGACAAAGAAATGCATACGTATTGCGTTGTATCAACGTGAAGGATACAAACAGTAGATGTGGTGGTGATGGCTGCAATGGTGCCGATGGGGATGGACTTCTGAGCATCACGGAGATCTCCAGAGCGATTGGAACCGGCCATGATACCTGCAAAAAATTTGCCATGGAATTTTGGGAAATTGAATGACACAACCTGCGCCGCAACTTAGACCGGCTTTCGACTGTTTTAAAATGTTCGTCTAGATTCAGCCACCAAAAAAAAAAAACTCAGTCTGCCAAATTCCTAAAGACGCTTTCAGAAAAATCAAGATATGCCATTTTGTTCATATTATCTGTTCATATTAATTCAGAGCTCTAACCTGTGACAGATGGAAAGTAAATTCCCACCAAGAGTGTGAAGAAACTGGTGATGTCAGCCAGCACAAAGCGGTTTGTGGCCGAAGCAGAACTGTCAGGGTCCACTTGGGATGCCAAGCCTCTCTTCTCTACAATCATCCCTTTTTCCAAATAATTGCCAAACAGGTTTTCTGGAAGAGGAATTGACAAAGCTGCTCATTTGGATCTTTGCATTTCTTTTATTTTTTTTTAATTGCTACCTGCCAGGATCCCACTGGTGACCCCCGGAATGCCTTGTATCTCTGTGACGTTATTGTCGTTGAAGTAGTCATCGCAGGTGGCGTTGATGTTCTCGGAATCACAGAAAGAGCGCCACAGTTTGGTGGTGACCGTCTCGTTGTCCGTTTCAATGACCTTTGCGCAGACGTCGTATCCCTTGGAGACGAGAGTGCGATTTCCCAGGAGGCAAACCCTGCGGGGGAAAGTCCAGGAGGTTTACGACACGTCACCACAAAAAGCATCATCAGAAATGTCCGTTAGACTGACGGGAAGACCGGCGGGTCGATGGCCGTCTTGATGACTCCCGCGTAGACAGCCACGATGGAGAGGATGACACAAGCCAGGAAGACCAGCGCCAGTTTGTTGACATACTTCACCCCCACAAAGACCAGCAGAGCCATGAAGCTTAGAACGATGGTGCCGTACACCCGCATATTATTCAGGAGGGCCGCCTCTGCTTCCACACCTTCCAGGCCTTCGATCTTGAAGATGGCTGCCTGAGGAATTATATAAATCTGACAGATGGGAAGATGGTTCAAGGCGTGAGAAGGATAACGGAGGAGAAAGGTGGCACAAGGTTCTTTTCTCTTACGGGATTATCCAATACCCAATTGCTGACTTACCAGCAAGATTTCGATACAACCGAGGATGTACATGGCACCGGCAAAGGTGGTGCCCAAGTAGAAACAAATCCCAACAGCTCCACCAAACTCAGGCCCAAGTGAGCGGGAGATCATGTAATAGGAACCTCCAGCTAGGACAACAAAAACTTCAGTCAGTCAGAGTCAAATCCGTATCAGCGATTACAAACACATCTTCTCACCCGGGACCACTCCATTGGTAGCAATGGCGCTCATGGAGATGGCTGTGAGCATCGTCTGAAACACAAAGACACAATCCAATAAGAAGCAACTGTCAGAAGAACAAGTCAATTCAAGGAAAGTACTAGGATGCAGCTAGGATCTTTTTCTTGGGGGGGGGGCGCATCTCGGGGGGCCCACCATTTTGTTTTGTTTTTTACAAACCCAAAAGATTCTTTGAAAACACCGATCATGTTGATTCTGGCGGATGGGTTGGCAGTGCCCCCGCCGGGCCCCCTCGTTAGCTCCGCCCCTGATGACAACTAAGTACCTCTTCCACAGTAGCCTTTCTGTTGTCTAGCCTACTCTGCTCATTTATCTAATAATGCTTACTGGTCACTCATCATAGAAAACATGTGGCTCGAATTTGCTCTCGCAATTCCCGATAAATCCATTTCTATCCACTACAGACGTTGCGGGAGACATTTTCTAAACGTTTCATGGATCGCAAGGATTTGAATGGAATTTCAGGAAATGCTCAGTGATATTGCTATTTTGCTAGAATAGAAAGAAAAACCTTCATTTGTAAGTCTGACAGCAGCAGGCAGCCTGCGACAGATGCAAAGTAGCAGAAGGGCACGGTGGGCTTGTTGCTGGCTTGAAATATTTTCACATCAGGATTTAACAGGTCACCTTCAGCATCGGGATGGATAATGCACATTCAAATCATGCATGGTAGCTTAAAACGTCATCTTGTGTCCAGAACATGCTTCTGTTATAAATCCAAATGATCTATTCAAAGCTGATATGAATCAGTGGAGCAGTGTTTGCCAACCAATATTCAGCCAAGGCACATAGTTTGGATTTGAAAATAGCTCAGCAAACAAAAATATTACAATACTGAAGTGATGAGAGTTGTCTGCTCTCTATTTATCCAAAAATCTGCCATCAAGCGGAAGAGTATTGAATGTTTTTGCCAAAAATTCAAAGTCACTAACATATTTAACAAAAGTCAATATTTTTTTTTCAAAATTGAGTACAATTGGTGCTTAGGAATGTCGGATGCACGTCCACTCACTGTGGAGCAACACATGAAGACGATGATGAAGGAACCCAGCACGCCTCCGATCCCCACCATCCAGGTCATTCGCAAGAAGAGGATCACGCCAAAAATATTTTGAATACATGGCAGGTAAACACCCATCAGAGTTCCCAGTTGGGGCGCCTGGCAAACACAAAAAGGGGAACAATGTCAAAGGAAAATCATTTTCACTTTTTGTTTCTTTCATAAAGAGAAATAAATAAATGAATAAACAAATACAAAAATAAATAAATAAACAACAACAAATAAATAAATGAATCAATAAATAACATAACATTTCATAAGTATGACATTTAGATTTGTCTTTCTTGCTGTGCGGTTTGCATTGACTTCTCTACCTTGACAGTTTTTTTCGACGGACGTGCGCCTTCCTCGTTGTTCTCTGCCTCCTCGTGCTCTTTGCTCCCCGTTGGCAAGTTGGAGTAGTTGGCCAGGCTGCTGAGCAACGAGGACACCATCGGACTGGTGTCCATCTCTTCCTGCAAGCGCACGCACACACGCACACGGCTGGCTCTCCATGTATGCTCTCAGATGGCCAAAAATATCTCCCACCTCAAAGAGGGCCATGTTCTTGCCGTCGTACTGCTGGCTCTTCTCCAGATCACAAGAGGCATTGCTGTTAATGAAAGGACTGCTCTCCTTTCCATCACCTGAGACAACAACCAATGACTTTAAATGGAGGGAAGACGTCTCATCAATATCGATGACACTTGACCTTGATTTCATGTCTGCCTTTTGTCCATCCTATTTTGGCTTTTATGTTGGAAGGAATGCTTGTGAGCAGGCGACAATCGCTCAATATTAATGGCAAAATTGTCATCTAGTCTACAGCCATGAACAATATGAAGTGTGAGGATGGACCTTTGCCATCTTCTCTTCCAGCAGGATGCTCCTGCCCCAAGTTAGGCTTTTTAAAAAAGATTTCTGCCCTATGGCAGGTTTGAACCCTTCATGTGACACGGCGCTTACAAAATGGACAGTTTATTCCAGCTTTTAAAAGCTTAATAGGACGTCGGCTCCGGGGGATTATCCAGCAGATGCCCGAGGCCGCAGAGTAAGGCAAAAAATCGACATTTGCACGTGAGCAAAAAACGCACCAATCGGCAAGCTTGAATGACATCAACCACATCAGCAGTCTGTTGAGACAATATTGTGGCGCAATGGAAAATGAGCTGGTGTCAGTGTGAGGATTCAATGAAAGTCCTCATTGCTTTCCTTCTGGATGGCAGACAAACATTCTCATCTGAGTGATCCCAGTGACTTGTGAAGCCATATTCTCAAGTACTGAAACAAACCAGGACAGAAACACAGAAGTAAACATGATTCCTGACTGGGCCATCTGTTTATATTTGTAGTTTTCGACCCAATCCAGCCCGATGAAAGACAATTTATAATCTTCGCTTTAGCGCAACCTCGTAGGCCGAGATTCAAACCCAGAACCTCCAAAGTGTGAGGCAAACGCTGCACCTTTTGAATCCAGTATACAGGAAATGGATTGTGTAAATGAAGAGAATGTGTCAAGACCTCTGTAATCCAACTTTGACATTCTGACCTACTGGCCAGACGTAGATTAAAGTCACAATGTGGCACATTCAAGATGAGGGAATAAAACACATTGTGAGGATTAGTGGGACAGGATTTATCCTCAGCACATTCCTTGATGAAACTTCCCAGCATTCCCAGCTGGCTAGCTTGATTACGAGCACCTGTGGCGAAACTTTCTTGACCTGGATTTGACACCTCTGGTAAGCAGCAGCACTTTTATGAATCATTTCTCACAGAGGCGAAAGAAAATATGGCTGTATGTCTGAGCACGTGTTGGTAGTTTTCATTTCGTAAAAGTTGTAACACAATGCTACTTGTTAGCTTATCTCTGGTGTTTGTTAGCATTGAGCTAAATGGATCAAGTACAGTGATGAGGTTTGATGGGGCTTTTTCCTCATTCATGAAAATGTTGAGTTACCTTGAAATAAAAGTTGAATCCTGGAAATTGGTTCAGACCATTGAGGTAGCAAACAGTAGGTTGTGTATGAAAATGGCTGCCATTTATGTGTATTTCACTATGGATCATATAATATTATTGACATTTTTTGGAAACATGTCTGTGTATACAATGGATTTTCAATTCATTTTTCATTTGAATGAGTGTGTTGACTTGCATAAGATTATGGCAAAGCCTCAGCCAACCCCTGATCCTACATGAAGCGCACATGCTGCCATTTTATGCTCTTATATAAACACTGACAAATATTTGTCATTGAAATGACCTTTGCTTTCTTCCACAAGCTGCTGGAGATCATTTGAGGGGCTTTGAACCTATTGAAAAATTGCTAATTCACTAAAATGAAGATTGTTCCAGCTTTATTGCTGATCCAACAACAACAAAAAAACCTCAGTGAGGATGATTTCCTTATTGAGATGTGTCATTTTGTGAAAGGTCGGGTTTTGCAGTTGTGATGTTCAATTTTGGACTTGTTTTTTTGTTTTTGTTTTATCATCTAGATCTTTGCCACATACTGTAGGTCCATCGGCCTTAACCTCCACTCCACTATTTTGAATCCTGAAACTTTTTTTTCGCCTTGAGGTCATTATGATGTATGGAGAACCACAACTGCCAGTATTGAAAATAAAAACAAATGAAAAGTTCCAAATGAGTGTTAGCAAAAAAATCAAAGAAATACATAAATAAATACATACATAAATAAACAAAGCCCACAACCTTTTAGTCTTTAGCTAGAAATAATTATTTCAGGTTTTTGCTTTATCGTGTTCAATAAACATTTGTCTTCCTTTCATTTTTTTCCGTGATAATTTTTGATTGCCAGGTATTTGATCTGGGGTGTTTAGACTTTTAATAGCTATCTTGAAGTCAAATGACGTGCAATTATGGATGACAGATAGATTTCATTCATCCGGTATCGCCTAGCAGCATAATTGAGCGTAAGGTCAAATGAATTTCAAAGTTTGGCAGTCCGTTGTTGAAGCGCCGGCCCGGCCGTTGATTCAGCTCTGACAAATGGCTTACTTAACCTTGCAGTCACTCCAGTCAATCTTATTGATTGCAACCAATCAGCCGAGCGAGCCCCTCGTGGGATCCGTCCTGACTTTTTAATCTCGCCGGCTTCTTTTCCTCAAGAATGAATGGAAGTAATCAAGGGCCATCTCCCTGGCGGGATTCATCACGTGTTGGCTAGTGATTGCGATCCACCCGCGTGTCAGCGCACCTGGCTTCAACTGGTGACCAGGTCACTTGCTACTTTACAAAACAAATGTGGACTTTTCTTTTCAGTCATGTGAGTGACTGGCTGTCTAGACTTGTTTTTTTTTTTTTTTTTATGAGGGCCGCATACAGAAAAATAGACATGATGTAAGGACCCATTCGTTCTTTGAAATATGGGGAAAAAATAAAAATTGAATAAAAAAATATATATATATTAATAATAATTTAACAATAATTTAATTAAAATATATATATATTGACATCACTCTCGTCGGCCTCACTCACCCTGGTTGTTGGGACTCCCCTCTCCTTCCTCGCCATCCGTTGTCACGTTGTTGAGCATCTTCTTTCCGTGGCACAGTCTTAAAGTGGGACTTTGTATCCCCTGGGACTTGCGGGAGTGGACGGGGGCGAGTTGGCCGGCTGGATGCCACACGCGTTCTCCTTGTTCCCTCCCGTGTGCCACTCGCCCTCAAGTCACTTTAAGCCCAAGCCCTACATTCATGCATTCACAAGGTATTATCCCTCTCCCTCCCTCCCGTCCTCTCACGCACGGTCATCCATGTCACCATGAGGACGGACGGGATGCATCAGACGAGAGCGCGCCGCCCGCCTCCCGGGATTCGTCTTTTCAAAGGGAAGAAAAGACCCCTCCGCGACATCACTTGTTATGCATCCTTTTCATTTGTTATTTTGACCCCCCCCCCCATCTCAAGTCTCTCTTTTCATATTTCCGTGCACGGCCATGACCGATTGTCTGTGGGAAGTGCTGCAGGCTGCAGTGCTTGTATAACTCGCTCTCTGTGCCCTCTTAAAGAAGTTGAGAAGAATGGTGATGGACCTGCTAAGCAGATCTCCGGGCCTAAACCCGACTAGGCAAGCTAGGGGAGCACAAGGTGTGGAAGAGAAACCTGTGATGTCTCTTAAAAACACACGTTAGATGGAGGAAAGATGAAATCCCAAAACCTTTGCCCCATAAGCATGTGTGTGTTACGTCACATTGCAGCCAGATGATCTCTTAGTTTTGGCAGATGTCCACATTGCCATTATCCTCAATGAGCCACCTCCGTCCCTCCTGACGTTCTCTATGTTACTGAGTCCTCTGTGACAACATGAACGCAAAGCTGATTGACGGGAAAAATGGCTCAAATTGGTCATTAGACAGCGTAGCTTACATCAATTTCCCATCTATTTATCAGAACTGATTAAAATAGAGCGGCACAGGACAATAATGAATACAATCTCCTAAATATGGACAATATCGTTCATCAGCTCGTAGCTATTTGAATCATTGATGAAGCAGATAATGATTTTGCTTTGCTTAGAGTTGCATTAGCATCGCTGCCGCCTACAGGACTGGAGTGGAACAAGGTGCTCCGATTGAATTGTTTTTGTAACTTCCACCCACTTGGCTGTTTTCCAATGAGAAGGATGCAACGTCATGTTTGAGCATCTTGACTGTTGTAGCATTCCATTGAAAGAGGTTTGTCTAATCTTTCATTTTCTTTTCACTCCTGCTCATCTTAACGACTTGCCAGAGAAAGATGATTGTTTTTCCCGGAAAATACTTCACTGTTGATGAATGAAACCCTCGTAGACCTATGGTTCAGCCATGGGAAGACTTTGGGGTGTGTCTGTGTTTTTGTTTGCATTCAACCAGAAGAAGGTACCGAGCCAAAGTGTTTTTGCAGCACGGTAATTATTCTAAAGCGCTAAGGTCGGGGTTGCCTATGCAAAATGTACAGCTGTAAAGTACATCGACGTGGCGTGTGGCCAAGATCATGGTCTCTTC
This sequence comes from Syngnathus leptorhynchus, assembly GCF_054491065.1. Classification (NCBI taxonomy): domain Eukaryota; kingdom Metazoa; phylum Chordata; class Actinopteri; order Syngnathiformes; family Syngnathidae; genus Syngnathus; species Syngnathus leptorhynchus. Next base: position 25,101,068 of record NC_141195.1, read on the forward strand.
AGCCAGAGTGGGTTATTGGCTGGCCTTTGATTGGCAGAGAGCCCGAGATCCGTGTTGAACTGGGCCAAGCGGCTTTAGCTCTTAACCCGTCTGCGCCACATGTGGCTCAGGATGTTGCCGTTCATAGCATGGATCCCACCTGTGCCGCTTTCAAAGTATTTGCCACACATGTGGCGTGCAATCATACAATTGCATTCAAGCAAGCCATGTAAGACCTTTGACTCACACCAATGCGACGGCACAATACAAAACACGGCAGTGAAGTTTCCGACGCGCTAATCCTGCAGATTAAGGCCATGGAGCATTGGGCTGAAATCCACGATTTTTTATTTTTTGTGTGATCAAACGCAGACTCTGCTTTCAGATGATGATCCAGCTCCTCTGGCAGCTTTTAACCGTAATGTCACACCTAAAAAAGATGCTTAATGGCCAAGAAAATTTGGATCACTATAAAGTGCTGTGTCAGTGATCATGAAAATGCAGCAGGGTGGTGAATATATATATATATATATATATATATATATATATATATATATATATATATATATATATATATATATATAAAATAAAATATATAGAATGGCTCATTTTAAATGTTTGCAGTAGCTGCCAATAGAACTACTCACTGATATTTTCACAATAAAATTACAGCTGACACTCAAAAAGAGGACCAAAATGTGGACAGGTGCACAACAAAAAAGTCTTTCCACTTATTGCGGGCCCCTTCGGCATGAAAGGCATCCCTGAGTTTAAAAATGATAAGAAATTGTAAATATTGTTCCACTTAATGACTTAATTTGCACTTGATTTTTGTTCATGAATTCAATTTTCTTTACCCGTGGTACTGGGGGACCACGTACCTCCTAACCTTGCTCGCCATTCCAGGTCAGCACAAAACCTTCCGAGTTGAAGTAGCCCATTTGTGCCCACCTGTGAGTGTTTGGAATGTGCTAAACTTGCGGATCCTTTGCGAGCCATCAGGCACATGTGCTCGCCACATGGATTCAAACCAAAGAGTGAAAACCAGTGTCATCGTATTTTCAAGACGTCTATAAACCAGGACAGACCGCTTGAGACTGCGGCGTGTCAAAATGCTTTCCCCCGTTTTTCATTATTGGCAGCACTCAAATAAAAAGGAAGATTTACGAGTCTTTCGAGATAGCCTTGTGTAAATTGCAAAGACTTCAGCCCCGAGCAGGACACCCAAAGACAAGTCTCTTTGTTTCCGTTACACACGATTACCACATTGCGCTCATTTATCATCTTTTGGCCACCTTTTCTCAAACAGTGTGATTGTTTGTTACCATGAATAATTCATTCGTATTACAGTTTGGGGATGTTTAACAAACAAAACAATTCTCAGAAATACTCATTAAACACAAATCAGTTGTTCCTACCGTAATGAAAATAGTCATTAAATTGCAATCAGTCTGACTTGTAATGAATATGCAAGTGTCGAGAGTCATTCAAGGTTAATTATCGTGCTAGAATTTGGACTCGCACACAAAATCCATGTTGGCTATTTGTTTACTGTTCTCTTAAAGTCATTTGAGTACATGTACGGAAATGTATTTGTAGCCAGCCTCGACAAATGTGTGAAGAGGATGGGGCTGAGGACGGATCCTTGTGGTGTGCCTGTGCGTGCGTGTGGTGATGCCACCTGCAATCTTGACAGACTGCAGCCAGACACTAAAATAGATGGTAGGGTTCAAGTTTAGTCCGTTTATGGGGGAGTCTGCATGGGAGGATTGGACGGTATTAAGTTTTTCCTTTTTATTGTCCAAAAAACATTTTTTTTTTTTTTTAGCTGAATCCTTCAACTCTATGGGATGAAAAAGCATCATTATTGACACATGGTATGTTATTTGTTAGCTGCTATTTGAAAATACAAAACATTGTTATGGATACATGGCGGTTATTGAACATCTGATGAAAGTCATTGACAACATCTGGATCTTATATGTATAAACAACCAGAAAGAATGCATTTCAGCTCAATCAATTGAACACAGAAGTGGATTCTTTTCTTATTCATATCATCATTTTCAAAGAATACACACGTGCAGCGGGTGTGTCTTCTCAATTGCTGGATTTCCAGACTAGATCAACCCCTGGCATGCTGGAATGTTGTGCCCCTATTTATTGCCTTTTAACAAGAGTCAATGTATTCAAATATGCGCGCCCCAGAAAGGAAGTGCGTCATTAATACGGACAACAGAGATGAACAAAACAATTCGACATACTAATCATTATCCACATATTTTTTTATTCTGCTTATATACACTTGGGTATATTTCAAAATATTTTTATCATTGTGTTTAACGTGATGACCACTGCCAGTGCGCCCTCTACTGACCAACCATCACTGCCAGTTTGTCTGTATTAAAGAGAATTGGAAAAACAGAACGTACTTTTGAGTGCATACTATCCAGTAAGCAAACATAAATTGCGCACATTTTGGAGTGCAACACTTTTTTTTAAATTGTGGCTATCCAAAAATAATATATGTTGCGGTCTTGGCCTTCAGCTATGGTTCCACCATGTCACTTTTCCTGTGATATAACTATAGCCTAAAAATATTCACAACAGTTCATATTTTTTGGTCTTTAATCAAAGTGCTTAAGCAGTTTTGATCAGGAAAAACATCAAATGGTGTAATCCTGTTTTCGGAGTCAAATCCTCTCAGCATCATGACATGGCTGGGCCGGTGACATCTGCTGAGTTGACTTGAAGTGTCATGTTGTGACCTGAAATCAAAAGTGTCGAAAAGTTTGCTTTCAAGGGCTTCGTACAACAACTTTCTTTTCCACATTCAAGTTGTTCATAAATGCATCCCAGCTAAAGCTAGCTTTTTAGTATCGATCAAATGGCGGCTAAAAGACAGGTCTAGCGGTGACTGACTGGAGTTTGGACAGCCGGCGTGGTGGTTGTAATGTCATCAAATAGACGATAGATGGCGACAAAGATGACACGTCCCATTATTTGAAGGAGAGGAGGAACTACTGAACAGTACTGCACTCGAAGCTGATGAACAGTCGTTGCGTCTTAAATGTTTCATCCCAATCTGTCTTGTAATACACCTTAAATAACAGACATTGACCGAAATATAAGCAGCAAAATCCCAGTTTCAATTTCAATATCAGAGGGCGGCCATTTTGCCACCTGATGTGGACGGACGGCTCAGGAAATGATTGCCATGGATGATTCGTTTCTGGGTTTGGTCATGTGACATTCACAGACGTCAAGGTGTAGTTTTAAGAGTTCGAGTTGCGCTTCTACTTAAAGGTTTTGGATTTGTACCCGCACAATTTGGATTGTGTGGATCAGATTTGGATACTCACCAAATCTGCTTGCCTATGTCTTTTTGACACTTGTCCTCAAAAGTTTGCTCTTTTCCATTCCTTTTCTTCTCCTTATGCTGTTCCTTCTCTCCATTCCTTGATTCAAAACAGCCCCCAGCAGCCAGCTAAGCCCGCCGGGAGGAGCGATCTTGTGCTGCTGATGCACATCAAGGAGTCCTTGTATCATTTGCGTTGAGCTTCCAACCAAGGTTTGCCTTTTCTTCAAGTCACTATAAAATGGTCTATTTCAGTCTCATCATGAGACCATGCTTTCACACGCATGAGACATCACGGGGCATAGAAGTAGGTGGGCGGGCGGGCGGGTGGGGGGCAAATTGTTTGCCAACTTTTATCAGCAAGTAAAGCACAAGTAGCCAGGTAATGAAATGCCCAAAGGCAACGACGCAAACGTTATTTTAAAAGGGAAGTCGGATCAAAAGATTTCTAGACAATAATGTGCTTGACACAGTATTCTGATTAATATTGCGTTTGTCCACCTGTTTTCATCCATCTCAGAGGGCGGCCATTTTGTCACGACTGAAAATAACATCACAGGACCTAACAGCTCACCTGATGTCTGGGTTTGGTCATGTGATGTTAGGTACCCTTCAAACGTTGAGAAAATGATCGGAACTACTCAAGCCATGACACTTGTAAGATTGTAATAGGAATAAAGAAATAAAATCGTTCTTTTCACAAATCCCTACATACAGAAACATGGCCGCCTCATACGGCAACCACCAACCAAACTCTGTGGAATCTGGACTCAATTTGGAATCCTTGAGAATTTGATCAACAATTCAACTGCGTCCCAAGTACTGTTATCTGGCTTCCGTACATTCACTCCTAGTTTCCATGTGACAAATGATTTTGAAGCACTTAATACAAGACAGCCGAAGATTCCCAGCATTAACCAGTGGCATCATTTTTCACAAAGAGCCGAGGTTCGAGATGCATTCCATTATCATATCCATCTTGTTTTGAGAGCTACTCAATCTGTGTGTGTGTACTTTGAAGTGGTCAATCGGCCTACTACGCATGTTTTTGGAATGTGGGAGGAAACCGGAGCAGCTGGATGAAACGGACTCTGCCACGGGGAGAACATGCAAACTCCACACAGGAGCCTCTGCACTGTGAGACAGACGTGCTAACCAAAAAAACAAAAGCGTTATAAATGTCTTCAAAATTGGCCCAAGGTCAATCATGTGCTATTATCTTATCCAAAAGCAGAGTTAGGGTGGACGTGCCAAAACAGCTTTCCCCTCATCTCCTCCATTTGGCACCGTCTCCCCGACTGACATGCAAAACACATTCTACGTCGACAAAATATTTATTTTACATCGTGATGGTTGTACCCTTCAGAAACACTGATTACATGACTGATTTTATTTTGGCTCCAATCTGTCCGCGTGATATGAAACACTTTGGGGTGACTTGCTGCCTGATTTAAGCTGACAGCGCTAATGTGTCAACATGATGTCGAGTGGCGTGAAAAGACGGCCGTCTATTACACAAAAGGCCCCCGAGGAATGTTTACATACAGTGCGCCGTCTTTGTAAGCCATGGAGACAGTATATCAGGTAGAGCGTGAAACTGCCGCTACTTCTTTCCACCTTTCGAAGCTTTGTCTAACCCTTGGATGTACTTGCGAGGAATTCCATAATGATCTGAAATGACAGATGAGCCAGAATGTTTACACACAAGAACAAAACACTTGTATAAACTGTAAAAAAAAAAATACTCCAAACCTAGCAGTAAATGTCCAACTTGTTGAATCTGGTTGCCTTGAATCTGGACCAGGACTTTGTCTTTGGCCCCTGGGACGGTCTGCAGGACCGAACTGGCTTGAACTCTGCGCTGCAATGCGGTGGCGACGGCAGAAGGATCCAAAGCGTATACCTCCAGGTTTTTTATTACAGTCACCTATATATGTAACACATGGAAACCATTAGAGGTAAATCAATCATGGAAAAAAAAAAAACAAGACCGCTGAGAGCAGCAAAAATGTACACTGAGAAAGAGTGTTTCGAAAACATAAAGCACCAAACTCCATTTCCAGGGGAACGCATTGGAAGAGGACATTTTAAGAGCAAAACAAGTCCATTTGAACTTTACCACAGTTGCAAGAGGGAATTTCAAACGTGGACATCATCAAAGGGTATTAATGAATTGGAATCTCAGGGACGGCACTCACCTTCTTATTGGATCCTCGGGAAGACACAGAGACATCAATGGGCTCAATATGTCCCTTCTTTACTTGAGGTGTTTGTCCGGGAAACGCAATTTGATAGCATTCCTGCATTCTCTCCAAGGTTCTGTAACAAAGAGGTTTATGTTTGGTTTATTGGCAGAAAAGATTGATCGATTGAGTCTTGAAAGCGCTCCGTCACGTGCTCGCAACAAGCAGGAGAATGAATGAAAATGTCACGGACATGAAGTAGAAGTCAGTCCTATCAGTGTATATTTGTGTAAATAATGGCCAATTGTTGCTGTCTGGAATTTTGACGGAACTAGGTAAAAAAAACAAAAAACATCACTTGTTCACTTTCACTTGAAACAAAGCAAAAAATAATAATAATCTGCAACCAATATAGTGGTAAGCTTTCCATCCATGTAGTCTGTCAGTTTGTGGATCTGTTGATAATCAATTTTTGTTTTGGCGGCAGAAATCTCAAGACATTGTCCAGAGATGTAGACTGTTCTGCATCACTGTAAATCAAGGAAGTCAATGAAGACCCACAAACTGGTTCAGGGACAGTTAGGAGGGAAGTGAGGGGGGGCATGTTTTGTGGCCTGCTTTGTCTTCTTAAAAAAAAAAAAACAACTCTGTATGTGAGACTTTAGTTGTAGCAATGTAAAATCCAATATGTTACCTGGTGAAAAGCTCGTCCCACTTGAGCGTCTCTACGTCTTGGTACTCTGATTTCTCCAGCAAACAGTCACACAGGGTTGGGTTGATTCTCACGTAACTGTTTGGAAGATAAAAAAAAGCCGCAAAAATGATTGCCTGCTTTCCAACCTTCAAGTGGATGCAGGGCACATGTCTCATCGCTATCATCTCCTAGCGCTGATTTAGGTGGCACATGAAATCAAAAGAACACAAGTGCCTCTTCAGAGTCCGAGTCACATTGTAGCATTTGATTTGATGAAAGCGATTAGCACTTGGCCCCGGGGACGTGAACTCTGTTGTCCTTCACTTGTACAGAACCCCAAAGCCTTCGATGCCCTTATTATGGCTCAACTCTGCCAGTGTTTATTATGGACTGCCAGGAACAAAAGTTTCGTTTCACTCTTGCCTGCTGACTAAAGGAATGGAAAATGCAAATACTCTTCTATCGTTCGCTTTCTCAAATCAAATCAACAGCATTGTGTGAGGTGAAAGGTTTTTCATGCACTTCTTACTCTTTATTGGTTTCATCCACCAGGTCGTTGTTCTTCACATACTCGGTGACGATGCTTCTCACCTCTGCGGGCTGCAGTGCAACTCCTTTCCTGTGGGAGCGCCAGAGACACAAGGTGAGACCTTCGGGGCGTCAATCATCGTGTTGACCTCTCGCCGAGGGTTTCGCGAGCTTTGCTGAAACTCTGACGGAATATCCCGAGCGCATTCAGAAGCAGCTTTGCTATTCTTTTTGGTTTTAGTTGAGGCCACATTGACATGGAACCGATTAACAGTGAACTGTGCATACTGAAAATACATCAGCAGAGCAACGTTTTCATTCATTTGCACCGTGAAGAACCGATAAAAGCGGCGGCCGCACCCTGGTACGAGCAAAGTTTCCATTTATGACGCAACGGGACCGCGTGTGCATAAAACCGTTCAGCTATTGACGCACATTGGCAAAATGACAGTCATGAGACCGTGAAGAGCATTTACTTATGGTCACCCATGACTTACATTTACAAGTAAACTAATGGTTTAGACATGATTGTTAAAAAAAAAAAAAAGCAACACACATTTCATCCATTTCCCATTCCTTGTCATTCATCTGAGGGATGTAAATCAATGAAACGGGAGTGATTTAGAGACCTCCTTACGCTGAAAAAGTTGCGGCGGTAACTTTATCCCCCCCGCCCCGACACCCCCCTTGAGGAGTGTTTTGGGGAGGTTAAGGTCTACCACAGCGCAGAGCCGCCCGCAGCCTAATTCAAGGAAATGCAAAACATGTGGCTGACATTGATGGTGGATGCCAGTCAAAAGACACATTTGCACACACCGTTTGTTTGCCTCTCGAAAAAGAGGCTGCAGTCGAGTTGACACCGAGTAGAAAGCGCTGATCTCGGGGGGATGATACTGCGCTTCCGTTGGTGGAAGCGCTTCAATGACCGTCTCCACGGGAACAGAGAAGCGGAGTCTAGGAGCCACACGCAGACAAGCGACAGATTTAAGTGGTTTTCCCGGGGTCTGAGCGGAGCGCGTCTGTCATTGGCGAGCTCACTCTGGGCTTTTCCAGTCCACCTCTACGATGCTCTCCACGCCCTTCGTCAGTTCCTTCACACGTACGAGGCTGTGCTGCTGCTGCATGACGTGTAGGAACTTGGAAAGCTGTTTGAAGATTTGAGCGAGAGGAAATGTTTGTGGGATTTCGAGTGGACTCGTAAAGTGACTAATGTGCAAGCTGACACGTTCGGAAATACCTTTTTATAGCTGGATTTTTTTATATCTAATTGTTTACCACTTGGGCTGGGAGGGGAAAAAAAAAAAGAAAGAAAAAAAAAACAACAACACAGTGTGGGGAAAGTAAGTGAATTCCTCTTGTGCACTTTGTGACTAATGGCGAGCTTTTTACCAGCAGGAGACCATGTGGTTGCGGAGAAAAGTGCTTGTCAACAGAGGGAGCTCTGATTTCTTCACCTTGCTTTTGAGTGCCAGGAGGAAGCACTGCCAAAGCAAAGCATCCATGACCTCTGTGAAAACAAAACACGACAAGGGTCACGTTATTTGGCCTTTCCGCGGCATTAGCAAATAGGATTATCCACTTTGAGCGACAAAACTTGATCATGTGTTCATGAAGCGGCTCTGTGTGCCTCATAGCGTAGCCTGCAAGCAATTAGCAGCTTTCTGAAATGGAATCTCGCGTGAAGATGAGTCAAGAGCGATTGTGGCAAAAAAATATTCATTCCAAGAGATGGGAATGATCAACACTTCCAAATAGCACAAAATGGACTAGAAAAGCCCACGAGAACATCTGACCTATACTTGCTTTGGTTTAAAGCAGGTGTGAGCTGACTCCCACATGAGTTTGAAAGTGATAGACCTTTTATAGTCAGTGGACAGTCCAATTTCTTTTTTTGGACCTCAATCTGATACCTTGTGGTGACTTCTCATCTTGGTGGGCCTCCTCGCCTTCCTCATTGCCCTTTTCAACTTCTCCTTCCGCCTGCTCAGCAACAGCAGGGCAGGCTTGATGTTTGACCGGCTGGCTTGCTTGCTGCTCAGCTTCCTCCTCCTCCTCATCTTCTTGTTCCTCAGCCACACATTGGTCCCCATTCAGATCAGGTGCTCCACCCTCGGCATCTCGTAACGTGGGAGGACTGGACTTTTCTCCAAAAGCCCTGAATAACAAATTAAACAGGACGTAACTTAATATAAAATTAACGTAGTGCCGCCTTGAGATAAGAGTTTAATTGGTGTACGGCAATGAGTCAAGACGTACGTTTCCACGATGAATGGAATTTGAATCAAGATTCCGATTTTGTCACAAATGGACCCGATTCCTGGTGAATCTTTTCATTCAAAATGCGGTCTCAGCTCTGATGCATATTTCCCAACCACCAGGGGCCCAAAGGCATGTTTGAAACTTTATTAATTAAGATGCCTAAATAGCAAGCACGAAGACCCAAAAGTCTTATGACAGAGTGGGTCATGTCGAGAGAACAAAGGAGAGCAAACATCAGAAAAACAACATCTGTTGCCCGAACTTGTTTTGGATTCGGGGCGAGGGACATCAAACAAGATACTAGCATCTTTATTCAGTTAGATTTAGCTACATTTTGAAGTCTTGGGTACATATGAAAACATTAATTTCATGTTTGATCAGGGAGTGATATTTTTGGTTTGTCAAAAAGTAGTGCAATAAAAGAACTGGTCGGAAAAACAAATCAAAAAGCTCTTAGTGTGTTCACCAGTAATATACCAATACATGCTCAAGCGAAAGCTTTGTGAACCACCAATTTAAGATTCCGACCATCATGCAGCCAATGGCTGCGTTCGATTTGCAAATTTCAAACATTCCCATGTTAAAAATCCCAATTTCCTCCCAGATTGAATTAAAACAATTGACGTCAATTCAAAAATGTATCTAACAACAAATGAAATTACAATGTCGGAATATTTTATCTAGTCAGTCGCATTACCACTGAACTGCTCGGGATGAAATGCTATCACTGATCAAAATTCCGACGGTAATCACTGAAGCTGTGGCTTGTGGACGGAAACCACTCACCAGAGATGATCCATGTACGTGTGCAAGACACACACGCCTCTTCCTTTCATGCCCGAACTTTGCATTTCTGCACTGGAAACGGCAGCGGTGCCAATTGCAACGGGAGCTCTGAAATCATAAAGTTCTGTCAAATCACCATCGCTCTACTGAAATCCAACCAACCAAAAAACACATACTTATTATTAACAAGTGTGACAGCACAGGAGTCACCCCGTTTTACATCCGGGAGTCCATCAGAAGGCACTACCACACCAGGAAGCATAAGATCTGTGGGCAGGGAGATGGATGTAACTTGTTGAGCCTTCAACAACAACAACAACAACAACAAAAGCTGAAACCTACCAGCTCCTCCGACTAACTTGTGAAGAACAGGGGGCCACGTCCTGAATGTAGGCAGGGCAGCAGGGTAGCGCCAAAGCATATAGACTATTACAATATTGAAAACGCCAAGTTTAACGGAGCTCCATCACTTTGAGCATTCCATCATTTCCACGTGGCTTAGCGGGCTTTTTAATCACCTGTAGGATAAAGTTGTTTTTCCATTTCGAAGAAGAGCGGGTTTTTATGACCGACGTATATTGTCACGGAGTCTCCCTTGTGTGTATACATCTTCACAACATTGAATTCTTCTTTGTTTGGGACGAGCTCTGATAATTCATCAGAGGACAGAGAAGGGAAGGCTGCTGCTATGTCAGCCTTGAGCTTCCTCCTGAATTAAATACAACGTTAGTTGTGTGGGAGAGAGAAGTCAGTTGTTCACTTCATGCCAAAGATACTTCGCAGAATGATCATGCATTTATTTCCATTTTAAGATGGTGACCGATTCATTGACTTTTCGCTCTTTTTGTAGACGCAGTTGAGATTAGCAACAAGCAGTCTGTCGCTGTCACTCACCTGTCGGATCCTTTCATTACGATGTTGGATTTAACACGAAACGGTTTGGCAAACATCTTATCAAAAATCAGTTGAAATATTATGTGGCAGGGGGAGAAAACCACCGTAGAATATATTACATGCCAGTAAGGAACTAATTACAATAATAACAATAAACCAGATTGCAAATACTGGTGCGTCCCGTTTAACCGTCCGCTGCGTATGTACTTCCGTCGTGAAACAATTGCAAGACATTTTCAGTTCCGCCAGGTTAAGGATGCTAAAAATAGCAGCAATCGCATTCCAGAGAAAACAACGTGTGGAATGACTCATGGGTGCTTCATCTGCATGGAATCTAAATTGCCATCAGTGGTTTTGAGCAACACATTTGCAAGCAGCTGTGGCCTAGCGAATTAAAGCTTGTTCCGATGATGATAAGCGATCACATCCAAAAAAACCAACAACATTCTGACGTCATAGTTGGTATCTGTCAAGTGCTGGACCTGTGAGCCAAGTTGGTAAGTAATAAAGACGTGTCACATCGGATGTCATGAGAAAGTACAGGTCGACACATGTTTTTTTATTTACTGGCACAAATGTTTGGTGGGACAGTGACAGAAAAAAAAATACATGCTCTGACAGTGAAATTGTTCTCTTTTTTTCTAGTGGGGTGCCATCAAACATATGATGATGATCAGTTCTTGGAGGTAAGTTAAACATTTAGGACTGGAAGTTTTCATTTGTTGTCATGCAATCTCACAATGAGCAACAGATGACCAAAATAAAAGTTCTGACAGATATTCTGATAAAAAAAACAACACATCAGTCTTGACCTTTAAGAGCATACCTGGGACATTTGGAATTTAGCTCCAGGGTTTTAGGAGAAATTGAACATTCTTTGTAAAAGTATGCTTGTGTGTGTACTTGATACAGTATGAGATTTGATGATGTCATTACAAGATGAATTGGAACAGCAGCTGTGAAATCTCAAATTGAACAGAGTCATTGACCCTTTCATGGTGACCTTTCAATACGCATGGGGGGTCAGTGAGGAAGATCGCTGGAGTGCTTGATCCTCTCCAGGGAAGCCCAGTCCCAAATGGGGATGTTTTAGTGTTAATTTTTTTTTTCTTTGAACTTGTCTACTCAATTGGGCGTCTTCCAGCTTCTATGCTTCTTGTAGATAGATCCCTTTTGGCTAGGTTTGGATCAATCCCAGCTTTCCATGTTTAGTGTCCATGGAACCTGTAAATTTCCACATCTGCTTCAGGTCCAGATTTTTATTGGTTTTGCTTTTAGACTTCACTGAGGGAAGCACACATGGAAGGAGTCACAGGGGGGCATTGTCTGTGCTGTGCTGTTCAGCGCAGCAATCAGGAAATGGACCAAATCTGTGGATGGTGTGCAGGTGTGTGCTTTCAAGAAATACCAAAATTTGAGATATGAGACACAGCTTTATCCAAATGAACTTACTGGCTACCCAGCAGGTGAATTTTGGTCCTGAAAATGTGATGTAGCTATTTAGGAGAGTTCTTCCACTATTATGGCATGTTCCAATCTCAAAAGGTTTCATATTCCCTCAATTTTACCATCCATGTTTTGTTCCTCTAAAGAGATTACCACAATAAATCACACCAAAATAGAAATAGTGCATTTTGGCGAAAAGTTGATCGAAGCAAAACTGAAACCAAGAACAGTAAATAGACAACTAAAAATCCATGTTTTGTTCCACTAAAGGGATTACTGCAATAAGTCCCGCAAGAAAATAAATATGGCATTTTTGAGGGAACATTCATTTGACCAAAACCGAGACCAAGAACAGTAAATAGACAACTACGTACGATGCTAAATCAAATGGCGCTAGCCTGTGCCAGTGTCTGTGAAAACAGCTCTAGTGCTTGGCTTTTATCAAAGAACATTTTTTATTGATTATTTATGATCAATTTTATTGTTCCAGATTGCTTGCGAAACGTGCAAACCAATGAAATCGCCCTTTCCTCTATATTGCTTTGAAATAAACAGACTGATCCAGAATCATATCAGCATGAGACTTGGCAAAATAGTCGACCATTCCAGTATTTTTATGAATCCAACCTGCTTTGCAAGGTTAGTTTTGTAAGACATTGTTTCCAAACTTTATCGAAATAAGGCAACGACCGTTTTATGCAAGACAAATCTCACAATCTCTCATCTTAATTTACTCACAAAATCCTGACTTCATTTTAAATCTGTGTTTCCAATATCTGAACGGAACACGTCATACATATTCACCCAAAGCCATGACCGTCACATGAGTGGCTGCTTGATTTAAAAAAGGAATTCACGTTGAAAATATTTTCTGGCGGGGTGAGGGCAATATTAAGATTAAATTCCATGCATACAAAGGATAGCTACATCAACAGACATCACAGCACTGAAAAGAGAAAATGTTTGTCAAGTGAGAGTCCAAATATTGATGCGTGATGCTCCCTGAGGTTTTCCCACAAATGACTAATCAATCCCAGCTAAATAGAGATTCGAAAACATTTTGTTTTTAGGTCCTTACTTTGTTTTGTTAGCCAAACCAAGAGACATCAACACTCCATGCTGAGCTTTGGTTTGATTAAAGCAAGAGCTTCATAGTATTATTATCCCATCCATCCATCCATCCATCCATCCATCCATCCATCCATCCATCCATCCATCCATCCATCCATCCATCCATCCATCCATCCATCCATCCATCCATCCATCCATCCATCCATCCATCCATCCATCCATCCATCCATATTATCATATCAAAACTTCAAAACTCCATGCTCAGCTTTGGTTTGAATAAATGAAGAAGAGCTTCATAGCATTGTATCAACTGAAATGATTATTATTATCTTGCTTAAAAAAACGAATAGGCTATAATATACCATGAATTCATGAATTGATGTGAAATATTAACAACATTAATGTGTATCTTTTAGGGCTTTAATGACTCAGTTAACTGTTTGGCACCCAAGTTATCTGCTCAACTACCTTTCACAAGCTTAAAAATGACATGACATTGTAAAGCTTTATCCAAAATGTAGTGTTTATTGACATCAGCAAAATATTCAAACTTGATCAAGTTCACTTAGTGTGAGCTGGAGTTTGACCTACATTTAAGAAACTATAAAAGAGCAAAGGCATTTTTTGTGGTTAACGCCACCTTTGTCTCGCTAAACGGGACCAGGGTCAGTGATTCAACCAAGGCACATTCCTTCAGGGCTTCTATTATTGATCCAGTGAATGGAACGTTTCGGAATCCGACAACAGGAAATGCCGCAGCTGTATATTCTCCAGTGTCTCATACAGACTGCACAGCGGGGATCCTTTATGACAATGAGTAAATCACCATTGAGTGGTGACACTTTTTTTCTTACTGTGGTCAGGCTCGGCCTACATCTTGTTTGCTTCCATCATGTGGCACCATGTCAAACAAAAAGGGAAGTAAGTCAAATTGAGAATGTGACTTTTTTTTTTGGTCTGGATGATGCACACTTGACAAAAAATGCACTGAATCATACTCGAGGTTTTTTTTTTCCCATTTTTTTTTAACCTGTGTTTTCTATCTTTGTAAGTAGACAATTTCTGAAGTAGCTTTTCATTCAATTTCACTGCAACTGGAAAAAAATTCATTTTTTTATTTATTTAATTCAAAGTGGCCACCGGTGCGCTTTTGATGATTTTGATGCTTTTTGGCTGGTTTTATTTGATTATGTACACCTTCATTAGCTGCTTTGTATCACACGCCATAATTTGATCACGCCCATTGGTTGCACATGAGTAAAATGTGATTCATGGTTCATCGAAGCAATTTCCTCAGCTTCTCCTTCGAAATTATAAAATATGCCTGTTAAATGAATCAGGTGTTCATATTTGTATTAGTCACATAACTGTTATCATAATTAGAGAAAAAGGAATGAGGCAAAAGGAAATCTCCAAACATTTCAGTTTTAGGAGAAAGTTGATGAGCGATATCATGTGATTGATGATGTGTTGGAAAATTGCCAAAAGTGATAAAGTGCTGTTGTAGATCATATTATAATGCACGCGTTGGCTCTTTGTAGAAACATGTTTTCCCATCGCCGTCCTTTGCTCTCTCATACACGCATGTGAGAATGTTCCAGTTCAGATGTGATTCATTCTAATCCTTGTGGATGAATTTTAAAAATAAATACATAAATAAACAGACCAAGTCAAGACAACGTTTGGGAATCCAACTGCAACACTTGTACAACACATCAATTCTGCCTTTCACTCATTGTACCACTCTTTTAGTAAAATTTCATGCTTGTACAAACACATTTTCCTACCAAATCCTGTCAAGGCCTTAGAACTGAGCTTTCGTTGTATGAAACTGGTAGAAACCTCTTTTTTTTTTTTTTTTTTCATTTGCAAAATGTTCTCCAGGGTTTGTGAAAAGGCAACTTGACAGTTTCTTCAGTACAGCTAGAATTGTTTGTTCTCAACATCCCCGGCCAAAAATTGACGAGCTATGCGATACGCTATCGGGCAAGGATAAAATGTCTTATTGTGTGGAATTATATACAGTAAACTCTGTCTTTTGGACTCCTCATAGAAAATGAAGTCAACTAAAAATGAGGCTGTAGAATGCTTGAAGCGAATCATGTGTTCTTTTCATTACAAATAGACATGATAGATTTGTAAATAAAATGTACAATATGGATTTACATTTATTATACACAAATTGTATAGAATCAAACTAATAAATAACTTTTTTTGAACAACAATACAAACAATTGATTAGACGATAAACAGAGATACGTTAGTCAACATGTGTAGGTGGAGAAAGACTTTTAGTGGGCTTGAAATGTATTTGTAATAGGATGCATAAACATAATATACGCAGATTTTTTTTTTCTTCAACAAAAGTCCGTCATTGTTCCCCATCACAGGGAAACGTTCAGTTAAATTAGTCAGCACGGTAGATTTACTGCAATCAAATGTTGTTTGTTCTTTGTCAATCAACCGCAGGTCCTCACGAGGGCTCCATCTGCCACTGCGAGCTGACAACACTGCAAATACCAAAAAATAAAATCAGAAAATCAAGCCGGCAGCTATAGATCACATTGAAGAAGCATCGCATGCCCTGCGCTGTTTGATCATTTAAGATCTTCAGGTGTTGGAAAAGGATTTCTGCCAGAGACATACTTCTGCGTTGATGTAGGAGGGTGAGGTGCGGAACCAAAGTATTCCTCTGACACTCCCGTCTTTTCAACCTCCCCTATTGTGGGTGAAAATTCTCTCTTCTTTATTGGGCCTTTACCCTTTTAAAACTTTACAAACGTGGCTGTTTTTTGAAAAACTCTTTTTGCTAGCTTTAGCGACAGAAACAGTTCGCATCTAGTCATGCGTCGAGAGTCCGTCATATCCGATCGAACCCAGTCATTTTTACAAAATAAAATACTTTTCAGCCTCGGGTAATAAATAAACCATAAACGTTTTGTTTTAGTATTATTCTTCTTCTTCTTCTAACTGTGCGGTCTGCCGCGGCGCATTCCAAAATGGCCGCCAGCCAGCTCTCGCTCTGTGGCCCGGTAGCTGGGGACCACTGTTCTGAAGAATGACATGTTGCTTTTGGATCAGGCTTGGTCAATTCCTGGGTCTCATCAGCGGCTTTCAAAGTCAATATTTCACTTTTGAAATCGATATAATTAGTTATTGCTCTCGCTGGCAACGGAGCCAGGAAAGACCAAATAGAAGGTTGATGGAGCTGGTGAGAAAAAAAGCCGCCAACTAGGTGGAAAGGGAGGGATAAAAGCCGATGATTACGTTTAAGACAGAGAGAATTTGGTTGTCCGTTTTCAAATCCATTGAGGAAAATCAGGACAGTGGGTCCTGACACACTGGAACATATCCCAGCCATCATTGCAACTCCATTACAGAAGATTTGTTCTCCAAAATGTTACTACTTTAACGACTCAACATTAAATTGTAAAACTTACTGGTTTAAGATGAAACTTTTGCATCTTAAATGTCATATGGAAGGATTCATATCTACTTACATTATTGTAGCGCCATCTCTGTGCCTTGCTGCTCTCTGCTTCAAATGAAATGAGAAGAAGATGAGGGCGATGTTTTCAAGGCACCGTGCATTGTGTTCTTACCTAGAAGTCATATAAGATGCCAATCGGTGACGAACGTGGCTCCTCTGTGATGAAAAGGACATCATTAGTTCAATGCCACCACTTTCAATACAACATCATTCAAATTCAAACATACAGTAAGTCAAAAAAATCTACACACCCCCACTTCAAATCATTTCTAACCTTTCTCACCATGAATGAACTGTGCAATTCAACTCGGGAGAAAAAAAAAATATTTCTGCCAGAAGAAAAAAAGGTAAACAAGTTTGATCATCTGATTGCAAAAATCCGTGGAAGTGCCAAAATCATCTTCAACCTTGGCTTCATCAGATTAGAAGACATTTTCCCACATTTGTTTTTCAAGATTGTGTGTGCATATATCGAGTTAGTTGCAGCCAATGGTAAAAACATTTCAAGATTCATTATCTCGGCGAGATTTTTTTCTTTTCTTTTTGGTAGTCATACATTTCAAAAGTTGAACACTTGAAGAAGGGTGTGTAGACAGTTTTCATCCAATGTAAATCAGAGGCTATGTCTACTGGCCAGATTTCCACCACACCAACATTCATCAAAGCAATGATAAAGATCTCATTTTCAATGTCTGAGAGAGAATAGGCAGTAAATAAGCCTTTTTGGGACTGATGAGACTTTCTTTCTCTTCTTCTCATGCACACACACACGCATTCAACATTGAGCGTAAGCTTTGCCAAATTATTTTGTTGAGCGTGAGCTTTGGCAAATTATTTTATTGCCCAATATTTAGAAGTGATGCAAGACACCAAGTTATGGTTCTATATATTAAAGCTTTATGATCATGAGCGTACCTAAATAAACGTTACAGCAGGGGGGCGGGGGGAGAATATTTGCTTTTGTAGATTCATTAGTGGAGCCATAAACACACGTAAAAAAAAAAACAAGCCCTCGGGGAACAATAACAAGCCTTTTTAAGGATGATGACTGAACACGTGTGGTGATTTTTGTCTTGTGGCTTGTTGATGAAGCAAAATATCAACCCCAACAAACAAATGGCAGAATAATGCTCACTGTCTGTAATTTTTTTTTTTCTTTTTCCCTTGTATCCACAACCCCACCCACCCAGACATGACAATAATGTAGAATTGAATCCCGGGTCAGAAGCCTTTTGATTGAAACACAAAATCACCTGCGGGCCGGTTAAATCATGCCAAGAAAGCAGTCGAGAGTTCATTAATGAATAATTCTTGTTGGCTCCAGCCCAGGTGAGCCCGTTGGGAAAGCTGATGGGAAAACAGAGCGTTGTTTGGCTCTTTGGCTCTATTTCGATTCTAAAATGATCCATATGTTTGGATTTTCACGCTGTTCTGGGCTTGCCTGCAGTAAAGCGATAGCGCTGTCATGTTTTGAAGGTACCGTTGGTCAGACCTCGCATATCTCACCCATGATTTAAAACCGAGCCGTGCCATCAAGACGGGAACTCGTAATTAGGCTGCAATATTCTATGGGAAGTACATCAAAGTGAATTCTGACCATATGTTTCCGTACGGGAGTCACAAGGTGAACATTCGCTCCAGACAAAAGCAGATGGGATTGTGGAAGTAGGGAGGATGGAATCAAGCCAAAATATGCCCCAAATGCTCTTCAGATTCTCAATCTTTTATTGGCATGAACAGGCAACGGTCATAGGATTCGATTTTTTTGTGTCTCAGTAAACACTTGCCATGTGCGATCAAGTAAATCGAATTTGACAACATTCCTCGGAAGAAGTATGTACGCTGAGATCCAAGCTGTTGAACAATAGTTGAAATGAAGGAGGGGGCACACAAAATTTGAAATATGGACAAAATATGTGCAAAAGGATGTGCTCTTAATTTATTTCATTTTCCATCGTGTAGTTGATGTATAAAAGAACCAACCTTTAACAACAAAGTGATTAAAAAAAAAATCCATGTGATTTTTTGTTTTGGCAATCATCGTTTTGTCTGTCTTGTTTTTTTGGACAGTTGAGGTCGTTGTTGGAACTATTATTCCACAAATTATGACTCATTATAAATCTCATGCAAGAAATTATTATTAATATTTTTTTTCCAATGAAAATAAACAGATTATATAATAATAATAATAATGATAATAAATTAAACCAAAAATGTGACTAAAACTGGAGTAAATAGAGATGGCTGAGACTAATAAACTCTTTTGTTCAAGAGATGAAAACTAAAACGGCTGCCAAAAACAACACTGCCAGACGCAGAAGGCAAATGCAAAAGACTGATTTTCCCCCCCCCCCCCCCCGGAACAATAAGAGCAAGCGTGAAAGCTTTCTCAACTTGACAAATTGACCAGCGCAATCTCCTACGTCTTGACCGTAAAATGTTTGAGAACATGTTTACCCTGCAACCAGATCCCGTATTTCAAGCCAATGCATAATTTGACACGAGCGACGTTGAGTAGAATTACGTGTTCTCGGTCTACAAAAAGCAAAATATAAATTGACTGCAGCTGCAGATTATCTTTGATTTGATGGCACAGCTTCCATTACATTTTGTAAGACCATGACTAAGTTCCTATTCTCCGAGATGATGGGAAAAAAAAAAAAAAAAGATGAAAGTACATTCGGGCCACTGTCATCTGAGGACCACAGGCTCCGTTGTAGCATGGTACGCGTTATGTTAAATGAGCCGTCTCCGAAAAGCCCTTAATACGGAATGCGCTGCGTAATTGCTCCGCCGCATTCCTCAACAGGCCTTTGTGGACGAGCGCAACCGACACGCCTACGGGTCACGTTGGGGATTGGAGTGGAACAGATGATTTCCGTTAGCAAAATAGAAGCACCGGTACCTTTTGTGTGATTAGACAGACGAGAGTAAATATGAGCAGTAGTGCTCCGAAGATGGAGGTGATGATGAAGCCGAGCTTGTACAGGTCTCTCAGCGGTCTTCTCTGAGAGGCCTTCACTGACCTCGTAACATAACTGTCTGTAGAAGATTACACACAATCTATAATCTCCGTGTAACACGGGAGAAGCCCCGAAAAGATCAACGATCGCACCTGTGCAGGCTTCCGTGGAAGACCCTTGCGGTTGCTCCGTGCTGGAGCCAAACATCTTGGAGTATTCGTACTGGCAATTCCAGTCCAGCGGCGTGTCGCTCTTTGTTACCAACTCCAAATATACAGAGAGCACCCTCGAAGCTCTCTGCAGCGCCTCTGCCGGAGACCCTCTATAAAGCACTTCAAAACTCTCGGGCTTGTCCTGGAACAGGATACATTGCATGGTTTCGGAGATTGGTTCCTCCACGTAAAGCTTCTTTTGGTTCCACCGTTACTCACCTCAACCTCCTCGTTGATCTGAGGAACACATTTTTGCGAGTAGATGTTGAGGATGAGAGCTCTCAGAGACTGAACGTAGCGATAGTTGACCGAACCCCTGTTGTATTTGAAGTGGGTGGTGAGGAGCTCCAATATCCAGGGTAAGGCAGCTTTCACAAAGCAACACTTGCTCTGCAGGTGGAGAATCGAAAAAACACTGTCAGGGAGCTGGAGTAGTCAAATGAAACATGGGCCTAATCGTCTGTCCGTTGTATGAAAAAAAAATATCGTCTTGAAGCAATCAAGACCAAATGTTGCCTGATGATTAAATCTCAACTCGTTTGCGGCCTCAGTAGGATAGGATAGGGCCGGAAAGGACGGGATAGGATGGGACAGGATGGGATAGGATAGGGTAGGGTAGGGTACGGTAGGGTACGGTAGGGTAGGATAGGATAGGATAGGATAGGATAGGATAGGATAGGATAGGATAGGACAGGACAGGACAGGATAGAACAGGATAGGACCGGATAGGACCGGATAGGATAGGACGAGATAGGACGGGATAGGATCGGACAGGACAAGACGGGATAGGACAGGATGGGATAGGACGGGACAGGACGGGATAGGATCGGACAGGATAGGATGGGACGGGGTGTGATAGGACAGGATAGAACAGGATAGAACAGGATAGTACGCTGTGGTATCCTTTCTGGGAAGTCAAGCTAGATCCACACAGACATCTAGTATGACTTTATTTGGCTCAATTCAACATTGATATTGAACTTTCCTTGCCTGATCCCACGAGAGCCGTATCCTGCCTGTTTTATGTGTCTTTCTGCTGTAACACTCCTGATCCAAACAATCAGCGAGTTCTGTCGAAACCTGAAACGACCCTGATCATTTGAATCGGATGTTGCAGCGGGAAGACTTGGAAAACAGGGAGGAGGATATAGCTCCCGCGGGAGCAGGTTTCCTTAGCCCTGGAATCGAGGAAATTTATTCTGACTAATGAGATTAGTATCTCTGCATTGTTTCAACAGGTGTCTATTTGCTGGACTGATATATTGATATGTCTCTGCTGGGATAAAAAAAAAACATTGTAATGTTGATTTGGTCAATTACCCATTTTAACAAGCCTCCACATGAAATGAAAACAGTACCTTACCAAAGATTTCTGTTCTATGAATGTGTAGGTTATCGAGCACCCGCTCCTCAATTGGTTATCCATCTGTAGAGACAACGATATTTTCACAACTCAAGTATTTAAGCAGTTTGTTTAAATGTGTTTTTTTTTTAAAACTCCCATTCCTTCCACTCCTCCCAACACTAATCGAGTTAAAAGGAAAAGTACTAGCACCCTTGTGTCATTAATTCCATTTAAAAATGATTACCACCATGGGCATCATCAATATGAGCATGTTTGAAATGGAGTTGGTCGATAGTGACGCTTGATTGTGACTAACTTGGATGCCTTCATGAGCCCCAAAGTTGAGTATTAAAAGCAGATCTCAAGTCTCCCACACTGGTTCCGAGCGAGTGAGTCACATGCATTTCCGACTCACGACAGGCCGTCTCAGAATAGGCTTCATTTTCAATGCTTTATCTTCTTCTATTTGTCATTGGACAAGCTCTTTTGTTTTCTCCAGCTTGATTTTAGTGCACAAACAATGGTGTGTCACCTGATTGGCTTTCTTTCCGCTCCTCATTATAGCTCAGCGGTGTTTGAAATTTGTGGTGGGCTCGGCTGTTGCCCGAGGTGTGTGAGGGAATTTATTTGCGCTGTTAAATGGAACCGCTGTGAAACCATCACCAAAGGATTCGTTCATGATTTGAATCTTGTTCTAATCTTATTTTTGAGATTCCGTTCCCTTTTCTATCGCTCCTTTATCTGCTGCATTTGCGTGCACCAAAAGCATCACGTCCATACTTCCCGCCGATGATTTGATCAACCCGACGTCATGACTGACCTTTTACAGCATTTTTCTTCAATTTTTTTTAATTCATGCTATTTTATTATTATTTTTTCTCCCACTAACAATCTTTATAAAAGAGATCCCTTTGTGCGTGGGGCCCTTGCGCACAATTTCGCTGACTTTCCCTTGACTTTAAGGCTCTGAAAACACCTACCAGATGTTTGAGTGTCAGCAGGTGGTCCTTAGTTATGGAGTGCCTGCATGGTCCAGGGACCTCAGCCATGGACAGCGGGAAGCTCAGGAACATAAGCACACACAGACACTTTACCTGCAACTGACACAATTGACAAACATTTGATGTTTGTAAACATGAATTGAAAACATTTGAGAGACAAAATGGATGTGTTTGCATGATGGATGAAAGCACTTGGACAAAAATGAAAGTAGCTTGGCTCCACATGAAAAAAGGAACTTTCCATGATTAATGTTGTCTCATTTGCGGGAACGTTTAGTAAAGATATAAAAGATAGTTTTCTCACTCCAAATGAAAGCATGACCCGCCATTGTTAGCGGTATGAATTTTCTTTCAAACCAAATTGCGCGTAATTGTAACGATATAGCGAGCTAGCTCCAAGAAAAACAAGTCTTTCAGGAATGCGCCGCATGCAGTTGTAATCACGCACGCACGCACTTCAAGCATGATTAAACTGGCCAAGTGGATGGATGGTGAAAAAAGAGCAAAGGCACCTGCAAATTCTTTGCTAGCCATGCCTATCGAGCAAGCGGCCACTAAATGAGAAATAAGCAACCTTCACAAGCTCCAGAGATCACATTGGGCCGGAGAAAGTCAAGCAAAACATTAAGAAACAATAAAAACAACAGTTATTCAGTTGTTTCCAAATGCATCGTACGTGTTTGAACATAGAGCATGACATCAATGTGGATCGATCGTAAAATTGTTTCCCACGATTCTCCTGATTTTATTAATTTTTTTCTGTGTGGGTGGAGAGGCGTGTCGCAAAAACCACCATGTAACCACTTCAGCATTGTCTTGGCAACAAAGCGAATGTGTTTGGATTTAAGATGTGGCCAACAGTAGCTTCTGTGTGAGTTTGTGTTTTACTGTTCAACAAAGGCGTGAAAAGCAAAAAATCAAAAATCCCAATTTTATTTTGGTTGACCCATATTAAATGTTTGAACCAACAGTAAGGCGTTTAGTATTTTCCCTTTTTTAATGAAAATGGTGATCCATTTGAAATGCATTTCATCGTAAAACAAAAAAGATGACACAGACCTCATCTGTACGGAAGATGCTAAATAGCGTTTAGCCGTGCTAACTTTGGTTATTGTGATCACTGCTTGTCTGAAACCATTCATGCCAAGCACCACGGGACTTGTGATGAAACTCCTCTTTGTCACCCAAATCTTTGAATATGCGGCCAATAACTGGGGGAAAAAAAGTCACAGCAAGACGTCGCTCAAGCTACCTAGCTAATCACATGTGCCTATTAAAAAAAATCCAAATGTGTTGACTTGACTTTCAGCCCATATAGGCGACGACTAAAAATCTTTAGTCGTTTGGACAAAATTTGAGAGATTCATTTCAACCCCCGGAGGAAGATTAAATCTTAAAGCCACAAAGTTAGCCTTTACAACAAAGCTCGGCGGTTGTGTCAATGAAAACAACAAACCATGTGAGCCAAGATGGGACAAAACAACAACAACAACAACAACAACACAAACTCGTCGTCTGCTTTACTTTACACAACATATTGCACATTGAATGACCTTTCATTCTATTTTTGCGTGGCGACTCCATTTTCGTGTGTCGTAAGGATGGAAAATGACCGTCTGCGTTTGATCAAAAGCGACATTGTGCTCTTGTCTTTGAGGAGAATTGGCTGAACTTAATTATGGTAATTCATGGAAAGAAAGCCAAGTTGTGTTTCTTGCCTTGAGAACTGCGTATCATTGCCAGTGAACTCCCTAGTTAGGTTACCAGACATTTACTTCATAACAATTCTGTGCATTTGAGGCAGCCAAACTTAGTTAGGCCCTGAATGCTTCATGGATGACTTTGAAAGGAGATCAAATACATCCAAAAGTGTTTTTAGTACACTCAAAATGGCTCATTTTGTCCAAAGGCAGAAGGTTGGGTCTATTTTTGACTTAAGTGTTTTGGTCAAATGGTAGATTGTTTCCTGTTCTGGCTTTTTCTTGTGTTACTAATTTATATGTAAAGTAGTGATGTGAAAATGAAGCTTCAAATGTGCTTCATGAATTAGTTGTACTTTTTTTTTTTTTACTATTTTTGAGATAAAAGAATTTAAGAAGTTGTAAGTCTGTATACCTTTAGCCTAATGCTGTGCCCTTTAGAGGAATGCAAAAATACAACAACTGGTTCATGAAGTAAATTTGAAGCTTCATTTTCCATTCTTCATTTTTCCTAATGTAAAGATCCCTGAATCAGAAATCTGCCTTTCCAAAGTCGATAGCGTTGAATAGCACTGTTGAGAGCAATTAAATGAACGACTGCAACTCCAGAGTGATCGTAAGACAAAAAGCCCCGAACGAGAACCGTCTCAAACTATGCGTTGTTCATACTACAACGGTTAACCGCAATAAGAAACATATTGTCAAATGAAGTATTTGCTTTGGAAAGTCCTTCTGGCATGCTCTTTATTTTAGCGCCAATATATCCACATTATGTTACAATAACCTTGAAAGACTGGGCAATCAGGAATGGAGGGATGAAAACATGCAAATATGCTCCGGATGGGCTGTGAACACTCAAGTGATGCTCGTCCATAAGGTTTTTTTTTTTTTTTCAAATCAGATTCATGATATGACTCAGGTGAACTTAATGTTGACTTTTTATCACCGAGTTGAGCCATATGTGCTTGTTATACAAGACTCTTCTTTATTTACAAAGCAAGAGCAAAAGCAAAAGCAAAAGCAAAAGCGGCCTCTCTGTACCTTTACAGCAATCATTAAAAAAAAAAGAGATTTATAGTATTGTTCAAAGAAGCCAAAGATGCGTCCAAACGTTCTATTATTCTAAGCATGATCACCATGCCACAAGTTTGTTTTCCAGGAAATCTCCTGCCATGCATCACACGTACTTTAAAGTTGACCTGGGCTAGGCTACATTTTCAAAGACCAACATTCCTCCCGGTGTGGTCCCCCGTTCTTGTCGACGCCATTCAGTTTAGGACAGCTGGGGTCACCAACACGGCAAATGTCTGACTTTGCAACTTTGTTGATTCATCCATCGTATGAAGTCAATAACACGATCTTCAGATACAGTCGGGTAATCAGACACGCCTGGATTCCATCGTCCTCCGCTGAAGACACGCTACAAATACTTGATGAAAGACGCAAGAAAGGGAAATTGTGGTATTTATAGTTTGAACATAGCGAAGCATTGTGTCAGTCTTCAACTTGACATTCCAGTATGAGGGAGTGACGTCACGTGTGACATGTTCGCCATGTTGACTCCACAGCATGAATAATACTACGTTTAAAAAAAAAAACCTCCATGCACATGATGCATTCAAGTTTAAAAAGAAGGTCCCTCTCAATCGTGTGACTACAGGAGGTCCCTAAATTTAATCATTATATTTATAAAAAATGTGAACAAAAATGTTTGGCCAGTGACCATAGGCCAAGTAAAAAAAATTGTTTTAATGTATATTTAAAAACAAGTAGCCTATGTATGTTACAGTATGTGGAATTCAAAAAGAAATATTTTGGGTAGGGGGGAATAATGAACATAATTAGAGTAAGTCCAAAAGTTTGTCTTTATTTTATTTCAATAAAATCAAACTTTATTCTTAAATGTCACTGTTAGAAAAAAAAGCACTTTCAATTAACTCATACACCGCCGTTGACGGCTATAGACGTCAAATAATTATTTGAACAGAAGTGGCAATGAATGAGTTAAATGGCAAAACTGGATGTCGTTTTTATATTGTTATTATCTGCTAAATGTTACTATTAACTTGTTATCGAACAAACTTTGGCAGTCAATAGACTGTAATGTAACTAAGTTTTGTAAAGTGCCAAGTTCCATTTGTCACGGTAACCATAGCAACAGTGTTTGTTGTGAAAGGAAGACTGTTCAGTAGTGTTGCTTCAAAATCTGTTCCAAACATTTGCTTAGTATTTACACCTTAATCAATGATTTTTGAATGATTCTAACTTGAAATCTTACATAGGTGTATTTTGACATGGACGAGTTATCTTGAATAACAAAGAGCGAGTTCAGGAAAAATGCAGAGTACCCCTCGCTGGAAATCTGTCAGCGAGTGATGCTAAATGGTGCATGGTTTCAAAATACACAAGACTGCTGTAAGAAAATGTTCAAAAGAAGAAAAAAAGCGTATTTCCTCGTACTCAATGACGCCTGCTACCAAATGCATTTTGGCAAGTGTGACTGTGAAATGGGTGCCAGATGGACTACATTTCACTCGAGTTTATCATTAAAACATGGTGACAAACACATGTGCTTCACACACAAATATTTTCTGCCACATGACCATCACATTTCATTTTGCTTTTGCAGCAAAAAGGCTAAATAAACGGGTGGCAGACAAACAAATGTATTTATTTGAAGCCCGGCCGACATCTGAGATGGATTAGGACATAAAAGAGAGACTTTAAAGCCACCGTGGGCCAAACACAAGCCACTTCATGTTTCCTTCTAGTTGTTTGTGTATTATTAAGCACCCTAACCAACAAGGCCTTTCTACTTTGTCTGTCTCTGGTCTTCAATTAATTTTTCACCTACATTTTAAATGCCCTGCCGCAATGAGTTATCGAGTTGGATTTGAAGTGATTGCTAGAATGGACAATGCCGTACGGCCATAATTGGAAAATAATAATAATAACAATTAACAATATGTGATTCATGAAGCAGGAAAAGCATCGTAATAGCAACAAAACCCTACTTGATTGCAAACTAAGACACAAGAGCCCACCTCATAAAACGATAGGAATGTAATACAATCCCTAATTAGCGCTACATGTATTAATCACACATCAGATCCACTTCAAGTCATCAGCCCACATGTAAAAGGATACACATGCAAATGCAAATGCAAATGCAAATGCAAATGCATTGAAAGAGAGAAGCGACAAGTTCTCACCTACCTTAGCCTTGCTCTGAGTCAGGGTTGGCACAAGGAAGGTCATCTGGTATGTGTTTGACAATGGGAAACAAATCCTCTGTCACACACATTGAAGCAAAGCGATTCTTCTCATATATTCAGTTTCACTCCGCAGAAAGGACTCTCCTGCTGGGGGAGTATTGCACGTCGTCATGTGGCGCACTGACTGGCTCAAGTGCTCCTCTTGCAGAGTCCAAAGCGAGACTAACCGTCTCAGCCGGCTGACGGCGCTTATACAGACCTCCCATCTCTCGTCTCACGGACAACGATCCATCCGGGCCTTTTCTGACTGCCGGGATCATTTTGGATTGTTGTTTGGGATATGCTCTATGTGGACTATAAAATGCATTTTTTGCCAATGGCCTTTTTTACATTTAAGTACTCGTGTCCAAATGAGCATCTTACTTCCAGAACTAGTTCAGAGTCAAGAAACTGCCACAAGGTTCAAACCAAAAGCTTGCAGGGATTCAAGTTCCAGCATGGGCTACCCAAATGCAAGTTTAACTGTCACATCACTCTGCGGAGCCAAAAATGAACAATAAATGGGTCTGGTGGCTTTCGTGTGGGGACACATTTCAAGATAATGTCACCCATCTAGAAAAGTGCTAGAAGTCTCACCAGTCCAATCCATCCATCCACTCATTCATCTGCCATCCATCCATCCATCCATCCATCCATCCATCCATCCATCCATCCATCCATCCATCTTCCTGTGGGGTCCCGATGCATTCCCTCCATGTGGAGGAGCAGTAGCTCAACTGAGCCTCATCTCTAAGGGAGAACTCCGAGTCCCTATGGAGGAAATTCATGACATCATCTTGCCTCCGTAATTTAGTTCTTTCAGTCACGACCCACAGCTTATGAGCATAGATAAGGGTGGGAACTTACATTGACCTGTAAATGAAGAGCCTTTTGGGGCTGAGCTTTCCAAAAAGAGCACAAACTCCCAAAAGACTGCAAATCTTTCATCAGGTGATCTCTCTTTTTTTGGGGGTCACAAGATCCCAAGTTACTTGCAGTCCTCCACTTGGCAGGATCTGAAGGACATCCGCACCTCTTCTGACCATGTGAGATTCGGAGGTGGTGATTTTTATCCCAAAGCCTTCATACTCAGCCATTTCAGCTCAAGTTGAAGATTACAGCTTGACAAAGCCAACAGAACCACATTCTCTTCAAAAACAAAGACATCATATTGAGGCCACCAAACAGGACCCTTTCAACACCTCAGCTACATCTGGAAATTCTGTTATCAAGTTTCTAAGAAAGTTCATTCAGTTTCACAGCATGGACAACAAAGCACACCGATTCTACTCAAACTGAGATTTGAGTGTTTGTAGGAGGCCGAGGAGCCTGATTTCCCAGGAGTTAAAAGAGCCTCAGGTTTTCTTTCTAGAAAAGGGGAACCACCACTCCAATCAACCACAACATTCAGGAACTGCAAAGCAACCCTTGAACTGAAGAACCTTTGAACAACATCAGCTACCTCAAGAACCAACTTCCAAGAGATCTTCAAAGTAATCTCCCTGCTGACTCACATTGTACCAAGTGGAGGTCAGCTGTAGTGGAAATGACAAGAGGCCGGATGGTGGAATTTCCAGAATTTCCACAACCACCAAAGCCGCATTCCGCTTGACCAGTCTGTACGCGTCAGCGACCTCCCAAGTCCCATAGTCCTCCCAATCGCCGTCTCCCAGCTCTCATTGGCCACATGAGTAATAAAGTTGTTCTGCTGGCCAGGCTCCTCCAAGAACTCCAAAACGGTTGGCTACACTGAGCCGTTGTTTAGTGAGAGCTTCAAGAATTGCTTTTATTGAAATTGGAACTCCAGATTAATTCTTGGTGATCACTTGATTTTGCTCTTGCGGTATATTTGTTTTCAGTTTTCTGAATATTCCCCAATGAGAAACTTTACCAGTAGACGTATTTGGTATCTAAACAATGGTAGCAACATTGTGAAACCGTGTTGATTTTTCGTCATCACCAAACAAGAGTCTCTCGTTTCCCCATGTGGGAACCAGATACGTTCTACCGTAACCATGTCCCCTACTTTTCCTCAACTTCATCAACAATGTTACTGGGAAATCCAGGTCCAGAGGGCAAAAACTCTGCCACAGTTTGGCTTTGGCCACAGGTGCGTCCATCTCGTTTGCCTGCGAGTCCAATCGAAGCTCCTTTGGCTAAAGCCGAAGTGTGGCCGACGTGCATTTCTCATTTCTGCTGAAGCAGAGCGAGAAGGCGCCGAATAAAAAGCAAATATCGGCTTCCATTTCAGATCCGGACGTGGGTGCACAAACTCATTGAGTGCCATCCATGTACAAATGGATTTTTGACTTCTATAGATCGCGTAAAGGAATGCCAGTTATTATTGCAAAGCTAATAAAGCTAGCTCCACCCGAAACTGTTTAACAGTTGAAGCGATTTGATGGGAATGCGGCATCACAAACTGAAACATCTGTTTGAGAAATTATCTCAGTGGAAAACAACCTTCTTTTCAAATACTTGTCCACATCTGAACTTGCTGGGCAAAAAATATTGATCAAGGGCCAGGCACCCTTCTGTTCCACAAATAGTTTTGTTATCACATATTTGGGCGCAATGAAATTGAAGTGAGAAAGAATAACAGAGTGAAGTGAAAACTCTGTGGGCATCTCCAAACGCTACGGGAGGCAGGCGGTGTTGATGCTGCTCAAAGATTCCTGAACGTTTTATCATCCATATCACATTGTGCTTGCTAGACCAGTGTAGACAACTTCAACAGTGGAGGGAGCTTCACCTTTTCATCGGTCTTCCTCACCTGACTATTTGTTTTGACTTTCGGCTTAGTTCCATTCTCTCTCCGGTCGGGGGTCGCCACAGCGAGACACTCGCGTGAAATGTTTGGCACAGTTTTTATGCTGGAAAAGGCTAATAGCGTTAGCCGAGGGACCCAACTGGATGCTAGGGATACAACATGTGTGTATTTCTGTTTTTATTCAACCATGACTATGACTTCCCAGATTCACAAATACAAAGTATACTTGATGTACCCTGGCCTATTTTCAAATCAAGTGTTTTTTTTTTTTTAGAGACTATGCAATATGGATCCGGCTATATGTTTCATACAAAGAGGCGTTTGCAGTGATTGATGAAACGTTATGTCGTGCAAAGTCACGTCATTTGTCTTAATCATGACTAACGGACATAATAAGTCAAAACACTTTTCCGGATATATAAGTATTTTCTTATTGCACTCGACTTGGCTTGAGCCAAGTAGACAAAAGTCTTTGCCAGGAGAAAAAGTGTCTGGACCTTCTTTGGCTAATCAGCAGGTGCAATGTTTAAGTAAGTCACAGTATCAACCTTGAACACAGCATGTGCCTCGAGTTGAGACTTTCTTACGTTTTACGAGGTGCCATTAAGCTTCTGGCTTTTACGGCTAAATCACTCGTCGTGGGTTGAGGTTTACGTTGCATGGTTTGTTTTATGACCATTTGCACCTTTCTGAGTCGCTGAGAATGCAAAGGTAACTTACGATGCAGTCATTGAGCTTTTACGTTGGTCAGGAGTGAGGAAAAACTCGGTCATGACAGGTAGAGAGAGCTTGTTCATTTCAGGTGGTCATCGCAGCTGCGGCTTTGAAATGTCAAAAAGGAGTGAAGGCTGTGTCGGAGTTGAGTTTGATTGAGTGCAAAAGAAAAAAAAACAGAAGAACAATAAACAGATCTCAGTTGCCATAAGTGATGGCAGTGAGGAAAACCAGAAAGGAACACATCCCAAAGCACTTTGCTCTTCGTCAAGTATCTACAAGAGGAATGTCAAGTTCAGAACTCGGGCCAATCATTCTATCCGTATATGTCCAAAAATAACAATCACAGTTAAGATATTCTTTTTGGGCTGTGCCTGAATGTTTCTTTTTTTTTTACGAGAGGGTTTTCCATTTTTTGAGAGTGGAGAACCAATTTTTTTGAGGACACAATACGGCATATTTGTATTGCAGACTGACTTGAACAATTGATGCAATTTTACGTCCTAATTGTCGAGTACAAACTCAAAGAGAAAGTCAACAAACATTTCCTTGACGATAATAAGTTGTATGGGTTTTTTTTCCCCATCTCAGAGGGCGGCCATTTTGTCACTTGCTGGCGACTGAAAATGACATCACAGTGACCAGGTCTCAACAACCAATCACGGCTTAGCTTCAGAAAACTGATGATCTTATTCTCCAGCGTGCATAAGCTGTACAAAACTTTGCACATGTAGAATGGATCCACATTCTCTACATTTTTAAACCGTGAATATGTGCTAGTTGGGAACACATGACCATCCCCTATCCCATAAAAAATGTCTCACTGATTGTATTGAACCACATACAACAATAACAAAGCTCGACTATCTGAAATAAACCGCAGAAGATTCACATGATGGAATCAACAAATGGAATTCCCACAACTTTATTTCACTTTAACATCTACAGGCCAAACACACAAAGGCTTTCATAAATAAAAGGTGTTGAGTGCAACAAAAAAAAGGCAAGATGGAAGAAATGCAAAGAAGCAAAGCACGATATGTGGAGAGCGAGGCAAATAGTCTTCCTCTGTCATCTGCTCAGACGGCTACGGCAAAACCGATCCGATTGCTGCGACGATCAAATTCTGTGTAGTAGCGGGCGATGAAGTTGGCTCCCAGGATCCAAACGGGACCCGTAGGCGGCGGCACGTCCAAGCCTCTGAAGGTAACCATGCAGACGTCCCCTTCCATCTGGGATTGCTGGAGCCACAGCAAAACGTCCGCCATTGACATTTGAAGGTCGCCGCGCTCGACTTACCCATAGAATATAATCCTCGTGCGTCAGCGAGTACTCCAGGCCACCGAGGTGAAAAGCGATATTTGGCAACGTCTTCACAATGTCACAGTCGACTTTGTACTGAGTCATGGTGAGATGGTGGGCAGGGTCAATATTTTCAGCATGAAACCATTTTGAAAAAAAATCATCGAAAAACGTACCCCACTTTCATCCAGCTGGGCTCCGATGCTTTTCATCAGCGTAAAAACGGACGAGGCCGGGCCCGTGATGTAGGAGGAGCCCGTGTCGATCACAGCTGTGCAGCCTTCTTGGCAAAATATCATTTGCGTTCCCACGGAAACACTAAATGAACAAGCGGCCAGTAAACACACGTTACGTGTCCATGGTTGGCGTGAAAACGTACCCTTTCATCACAACCTCCCACGTGCCCATCTCTTTGGTCTCCATATAATTGAAGGTTCCGGTGTAGTAGTTTGGGTCGGTGCCACCTAGAACCAGCTCTCCACCGGGGGAATGCTGGGGATCCCTGAATTCAACGCACACATATATGGAAGCTATATTTTTTCATTTGAGATGCCAGTAAACTTTCCTTGATTCTTTTTTTTTTTTGCAATGATTTTGAATCTGCCCCTTTTGGATCTCATTAAAAAAAAAAAAAAAATATATATGATTAATTATTTTAAAAATATATATATATATTTATATATAACATGAATAAAATAGTACAAAAATCAAATGAAGATTTTAATAGGGTGTAGTATGTTAAATATTACTTTCCAAGCGTGCCTTAGCGGTTTTGCTGTTACTGCTGCTTGTTTGGTTTCTTCATACATGAAGTCAAATAACACAATTGACTTGAATTGGTGATTTTTTTTTTTAACTTGTGCATTGCGACCGGCTGGCGACCAGTTCAATTCGACCTTTTTCCTGGAAAGTCCCAGGCCTCCCCCCCCCCCGCGCCCCCCACGACCCTGAACAGATTAAGTAATGTTGACAATGGATTGATAGATGAATTTTTTTTGAAGTCCATTTCATTGTTACTTGTTAATCCCAGAATTGTGTTTTTGATTTCTTGACTTAACCACGCTGAATTATCTATCACGTGTCAAAAAATGTGCTGTTGCCTTCCATCATTTATTATTATTTATTTATCTCTGCTTTGGTTTCTTTCTGGACCAATAGACTTCCACTTACCTGCTGTAGTAAACAGAGAAGACCTCCTCCTTGAGGACATGTTGAGACATGATGCGGTCAAACACCGGAGTGATACCGTCAATGGCGACGTTGGGGTAGCCCATCCCGAGGACGCCGTCAAACTTCGCAAAGATGAAGGGCATGGCGGACAAGGAGGTGGCTTCGGCAAAAACTTGCACCACGGGGATTCCGCCGACCTCCAAGGACGAGAATGAGATGAGTCTGTGGTTTTAGGTTGCGATATCACTCATCGCCACTAGATGGCGCTTGATGGTGAACCTTGATGACATATGTTTTCGCACAAATCATTGTTCTCACATGACGGGCTGCGGATGGTTGACTCACCACAACCACATCCTCACTGAGGAATCCCCGGACGTTCCCCGAGGCGTACTGAATGGAAAATCCTGTTCCATTTTCCATGTAGGTGCGAGACATGGAGGCGTCATACCTGTTGTGAGTAACTAAAAGGTCACAGTTCATTTGAGTCTACCCACGTCACGGGAACCCTGCGCAGGCGCGCGCGTGCAAAACAAACTTACAGCAGGCCGTGGAGAAAGGGGAGCAGCTCTGCGAAGGGATCCAGAGATTAGCCGAGCCCGTGTCAAACACCACGTTGAACATCTGAGCCGGAGAGCCGATGCTGATTTCTCCATAGTACTGTGTCTGTCGGAGCAGAAGAGAAATGGCTATTTCACAACTGACACGGACGGCGATGCCGATAACGGGCGTGATTTGAATTCCTTGACGCAGTGTGAAGGAGGCAAATGTCTCACATCCAAATAGTTGGTGAGAGGAGTGGGAGCGGTTCCATTGCTGAAGTCTTGCGCGTTCATCTGTGTTAGCTCAGTCAACACCTGCTCCAGCGAAACGCCCATATCCCGCAGCGTCTCCCTGATAGACGGCATCTTCTTCAGGCTTATTCTGGAAGCAGAGCAGAGCAGACCAGCGGGAAAAGCAATCCTCGTGAGTCCGAAGAAAAACAGCAAACAGACC
The DNA here is from genome assembly GCF_054491065.1 of Syngnathus leptorhynchus. Lineage (NCBI taxonomy): Eukaryota > Metazoa > Chordata > Actinopteri > Syngnathiformes > Syngnathidae > Syngnathus > Syngnathus leptorhynchus. Next base: position 25,135,182 of record NC_141195.1, read on the forward strand.
CACGAGAATCGTATAGGGTGACGCGCTAAAATAATGCTTATCCTTCCAGATTGGAGCCGTTAATGAAATACAGACTCGAATGTCTGATCGTAGCCAGGGAAAGAAAAAAAGAAAAACAATTTAAGGCCAAGCTGCAGGAAGCAAAAGTTGTAAACAAAATCACTTCTGGGTTTTTTTTTAGCTTTGTGTGGTCTGTCCTCACAGCTCTGTTGGATGCCATTTCTACCGAGTAGTAATGATGAAGTTATGTTGCTTTCTTCAAGGAAGTGATTCCGATTGGAATCTGTGGCCCCTTTTTTTCTTCTTCTTGTTAATCACAAGGAAGGAATTCATCTGAATCACTGGTAGCGATATCTCAGGGTGGGCCAGCCAGCCGCATTCTTAGTGATCAATTGAAACGAAAACAAAAATTCTGTATGGGATATGGGTGACAAAATCCTTGAATCCAAAAGTGAAAAAAAAGAAATAAAACCTGCAAATATGCAAATGTAGTTTTAAATCGTAATATCAACCATCACCACTAGATGGCAGACAGTTGTTCTTTAACTGCTATTATTATTATTATATTTTTTACCTATTTCAATATAACAATTTGGAGTGACCAAAATGAGTTTTTGCACTTTATGTTTTTTGCTGGCCTTAAATGGTGATTTTTATGCGGAGAGCCCTTTTCAAAAGGGAAAAAAAGAACGACATGTCTATTTTGTTTTAGTTTCGCTCCAAACTAAATACAAATGAAATAAATGAATTTGTATAAATACACTATTTTTGTCATGCATCTCGATAGGAAATGTGCGGCCCATTGTGAGTAGGCCCCTCTCGCATGGCTGTTTTCGACCAAGTTTGTGTCAAAAGGGATCCTCTTACCTTCTCAAAGTATGACCCCTGCTCATTGCCATTGACACGGCAAGCAAGCACGCCCAATAGACTGTCCACACTGCCATGGCGGCTTCTTGCAGACAGAAAGGAAAATGTCAAAGATCCTGCGTCCCTCCCGCAATTGTGGAAGCTGAGGCTCTGGCAAACTTTCGTGCTCATGCCACCTGTTTTATACCTCTTCTTCACCCGCGGGCTACGGTGATTCTGGATGGGAGCCTCCCAAGAGGTGACCTCTTGAAAAAAAGAGCTGCTCTTCCACTGCCCCCCCTCCACCCCATTGGTCACGTAGCCCCTGCTGTGATAACAGGTCCCAGTGGGATGTCTGCACTTTGACCTCATGAATCCCATTTAGCGAGGAGGAGGGGAGGGGGGTTATGTGCAGCTTTGCAGATTGCTAACATTTAAATGTGCTTTTCAATGGATTGATTGCCTTTTCATGTGAAAGCTGAAGAGCAAACGTCTGCAAGGTCTTCTTTGAGATTGTTGGCGCACGGTGAGCGTTTGATGATGATTTTGGCCTGCTGCGCGGCTAACTAACACCTCTTGATTCCAGGCTGGCTCTCAGCGGCTTTTACACTTGGGAGGATTCCCACAGTATCTGGCCTGTCATGTGCTGGTACTGTACTGACCACCCGGTCGAGTGAGCAGATACGGAAGGTTCTCATCGGCCGTCCTGGAGGTCAGAGGTCGGCTTCTAAAAAAACAAGATGGCTGAGGGCAGACCTTCCAGGAGAAGATAGCGTGGCTACATGACGCACAAGGCCGGCCGGGGGGGGGGGGCGCTTAGATTGACAAAGGGCTTTTACTGGCAAAATGGGGGATTTGATTTGATTCATTCCATGGTGTTCAACTGTTAAGAAGATGTGCTATCTTTTTATTCATCAAGGCTGGAATTTTTCAAATCAATCAATGGGAGCAATCACTTTGTGCATTCCAGGGAACATGAAGCTTTCCATTGTTGTGGACTGGACCACCAAAAAGAAATGTACTATTTCACAAGGTTGAAAGTGCTATGAAAGCTTGAACTTGGTCTACTGAATTGCATGAGTTGGAGTCTGTTCAGAAATCTGCTTCTAATTCTATCGCTGTGGTTGCACGGAGTTAAAATTGGCATGCTTCCCTTTTTCTACTTAGAAGTACATTGATGAAAAGTGTTTTTTTAAATAGAAATTTCATCGATTTAAAATGGGACTGATGAATTGCAAAACTTATAATTGATTAAATAAATAAATAAATAAATAAATAAATAACATATATAACATAACACCTGTGACCCCCGTGGGGACATAGCGGTTCAGAAAATGGATGGATGGATGGCTATAAAATATATATATATATAATATAAAATATAATTAATAAATAAATAAATACATGTTACATTTTATTTAAAAGCAGAATGAATTTAAACATTGTTCTATGTAAGAGCAGTATGCTCCATTTTTATTTTGTGTGTGTGTGTGTGCGTGTGTGTGTGTGTGTGTGTGTGTATGTGTGTGTATGTGTGTGTGTGTGTGTGTGTGTGTGTGTGTGTGTGTGTGCGTGCGTGCGTGCAGGTGTGTGAGTAAAGTCACACCAGCCTAATTAACAAGAATCAACAGAGTGCATGTCCAAATATTATTTTTGGCGGACTCTCACTTGAGCACGAGGACCAGCGCATGTGCTATAAGCTAATTGGCGGTCACTTTAAAGTTCAAACAAGGAGTAACAGCAAAAAAATACAAAATAAAATGCTCAGTGCACTTCTTGCAACTAAATAATGTGAGGTAGATCTAAAGATGTCAAGCAATTTGTTTCATCAAGTATGAGAGAAAACATGGCTAACGTAGCTCTGCCTATCTCTTCTGCAATTGGGGACAAACTCACATTTGACATCTGACCTTTGACCCACAAGCTAAATAGATAGCAGCTTGCCGTTTCCCACATTGCCGAGGGAGATCTTAACGTCATTCCCGTGTGGCCTTACACCCCTTGTGAGGCAATTCCATTGGTGGCCATGGGAAAAAGTTCAACTGCAGGAAGATAAATTGTTGTTGTTGGGTTTTTTTTTTTGTAAGAGCAACATATGTTATCTTGGAGCCGCTCGCGTCGAGTGAGAACCCGGTCATCGGGATCCCAGATGTCTTTAACTCTGGAGACTGATCCTTGTTTGACCTCGGAGAGAAAACAGTGATTGGAGTTTAAGAGAGGAGAGCAAAGGTGTTGAAATTGATGCCATTGTGCAAAAGCTCCAACAGGTAGCTAGCTAGCTGCCAAAACAGAAGAAATATGACTGCGTCTGATTTATCTTTTTGTTTTCCGTCTTGATAAGAGTGAAGTCAAGCAGAGGTGTTTGGAAAAAAAAAAAAAAATAGGACTCAAGAGAAGTTCTCTTTCGCAAACAAACAAATAAACAAACTTGATTCAACCAGCAAAAAATGTTTTATCCCTACTGGCACGACCAAAGAAATGTGAAACCTCTGCAAAACCACGACAATGATCTCGTCATTGTTCGCAAACATCTAATGCTTCATATTTGAGAAAATAAATAGATGCGTGTATGGATAAAATGATTGTGTGGCATAATCATGCTGCACCGTGTTTGGCCAACAGGGTGCAGCATTGCATTTAAAAAGAAAGCAACAAGTGGACGTGAGTGCGTGCGTGCGTGCGTGCGTGCGTGCGTGCGTGCGTGCGTGCGTGCGCCTCTGCATGTGTGAGTGTGTCTCATGTTTAAAATGAAGCGCTCGCGTAATCCAAGCTGCTGCAATCTGCAAGGCAACCACACGAGGGCGTAACAGGATAGGAAAGCAGACGGTTTGTAGAGCGATTAGCCGAAATTTAAGACCCTAAACATCGGGCCAGCAATCATTGTGCGATCCGTAAACTCTCAGACAGTCTGACAAAGGGATGTTTGTAAAGATCACATTGAGGCATGACTCATTTGGTTGCTTATCTTTTATTCTCTGGCCACCAAGACGAATCAATACAACATTTCACTTGTTGGTTAATATTTGACTCTTCTGGATTGATTGACGACTCTTCGTTTGGTTACCAAATTATTGCCTCTCCCAAAACAAATACAGTGCTGAAGGTAACTATTTATACTATGAGCAGTTTGAACGCAACATAAAAATAATAATAATCCCATTAATTCCTTTCTGTCTCAATGGTATGGGCATGTGTGGCCCATGGATATATCAGGAGGTCTGCAAAAACTTCCATGAAAAATCATCAAATAGCCAAAAGTCAATTAACACTCCTGCCACGTGGTGTCCCCTCTAGCTCCGCCAGTGGGTATAGCGCAGCATTACAACTAGGTCATTGTATGGGATACACAATCTGAGCCAGACCTGGCATCTGTATTTTTTTATTGGCTTGATCAAAATGGACCATTGATTGAATCAACCATGTCATGTTAAATCAACTTGATGAACGTCTTTTCTATCAGGTTCGCTTTGTAAGCACAGTTAGGAAAACAGAAGCCCGACTGAGAGCCTCAAGGAACATGATAGGTGAGAGCAACCAACAGGAAGTCAAAGAGAGACGCACCATCACGCATGTCCAGCCACTTAACATTGAGAGAGAGAGAGAGAGGAAATGGGATGGAAAGCTGCCTTTCAAACATTCCTATTCAGGCCACTGCCCTCGTAACACTGACACGGGCCCAGTTTCTCCACTTCTGCCGACACACGGAAAGACTCTTTGTTTTTTTCTAACCGTGGCGTCTTTCTCACCTGACTTGTCTACAAACCAACGCACCATCAGTCACACAAAACAACAACGAATGTATCTATTTTCATTTGATTGATCATTTTGCGGAACGATGGCCAGGTACTGATCGATACCAGCCATGTTTTAAGGTATCCGTTGCCCTTTTGTTATCAACAGGAACTAGAAGAAGATCAAATTCCCACTTCCTTGATGTCATTTCAAGGAAAAATGCATTGAAGTCTGCTTTATTGTCAATTTCTTTGAAAAGTAAAAGTCTGTATGAAGTATCAAAAGCAGGAAACGAGACGTTCTACCTGGAAGAAAGCTTAAAGCACTGACAACTTCTCACAAAGTAAACCGACTTTATATCGTGGAAGTCATCAGGCCCATATGACAAAATGAAGGACAACAGGAAAAAGAATATTAGGCAACTGATACATTATGAAATCCTTCTTATGCCAAAAAGGACAAAGCGTAAAGGATCAGCAACTTTACGACAACTGATACATCAAGAAATGAAGACGCCTATTTTCACTAAATAAGGCAGTATTTTTTATTTATTTTTTAATGCAGCCAATAAAAAAATAAAAGGTGGCAGAAAATTCTATATTTAAACACAAAACACCTGAAGTACATGTTCCTTGTGACACCCATTGAGTTTGATCCAACAATTTCCCGTACATCAGCCTACATAATAAAACATCCTTCATCTGCATTATTTATGAAGAAAAAGTAAAAGCTCTTAGTCGCGCTCATTGTCGGCCGCCGCTGTAATCCGTTTGGAAATTGGTGGGAGGAGCGTTGACAGGCGAGGAGGCGGACGCACGCACGCGTGCGCGCGCGCCTTGTCCACTCATCCTGCACTACCGCGCGCCAACTTGTGCTACCTGCCGGGCCAATCTCTAGCAGCTGTCCGGCCGAGGAACGAAGTTGAAAAAGAAAAAGAAAAACAACAACATATGAACGAGGCGGGCAGCGGATGGCGAACAAGGATGCAAGAAGAGCAGGGACGGTCCAGGAACGGATTAGATGCCACCGCGCGTAATCACAGCGTGTTTGTTGTTCAAGAAGCGGAAACAACAAGAAGAGAGGAAGGAACTAACCAATGACATTGAAGCGTCGGGAAGGCAGCGTGGCTCCGTGCGTAAAACGGCTCCAACTTGGAATGAGCCAGCAACACTGTGAACTTTTTGGAGCGTCGCAACTACCTCTGGGCTATGCATCAACGAGCTCGCAAGTCTCCGAGTCACCATGGCAAAAGTCATCCAAAAGAAGAACCACTGGATCACCAAAGTCAACGAGTGCGTAATTGTGCGCGACGCGTACGGCGAGCTGAACGTGGAGCTGCGAGGTGGGGCTGAACATGGACACTTTGCCTACATTGGACAAGTCCGAGAGGATGCCGTCCTTTACCAGGGCGGCAAAATCAACGAGGGGGAGCTGATCCTGGAGGTTGAAGGGCTTCCCGTATCCGGATTACCCCTCTATGACATTTTAACCGTCATCACGTGCACCAAAGGGCCAATCATTTTCAAGACTGTGCGTCAAGGTAAGCGCAGCAATTCAGGAGCACCACTTCAAGTTCAAATTCGCTCGGGCTCCTGATTTTCATTCCACTGCACCTCCCAAGTCCCGCAAACTTGGCATGAAATGAGTGACAGCCCCCCAGGGTCATCACACATGAGGCCCAAAGTGGCCAGTAAGAGCATCTTGAGACTCCCAAAACCCAAATTGGCCATCTTTGTTTGGTCTGTTGCTGTACTTTGTGTTCCATCAATTGGAAGTGAAAGGCGCTGAATTGTTTCCATGGGCCCGTCTCGTGTCGTGGGCAGCTGTGGATGGATCCTCATGTGCAGCCTCAAAGAAGTACAGATACTAGGTTAGCTTGTTTCCTCCGTCCATCTCTTGTCAGTTGTTAAAACTCATATAACGCCTCCCTGGGTGGTTGATTGAAATTTGGAAATGTCGCCGGCCGGGGTGTTCCTGTCCAAAACGGTCAGCCGACACGCCGACACAACATCTCATAAAGCTTACAGTGTCTCCGGGGAAATCATTAACGAGGTGACGTAAGAGTTTCGGGTTAGTTTGGACCGTACATTGGGCCGTGAAGCTCAAAGCCACGGCCGGACTAGCTTCCGATGTGTCCATTTTGCAGAGTTGAAGCATTCGCTCCTTGTGGCTTTGTCATTAGTGTCCTGCATGAATCAGCAGATTGTTGTGCTCTGTAATTGTGCTTTGCAGCGGCCTCACAACTCTTCCTTTGTGCCTAATTGTGCATGGGAAGCCTTTGTGATATCCCGGACCTGATGAGGGGCTGCGGGGGCTATCGAATTACTCGGGCTTCATCATCCTTGAGACAAAATCTTGGCGTGTTTGAAAGGGAGCGAGCCCTCCAGGTGTGCTCCCACAGAGGAATTCAGGAAGGAAAGCACCTGAGTGGCGCATTCCATGGGAAAGGCCGGAACGTTGGACTAGCGACAGTGTGTGCTCTGGACTTGACTTATCGCTTTGTAAACAAAACTTGCCAATTGTCACAATGTTGCTTTTCTTCAACTTGGTTTCAGTTTGCTTTTGAATAGAATGTGAATACTTGTGTGTGGTTTTTGTTTGCCATCAGAAACCTTTGGACTTTGACCTACTAGCATAGCGCAGTGACAGTTCAAAGGTTCATCTTATCGTTTTCTGATGTAACAAAGAATTAAGAATCACAGTTGAGCTAAAGGCTTTAAATTCAATTTCCAGTTTTTTTTTCAATTTTTTGGTCACGTAGCTTTTGGGTCGTAAGCTACATGTTATGTTAGTTGAAAAAGTTCCATGACAGACATTTTTGCAAGCTTACTTAAGAGATATGAGCTAACCACCTGCACTTTCCAATGAGAATGTTTGTTTCCACTCTTAATGTGGTGAAAGATTTGTCGGGCTGGTTGGATTTTGCTAGTTATGGAATGGTTCAAAGGTTTTTGATGATGACGAGCAGCCACCAATGCACATTATGTTTTATTCTTCTTTCTTTCTTTCTTTCTTTCTTCCACTTGGGAGTTGTATATTTAGACTCAATGCTTGGCTTGTGTGCAGCTCTGAGGATGTAAGAGCATTACAGACACACATTCCGTGTGATGTTCTTCTTCCAGAATGCCACTAAGTCTTTTTTGAAAAAGGAGCAATTTGTCCAAGTTGATTACGGTCAAGTGACTTAAAAAGCTTGTCGGATGGCTTGACGTGTATTTCTTAGCTGTTGTCCTTCCTCTTGCTAGGAAGCGCTTCCTTTTCCCTTTCTATTTTCAACCTAGACTTGACCATTTTATAGCCATTTAACCTTCTTTTAAAATCTGCCCATAAAAGAATATGTCCGTCCAGCCCCTCCATCCATCCATCCATCCATCCATCCATCCATCCATCCATCCATCCATCCATCCATCCATCCATCCATCCATCCATCCATCCATCCATCCATCCATCCATCCATCCATCCATCCATCCATTCATTCTCTACACCTTAGAAAACAAACTGGCAGTGTTCACTCCCATAAGGGCGCAAACGCCCATTTCGCAGCGTGACAAAAATAACAAAAGAACTCCACCTATGCACACAGAGTGTGACTGGGGACGAAAATAGTTGAAAGATTTGCATTGTAGAGTTGCATTTGGTGATTTCTTGGAGATCCTTCAAATGTTATTATGCCCCCCTCCCAGACTTCCGTCAGACCTGCAATCAAGCATCAAGAGTGTTCTTTACAGTGGGGCTAAATGGACATTTAAGCCGTGCGACTCGTCGTTTCACACATCTGGAAAGGATTACGCACCGTTACATGCATTTTCCCCCCCACATGAATCATTTCTATGGATGGTCAATTTCTTTAGGTTTGTCATTTCTTTTGGTACTTCCTTCCAGATACAAATAGAATATAGTGGTGGTCTCACGCTCCAATTTTTCAATGGCCTTCTGACATTAAGATGGATTAGAGAAGATGAAGTACTTTGTAAGTATTTGTTTAGATGATTGTTGATAAACTAAAGTGCAGCCACACATGAGAGTATTTCTCTGTAAAAAATAGTTGAGTAAGGTTAGCAGATGATCCTTAGAGGATTTCTGGGCTGATCTGGCTTCATATATTGTGTCAATCTCTCCAGATTCAGGTTGCTGGTAAGCCCTTGAGAGGCTGACCTGATCCAGTGGTGTATAAAACGCTTTATGTACCATCAGCTGATGCCACGCTAATCTGAAAGAATGCTTCAAGCATCAAGTCATGTTGCAGATGTTACAATGGTGGAACATTGCTTAACAGATAACTTTTTCAATTCATTCCACCAAATGGAAATTTCCTCTATTTGTGGTTCTCACAAAGTGGGAGCTGAAAAAGAAATGTTCAAAACCAGATCAAAATGCGTGCTCGAAATAAATAAAGAGCAGTACGGTCTTTTCGCCCATTCTCCGACTATTTAAGCCTTTCTAAACCTCACACCAGAGGCTGGGCAACTTTGGACAGGTCTTTTAAAAAAGGCTTCCCTTTGCTGAGCACAAACATCCTGACTTCCCCTCTCTGCTTATTTTTCACGATATGCACATAGTGTGTCTGGAGTGAGTGCTCCATTTTCTTGGTGACAACTGCTAACAATTGCCGCATCGTGCTGCCTTCAATCATTTTTGCAGCATGATATGCCTATAAAAGAAAATAATACAATTCTACATTTGAGAGCACTTCAATGTCCCTTCTCTAAATGCAAATTTGTGATGGGTGTATGCCAAAGAGTCTCGTCATGTGCCTCACAGGCGCCCTCTAGTGGTTTGCTAAAGAATCACTGCCTAAGCACGGTTCAGTTGTATTTAACTTGTTAGTAAAGTACACTAGTTATATTCTCACTGCTATTTGCAGCATGTAGACAGACAGGTCTTGTTTGTCAAAGCTTCCATCACACAATGCACGATCGTGACGGCGAAGATGGATAGTTTTGTGGAACAATTAGCAGAGTGAGCCCGGAGCCCCCATGTGCACATTGGAGCGTATAAACAGCTGTGTGTGCAGCTGGAATACATTTGCATAATACCCAGAAGACATTGTTGTGTTTTGACATCAACTTGAACCTCCCTTTTTCTTGCTTGCCACACTTGTGTGTCTTTGATTGAGATTTGTGTTTCCCTAACATGGATGCTTGGAGACTCTCTTGTAATGAGCAAGATGATCTTTTCCTCCTGGCATGTACACACACACACACACACACCACAATGTGACCTATAAAATCACTGGCTACACTGCAGCCCTAAATTCCAGTAAATGTCGTGAATATCAGCGACGCTCGAGTGGAGTCAATCGAGACAGACTATCGTGACAGAATATTAGCTTAGTCAGCAACATTTGCATTTGAAACTTTCTTTGTATCTTTTTAAATTTGCCTCCGCCTATAAAATCAGTGGCTCTAAATTCCTGTAAATAGAGACGATCATGACAAAGTATTTGCTTTTTCAACTTTTTTTTTTATGTAACGCTCCTTTTGTCAGGGATACAAATCCGACTCTGAGTGTTTTCCGGTGTCATTAGAGAACCTGGCTGAATTGTTAAATGGTTGTTTCGGCAATCACTGTAAATGCATCGCCACGCAATCATCACAAAGCCCAAAAGGAAGATGGAAAGCGTGAGTGTATTTTTAAAACTGTCAAATGATAAAAGCATTCTGGCCGGGTGTGCTTTTTTTCTAAGTTAGAGTAGCAGGATGCTTTCTATCACGTTGCATTTTATTTGTCTTCTTGGCAACACGCATATGGCTGAAAGATATCATTGTTACTTCCCTACAGGCACTTAGCATCATCATATGATAGATAAGTGGCCATCAGGAAATGTGAGAGTCAATGCATTTTCTGCTTCAAGTCAATCTCCTAATATTAGGACGTCATTTGGAGTAGATTTGCGCTTTCCCCCATATCTGCTTTTGCCCCCCCCCCCTCACGCATCGGCGTCCAAGCAGTCTTCTTACTGTGCGTGCGTGTGTTCTTGTGAGGATTTCAGGTCCATCTCATTGTCTGCAGTCAAACAACTCGGGGCAAGATTTGCTGTGACGCCCAGGCAGCCAATGACATTTGAGTAGGCAGCCAGATGGAAGTGATGGGATGGGAAGTCATTTCTGCTTTCTATCCATCATCAAACTGCAATGAACACATTCACGTTGTCTGTTCGACTCTGAGCAAAGATGATCAAGTCACTATTTTATTGTCTAGCAGTAGGCGTCATTCGCTGACCCTCCACTCGGCCCTTTTTCATGTTGACCTCTTTTTTTTTTTTTTTTTTTTTTCTTTTCTTCCCATCCCGCTCAAATAATAAGACAGAAGGGAGGGAGCGTCGAGCAGAGCACGGGTTCCTCTGGTTATATTTAGAAATGAACAGATGCGGCGCACTGGAGCGGAACATCATGCACGCCTCTGCTCTTCATGCACGCATGCGCATGCGTCCACGCCTTTCGTCTGAGCACTTTTCCCATTCTGAGCTTCTGATTGTGACTCAGCAGCCCAGCTCACAAGTGGCCAGTCCGTCCAAATGTTCACGCCATCATTCTTAGTTGTCGGGATATTTGACATTTCATCTTTTGTTTGATTGCTGCTCGTATTGGAGTGGCGACACCCAACTTTATTTTGACTGTCAACAATTAATGCGTGTAGTGTAAATTGAAATGTGCTAAGCAAGCAATGTGGTTCAAACCGGCTTTTCGGCACATTTGTCGTGTTGCAGTGCTTCTACTTGCCCCACATCGCCATTGTAAAAAGAATCTCATTGGATTGGTGTGAATCTAATTGGAGCGCAACTGGATTGAGTCACAAGCATAAAAAAACGGTTCTGCTCTCATTTAGGCCTTTTTTGTGTGGTTGTGTGTGTGTGCATGATGCCGCAAGCCCACTGAGTCGGGCTTTGGATGAGAACCAGATGAAAGCAGCCCAGGGTGTGGTTGGTTATAATTAGAGAAGGGGAGAAGAGAAGAGCCCGCTTTAAACTCTCTCTGTGATTGTTATTTTTTCCTCTCCACTCCCTCGTCACTGCCATCCCACCAAAACCAGAAATAAAACGGCAGATTTAACTTCAAGTTGGAACACGCTTAATATTTGTCCTATTTTTGGGCCGCGAGTTGTTTATGATATGAGAACCAAATGGAGTATTTGTGTCAATTGCATCCCTGTTGATGGATGCTGACCCCCTCCAGACAGCCCCTCCCTGTCCTGTTAGGTAGTACGGAGTGAGTAACAGGAGACCGACTGCATGGCAGGATGTCCTGAGACCTACAGGAAGCTACTCAAACAATTGGATTTACATTTTAAACGGCCTGCATTTCCACTTCCTTATCTCACTCAGCCGAAGGGAAATACGACAACATTGCTGTTTATTTTGAGATGTCGTTTTATTATTATTGGGCCAAACCTTAACAAGATCAAAATCAATTGTTGTCATTATTTTGAACTCAACCTTTTTAAAGAGCACTATAAAAAAACAAGTACAGCTGTGGTGTATATGAATTAAAAATCAAACAAAGATCATCAAAACAAAACAAGAATCATTGAAGTCCCAATTCGAAGCCTAGTTGGTCAATTAAAGAGCGGCCACTAGAGGGCAGCATCCTATAAAAACTGCACTTGGCTCCTCTCTGCCGGTTGGCCCTTGGTTGCCGTGGCAACGGCTCTGCAGGAAGCTGACTTTGAACGAGCGGCGAGGCTGGCTGGGAGACACAGAGGGCACTGTTGAGTCGGACGACGGCTGCTGAATGCCGATGAGCAGCTGAGGCTCAGCTCAGCTCAGCTCAGCTCAGCTTAGCTTAGTTTAGCTTCGCTTCACACACAACAAGCACGCTGACGCGCACCAGTGCCCCAACTCATCCCTTCCACGTTTGTTTCTAGTAAATGATTATTAACATCCGGCGCCATGACGATATGTTTGGAAGCAGCTGCTAGCTAGCTTACTGGCTGCTTCAAATGTCGTTCCCTTGTTTCGTAAATCAGCATCTGGTGAGATATTTCAACGGGCACCAAAGCATCCCCTTCTGTCCGTCACTAGATTTAAGGTTATGTAATGCTGACCGGAGGCATGGCGGATGGTATAATCCACTCTTATTTGGGTTAAAGCCGTCCGTTCCCTCTCTTTGCTTGGTTGTGAGGGGACAGCGGCCTGGCATCCTTCAACGGTCTGTGTCACACAGTCTTTTAGCCGCCAGCTCCGCAACTTGGACTTTTCAGAGCCTCGATACAATACTGTAGCTTGTGTTCAGCCCGTTGTTTGTAATCTCTCGTGCTAAACTTGAGTCAGTCTCACCATGGACTGTGAGATGAATTTGTTCTTCCTTCCACTTTGGCAGAGACCTCCGCTGGGCTACAAGCAGCACACACACGCCTGAGCATTTGTGTCATCTGTGATCCACGTGATCCATTAATCCTCATAAATATGAAATATTTGATGAGTCTCTCACCGACGGAGCGTGACACTCGCTGTGCATCCCCACAGGAGATGCTTGTTCCTCACAGAGGTCCTTGTGAGCCAGCAAAATTGACATCATGCACGATGCAAGCATCCCCATTTTCTATTTTGAGTCCTTTTATAATCAGGCAAAGCAGTGTGGACTGACTGTCTGTGAAAAAAGGTTTGCATATATTAAGTGTGTGTGTGTGTGTGTGTTTCTTTCCAATCTGATTGCCGCTTGCCTAGCAGGGACCGTAATGATGCTCGTCAGCACCGGCCGGTTGCTAGGTAACAATTACCTGACTGTGCTTTGCTTGCACAGTTGTGTGCGTGCGTGCTTGTGTGTGGTGAGACTGGAAAAACACAGCAAAGTCAACCAGCAACGGCTGTCTCGTTCCCCCGCTGGATTAAGCTCCGCCCCCCTACCATGTTAGCTCACCCCTTGGTTTCAATTTGATTTATCCTTGTAATGGCCCCTAATTTTTTTGAAGGCTGAAATCTTGCCATTGTTCATTTGTCATCATACTGTATTTGTCCGTTTCCTATCTATCTATCTATCTATCTATCTATCTATCTATCTATCTATCTATCTATCTATCTATCTATCTATCTATCTATCTATCTATCTATCTATCTATCTATCTATCTATCTGTCTGTCTGTCTGTCTGTCTGTCTGTCTGTCTGTCTGTCTGTCTGTCTGTCTGTCTGTCTGTCTGTCTGTCTGTCTGTCTGTCTGTCTGTCTGTCTGTCTGTCTGTCTGTCTGCTCCCCTCCAACATGAGGACACGGCACCTCCCCCGAGAAGGCCTTGCCAGCTCCCCCAGACTTGGATGATAAATTTGGAGATCATTAAATGGTCCTAAATGAGAGCCTGGCGTGAGAGCGAGCCCTGACCATCTGGCTCCATTGTGGTGTTGAGACTCGGTCGCCACCTGTCATTGGGCAGATGCAGAGAGGGCCCGCTAATTCTAGCCAATGAGAAAGTGATTTGTAGTACAACCCACTGGTCTGCGTGCACTGTACGCTTTGTATCCGGCAGGAGCGGCGAGAGACTTTTCCAGCAGCGTGTGGAACTTTTGATAAAAGAGGCCATTTAAAAAGATGTGCGCACAACCATTCGATGCACAATCATTGCTCCTTGCTGAACTTTATTTAAAAAAAAAAAAAAACAAACGCAACTTGTGTCATTTGGCCTACATTTATATTGATACATTTGAAAATTAAATAATTTATTGGTACTACTTTTTTTTAATTCTATCTGCAGTGTGTGATTTCCCTTTGGAAGCAGAAGGGGGGGAAATGCTATGTGTTTAGCATTTAGCTTATCAGTACATTTGAACTCATTTGAACTGTTTTTTTTTTGTTTTTTTGTTTTTACTGAGTGTCCTAAAATAACAGGGATGATTTAGCGTGGTTGAAATGACAATAATTACAGTTTGGTCTGGCTGGAAATAGTGCCGATGAACATTTTGCCTGTGCTAACTGGGCCTGTGTCTGCTCTTTGAAGGTAACAAGCTGAACAAAGACCTGAAGCACTACCTGAGTCTGCGCTTCCAAAAGTCTTCCCCTGACCACGAGCTGCAGAAGACCATCCGGGCCAATCTGTATCGCCACGCCGTGCCTTGTGAGTAACACGACGGACATCGTTGAGCATCATTTGCTCATTTTCAGCCGGTCGACCCACTTTCGTTGGCTCCTATCTTGTTTCTTCATCTATTATTCCTGCTCATGTGTTTTTTCTTTCACTCGGAATCCATTTGTGCCGTTTTTTTTTTCTTTTTTCTTCCCTTTCACGGATGATATGAAATGATCAAACATTTCGAATGAAAAGAAAACATGAGCATTCATTCAAACTCACTGATGGCCAGTCATATCTTTTCTGGGTCTGTTGTTGAACCAAACCATCACGCTCAACATGCTGCCATTTGTGGCTGCAAATGTTAGCATGGAGAAGAAGCACAGCGGATCAATCGGGAAAATGCTTGCTTCATCACTCAAGTATGGTCACAACACAGCTTCCTTTTATTTTCAACCTTGTGTGTGTGTGTGTAGCATTTTCATTTCCGAGTAAATTTTGGCGACAGTTGAAGTTTTGTGATTCTCTCTCTCTCTCTCTCTCTCTCTCTCTCTCTCTCTCTCTCTGCCATGTGATGGGTAAATCGGCCTCTTTTGCCCTGCTGAGGATTATGATGTTCTGATTTATTGAAAATAGATTCCTGCGTGATTATGTGGCAAACATGCTGGGCTCTTACAAAGATGAAAAGGCCTCTACACAAAAGCTAGACGACGCTGACATTTTGCTTGAACTCAAAAACGCTGCTATTAGCCCACTTGAACAAAGATGGAGGAGTTAATGGAAGATTGAGTTCTTTTCTTCACAACAAACATTGTATGGGGCTGTGGCAGAAAAGTTCCAGGACTGGTGTGGTAAACTGAGCCCCCCTTTCTTTTTGACCCCTCCCTGCCTCCCTCCCTTCCATTCTTTCTGGTGTCCCTCCTTCTTTCTGCCACCTCCTGTTGATTGTCTCTCCAACTTTCGTGCAAATGTTACGAGGCCGAATGACAAAGGCAGTCAAAGCGAGGGCGTCTGCTCCCCCCCTCCTTTTCTGAGCACATGTGCTCCCCCGAACAGGTGCCGTTCCCTCCACCGGGGTGGCGTCTTCTTCCCTCCTTTCCTTTCCTTTCCTTTCCTTTCCTTTCCTTTCCGGCATCGGCGTAAAGGTGTGTTTCCGACGGGCAGTCGAGGCCACCGTCGCCCGGCGATCTTGTCGGATGGCAGATGGCCATTGTTATCATGTGGCGCAAATGTCACTAGCGCTCGAGAAGTTGCTCCCTCGTGGGATTGATTTCTCGCGCACGTCTACAGCTGCTGCTCGGGGATGAGGGTTATCTCGGCGTTATCTCGGCGTTATCCCGCCGTTTGAGCCTATACGCAGCCGAGCAATCCTCCCTCCCCCATCTGATCTCTCCCTCCCTCCCTCTCTCTCTCTCTCTCTCTCTCTCTCCCCCGCTTCAACTCTCGCTCATGTTCTCTCTCCGTCAGTCCTCCTTTTGACTTGAAGTCCTCCTCTTGAGTGGCTGGCGCTGGCGTCCTTGTGGCTCGGTGGCGGCTGCTGTGACACTCGAGCCGCTCCGTCCGTCAGTCCGTCCGTCCGTCCGTTTTCCTCCATCCTCTCTCTCTTCCTCGCCCTCCAGCCTCTTACTTGCCGTGTGTCCTTCAAAGCCAGGCTTTCTTGTTTTCCACTCGGCCGCCGCCGGTCTCAGGGAAATGAATGCCGGAGCGTATTTTTTTCTCTTTGCCGCCGCCGTCCCCACAAAGAAAGGGATTACATCTTGAGTTGCATCCTCTCGGCGCACAGGCAAGTGGCAGCTCCTCCTTTCTGACCAGTCTGTCATGTATGCGTGTGTTTGTGGCCCATGCTGTGTATATAGGCTAAGGGGAGGGGGGGGGGGGGGGGGCAAGCGTGTCCAACCCAAGGGGACAGATGGCCACTAGCCCTGATACATTTTCAGATTCACCCTGCAGGCTTTGTATGAAGGCCCGCAAGTACACAGAGTGTCTTTTCAGGAAGCAAGACATGCTTGGGGGGGGGGGGATTTGCGTCGAGGCAGGTTTTGGAGAGGACTGGAAAGGGAACAGGAGCTAGCTGAGAGGGAATGGAGCGTATGTGTTGGGAGGGGAGGGGGGCGGTGTCAGCAGATTGAAATGCATGGAGGTCAGGTCCAGATGCTGGCCAAACAAAAGGGAAACGGACGGACGGACGGTAGGGGGAAGCGTGGCACTCGCTCCGCTCCGCTCGCCATTGTGTGTGTGTGTGTCGCTGCATTGCAGGGTGCTGCCGGGGAGCCTCATGCTAATGACGGCCATTCATTCTTACAACGGATGAGTGGCCCCGGAAGCGGCCCCGGCTTTCCTCCTTGCCTGCCTTTCGTCATCGTCGGCTGAAATCAAAGGATGCTTGTGAAGGTGTCCAGCGTGTGTTTCCATCGAACGTGTCGGAGCGTTTTGAATGGCAAATGAGCCTTTGACTCATGGGCAAACAAATGAGAGCTGCGGCTGAAATGTGGAAATGCAATATGTTCAAGGCAGCGAGGTGGATTTGTAATCCGTTGACGCATTCCTACAAACTTTACCTCCGTGTGTTCTGTAACATGGACACCTCATTAGGTACACCTGCACAATCCAATGAGAGAACAGAACTCATCAGAGAGGTTGACTTTTTTTCGGGGGGGGTGAAATATTTGAAAGGAGGTAACTAGCAATCTCACAAGCTCTCACGGCAGTGCACTTGTGACCTAATGCAAGGTAAAGTGGAATAAAAGCTGTTATGCAATCAATCTTTTTGCAATGATGAGGGCACATCATTTGGATCACAGTCATTGTTTTGTTGTTCTTCACATTGGTTGTGTGTCAAGTGTGTTATGTAAAAAAAAAAATCTCATCTTGTGAGGTCCGTTTGGCGTGAGATGTGCCGCTATGTTTGACCTCAATTGATCCAATCGCCCTTTTGACTCTTGCGCTGTGTGCTGTGCGAGGGAAGCAAAAGAACACTTGACAGAATTAAAGGTGTGTTTGGAAAAGATTTGAGAACGATAACCTTGTTGTTGTAACCTTTTCAGGAAAGAACAGCACGAGTTGCTTTGGCATTTACTTTGACTACTTTGTGCCTGGACAGTATGATGGTGCTTTTGAATGACATCAAGATTCTCTTTCACGTACTTTGATCTTCCATTTTATTCAATCTTAGTGTCGTAGGAGGGGCTTGTTTGCCCCATCTATATTTTCATTATTTTGCTTTGTTGTTATTACACTAATGAAGTGATGATCACCTTTGTTTATTGAAACAAGGTTGTCTTCATTGCAGAGCAAAGTGGGGGACATTTTTATATTGTTATGGTACGTTGGACGCAGCTAAGCGTTTTTCTGCCGTGTCACATTTTGGAGAGATTTTGCTGATCTTGAACCAGCCAACAAGCAACGTTCGGCAGACTTGAGCTATGTTTAGAATATTTTAGGCAAGAAGGAAGGAAGGAAGGAAGGAAGTTTGGTGTTTAGTTGTTTTTCAATAACAAAATAACACCAATAAAACCAAAATAAACAGTAATCATGAACGTTTTTTTTCAATAGACTTTAATGTTAGGAAAGGTATATCCCCGATCACCTGAATAATCAATAGAATAATCGACTCTAACATTGGTTAGTGACTTGTTGACTTGGTTAAGGATGATGAAGATGTGCTATTGTCATTTGGACATCAAACAAAAACAACATCCGGTATCTTTGATACTTACTGGATTCATTTGACTTGAGGTCTTCTTAGGTCACCTGAGATGGGACCATGCAAATCAGAAAAGTCTTTTGGAAATTTCTCCTGGTAATCAAGCTTGTGCTCCAGACTGGGTACTCAAAATCCAAAGCAGAATCCAAAACTGACAAGTCCGGCCGGGAGACAAGACGACGGTTAGTCCGCTGGCCGGCCGGCCGTGCTGATAATCGGCTAATTTCAATCTGCACTATGTGACATTCCCCTCCGCTAATCCTTGATCCTGTTGCCTTCCCTCCACACTCTTCTTTCGGCCGCCACGAAAGTAGGCTGTTTATCAGGACGGGCCCATGTGTTAGGTCACGTCAAGAGTCTATATTTATGACGAACATAGTGGAGCAGGCAAGAAGAAGAGTGAGATGGAGAAGCGGAGCATCTCATCTGTGGGCCGGGCCGGGCCGGGCCGCAGCCATTGGCCACCGACGGGAGCTCGCTCGCATTGGCTAAGCCTCGAAAAGCTGGGCCGGACCTGGAATTTGCTCCGCTTGTGGGGAGCTGTGAAGAAAAACGCCAGCTGCCTGCCTGGTTGCTTTGAATGAAACGGGATCCGATCTGGAGCACTTGCTCACAGTCAAGCAAGCAAGCAGGCGCGTGACTGATGGAAGGAACGCGGAGAGCACAATTCAACATGGATTGATCGCTGAGCATGCAGAGGCGGCGTTGAGGTAATTCGGTGGCGTTTACTCGGCTCCTGGCTTCCGCGATGAGGATGATCGGAAGAGAGAGAAAGAGACGTGCAGGGTTTTTTGGGGGGGGGGGGGGTGCAGGTGTTTTCAAAGGGAGACGTGATTTGAGCGACATGGCGGATGGATGACATGTTTGTTTCGGGTCTAAAACTCATCTGTTGACACTCACACGTTGCTCGGAGGAAATAGTCTTCGCCCCCCCCCCCCCCCCCCCCCTTTTTTTAAAAATGTCATTCTTGGTTTCCACGCCAATGAAATTGAACTTTCATCCATTGAGGTGAAAGGAAAGTATTTTGGTCGAATTTGACGAGATTTCCATTGAACGACTGTTGGTGCTGCTATTCGGGTTCCTCACCCCCGTTTTGAAAGAGGGGGGGGGGGGGGGGGCAGCAGGAGAATAGCAGCCGGCCGGGACTCAGCTGTGAGAAGAAGTGTTGTGGCGCGAGCTGAGAGAATGGAAGGATGGATGGATGGATGGATGGATGGATGGCCTGTTGTGTTTAGGCGGCAGCGGTATTGTGTGTCTGGCCTTTCCCTCCCTCCCTCCCTCCCTCCCTCTCCCGCCTGCCCGTCCTCCTGTTCAACCATAATAGGCAACTCCATCATCCCTTTATTCCAACAATCCTTAAAAGCAAAGCAACTGTTTCATTTGTGTTTCACTTCATTTTCTCCCCAAACAAAAGTAAGACTTTAGAGGGAGCCTACAATTGAGGACCATATCAAAATATGGGAACTCCAAGAACTCAGTGTCATTGCAGAGGGTCATCAGGGGGGCTTGTTCTGAAGATGTGAGAGGGCCATGACAATGAAGCAGTTGAGGATCCTTCTAGGCGTGCCAGAGAACGTTGGGAAAGCGTATTAGATTTCGAGAGGAATATTACTCCAACTGGGAGAAATTTATGACACCTGTCCTGGAACTTTTCTGACACACCTCATTCAAAACAAACCAGCCTCAAGTGTCTTTTGAGTGATATTGAAGATTTTTTCGAATGTTCATTAAGTGCATGGAAGAAAACTTATTGAAGGTCTGTTGAACAGTCACACAGAGGATACTGTAAAATAATACTCACCTTCAGTATGCCATGCTTTCATCATCTGACCAATATATTGGAAGAGGGAGGGGACACTTTCTCCAGTAACAAGCTTGTGGAGGCCCAAGAGAGTTCCCTGCAAACTCCCTGTGTGGTTGTTTGCTTTTTTTTTTAACCCCTCCTCCACTGTACGTCATCTCACCTCGTGTCACCTCTGAGCTGCTGTTTTCAAAATACACACTTCACCAACACACCGCATGTGTTTTTCCTAGAAACAAATGCCACACTTAGTTGAACACGCAAAGTGAGACGATGTTGTTCAATGAACACAACACATTTTCATATTCTACTTGTCAAACTCATCGTGGTGGTTTATATTTCCTCCATCAGGTTTATCTCACTCTCGGGGTCAGATGGGACCTTCTTGTGTATTGTTCCTCCCGCCTGGCCGGCCGGCCGGGTTCAAGACAGCAGATGTTTGCCTGCACGTGTGCATGCCTTTGTTAGACAATGAGTGGAAGCTCCTCACACCATAAACAAGGGGAAGGCCATTGAAGGTATCAGATGACAGCAGAGTACATCATTGTTCCTATTCCAGGGGTCATTTTTCCACCTCAATTGGTATTATGGCAAGTTGTGTGCTTGTCGCTGTGTTGTTTTGGAAGAAATAGTCAGCTAATGTCTGACATGCATCTGAGGAGTGGAGATCACATGGGTGTGTGGGGAAATACAGTATATAGTATGAAAAAAAAAAAACACATACAGGTCACATAAGGGCAAAAAAAAAGTCGTAATTGAGCTGCAGTATGACAGTAGCCTTAAAAAAAAAAAAGCAAAGGACATTTTGACCCATTGTAGCTGACATCCATTGGACTAAGTGGTGTTTGGAGTTCTAATATAGCCCATTAGTAGGTCACATTTGGACCCTTTAGCCAGCTTCCTTCTGCTCTCAGAGCCTCATGATGATGTCACTGGCGGGTAAAAATGAAATATTTAGTCGGCTTCTAGGCAGCAGTATTCTCAGCTCCATGTTTTAACTTTGGGAGAAAATACTCGCTATTGAAAATGTTCATTTATGTCAGCAGCGTTTGTTTATCGAGAGTCATCAAGACCAATGAATATTGCTCGCTGCCCAAAGTCTCAAATTGAGCTGAGGGTTGTAAATGATTCAAATGCCAAATGGTCTTTTAGTCTGATGCCAGATACAGCTACCTCGAAATGTGCCACTCTTTGAAGAATTCACATTGATAAGTTTTCTTAAGTGAATGATAGTCAAATGGGGCAAAAATCATACCGTCAGTCTTGTCGTAGAAACCGTCCAAAGTGTATAAGAAGCTAATATAAGGATGTGCAACTGTGCTATGAACATCACCTGAAGCAGAATCAATGATTCAAAACATGACAGAAATAATAAGTCACATCATTACATCATGCTCACCAGAGATGCTGCTCTGCTTAAAAATAGATTGCGTGCAGATCGTTAGAGATATGTTTTGCTTGCTCTGGCCGACCAATCAGAGGATAGAAAAACGCTGATGCAATCCATGGTTTTGCCGTATACATTTGACTCATCTTAAAGTACGGTCTGATTGTAAATATACGCGTAGCTTCAGGCAGGCAGATGTCTTTGCAAGCCCTGACCGTAGATGACTAAAAATGTTCCCCCTCTTGGGCTATCTTGAGATATGAGTGACGATTTTGGAGATGGCAGAATTGTAAGTGTATGAGAAGCAGCACAATATCCATTGCACCGAAGCAAAAAACACTTTCGGAAATCAAATACAATATGAGCGAGTTCTAGTGTGTTTTGGGGCAGAAGCTCGGACGGATTCATGACATTTCGATTCCTTTCAATGAGGAAAGATGATTTGGGATACTCATGGCGTGTTATCAAAGACTTGGCCCGGCCCTGCAGTTTATGATGCCTACGCCTTAACAGGCCACTTCAGGGGACACAACTTTTTATGAACTGCCAGTGACATGTATTTATAGTCTGGGCACTGAATAAACTATAAATGTATTTGCACGCTCCTCTCCTTGAACCGGGCGTCGCTTGGGATGCGCAAGATTTCTTCCATGTGTTTCTTTTTTTTATTTTTTTTTATTCAGACCTCCTAAACATCTCAAAGCCGGTGCTTTTATATTGGTCGTTGGAGTAATTGCCGAAACCTCCTGTCGGGATGTGTGTCGTAAATTCTTTGAAATCTGCAGTTATTTGTTAACTAGATGATACCAAAAGTACCTGAATGATTTGCACAATATTTTCTGGTGATTTTACGTTTTGATGCACACGGCACTCAAATTGATTGAACCGCTCGAAAATAAAAAGAGAAAAAAATGACTTTGCGTATTAATGTAATATACAATGGGGTTTCATGACAGATCATGATTTTTGGAGAATTCATTTCCTTATGAATAATGTAGCAGTCAGTGTTGACGCCATCTCAACGCATTCCCGTGGCTTTATTAAGTTTGTGAACCGAAAAATGCTAAATATGCTTTTGTGTATTGACGTGGTGTCATATTCCGTAGAGGCTGAATAACTAACAAGCCTAAATTGACAGTGTATGTATGTATGTCAAAGTACAAATCCTTGTTGTTGTTGTTTTTTTACCTGTTATCAGGTTTCTATTTGTCAATTTGCCTGGTCATGTATCAGCAAAGCGATCCCTTGCGCAGCACCTGAAGGTGACAATGTTGATGACGTAAGCGGAGGGAGGGAGGGAGGGCAATGGGCTCCCTGATCCTTTTAGCAGCTTTCGCATTTTCTCCTCCCCGCGTACCTGAGTCCATCCAGCACACGCTGCTCATGAAGTAACACGATGTACAGACGAGACAAAATGCTCGAAAAGCAACGAGCAGGAGGTGCTGTTTGTTTTCTTGTCGCTGCGGCGTGCGGATTGTTTGTTTCGGGATGCCCATAAAGTACTCGTGTTTTGATTTTGTGGTGGTTGTGCGTGTCACGTGATTCCACCATAGTCGTCCTTCTTCTGGGTTGTTCCACCTTTTGACCCATCCATCCATCCATCCATCCATCCATCCATCCATCCATCCATCCATCCATCCATCCATCCATCCATCCATATATGGGAAATCTGAAGGTAAATGGTTGTTTGTGTCCCGCGATTCTTTGGAGACCATTTGAGGGTGTATTTGGCCTGCTAGCATTTGCTCCAGCTCGCCCGCAACCTGTCAAGTGGTGTGGAAAATGGAAAAGCATCTGACAAGTGTAAGCCACACGTCTTGTCATCACTCACGTCAAATCACTTTGCCGCTGTGTGCGATGTCAATATATTCCCATTCTTGTGAAATTTATCCACTGGTCAGATTGGGACTGATCAGTTGGTGTTGTGCAGTTAAAAAAAATATATATTTCAACTTTAGTCAACCAAGTATTATTTGCACTATATATATATATATATATATATATATATATATATATATATATATATATATTCTGCATTCACTCCCAGCCTACATCTGGAGGGTGTATGGGAAAATGAAAAGTGAATATAAATAAAATTCAGGGATACAAACATACAGACGAGTAGCATTTTCTTTACGCTCTTGCACAATGATATATATATTTTTTTAATTATTAATTATTTTAATTATATAATTATATATTATATATATATATATATATGTGTGTGTTCAAAACATGGCATTTACTCACCCAAGGGAGGCGCCAATTTTGCCCCACTTATCAGAGTTGAGCGTTTTGTTGTTATTCCAAGCTGGAAGATGTGTTGCATTTTTTATAGCAAGGTCCATCGGTGGACAGCGGTGCGATCCTTGAGAATGCTCTTCTTGTTTGAAGCGGTGGAAAGACTCTGCTAGCTAGCTTCATAAAGCTTGCATGTGTTCTCTGGCATGTTTGGCTACATTTTTTATTTGATATTACTGTTACGGAGGCATTGCTCCAGTTCTCTGCCATCATGTCTTGTCAGGCTCAGTAACACTCCACATTTATAAGAGGGTGTGCACACTTATGCAACATCATTATATCAAGTTTTTATTCTGACATTGTTGCATTATTGCTGAAAAATGTTTTGAAATTGGGCAATAGCCAAAGGGGTGTGTGGACTTTTTATATGCACTGTATAGAATAGACTATTTGCAGCTTTATTAAGAAAAAAAACATTCTTCCGATATGTTTTAAAAGTATAGCTTTTTAATGAACTTCTTTAGTTATTGCCAATCCCCATTTCCCCCCCTTAATGCATTCAGAGTAGACATCAATAGCACCAACGGTGGTCCTGAATATGGCTCCTTAATACAAAACTAAGAAGTACAAGTTAGACAATACAAAGTTGCTTGCTAATTATGTTCTGATGTAAGACGGTGCGAAAGCCTGGAGCTTTGTACTTGTCAATATTCTACAACATAAGCACACCCGAATTATTCATCCCATTCGCTCAGGCTGTGGGGAATAGCCTGAAATAACAGACGGCTTCATTAGAGCTCGCCGGCCGGGCTTGTGAAGCATCTCCCACTATGGGACCACCCAGTCAAACTTCACTTTCATCTATCTCACGCCACTGAGATAGATGAATGCAAAGCGGATAGATGTGTTGTTGTGTTTTGGGAGTTTGACGTGAGGGATTTCTTTGTCTTGTCAACTAAATGGCTCCAATTTAGCGTTGGCTTTTCAGGTAGTAAAGGGGATAAGCCTGCTCTGTGTATATAAGCATCTTATGAGGTGTTTGTACACATTAGTGAGGTTAAAACTTGGGTCTTATGTCAAACATAAGCTTTTTTTAAAAAATCTGAATAACATGGTTGATTCGGTTACCTGTTTTGTCGTCTAATTGCTTTGACTTGAGAGCAAAAAAATGACAATCGCTGTATTGTGGCCTTGAACTCAACTCATTTGATAACAAGCAGTGGTCGGGCAGATAGGAAATCATTCTTCCTCAAAGAGGCTTCAAGCAGTTTATATCCACTTCCAGTTGATGTCGAAATGTTGTGCATTAAAAATAGCTTAATGCTAATAGATAATATTAGTGTCACAGTATCAAGAATGGTTTTGGCACCAGATATTTGAATGAACACAAATGCTGGAGCAGAACATGTAGACAAATAATATTGCTAGCATATATTCTTCATCCTCTATGAAGAATATTGCAGCTTACTAAATGTTGACTGGCTCCATGCAAATGTCTGTATCATACTTCTCCAAGTGGCCAATGAAGCACAAAATCCACAGAAGTCAAAAATGATAAAATTCTTGAAATCCATTACTGTATGTATTTACAAAGTATGAAACATTTTTTTTCTTGTTTTTTTTTTTATTCGACTGGACCGAATCAATGGCATTTCTATTCATTTCACTGAGGACAGATTTGAAATGAGTGTTTTGAGTTACAAGCACAGTCAAGGAACAATTTCAAAGCACCACTGTATTGTCTTGTTTTTTTTTTTAGTCCTGCCAAAAACGTTTTATGTCAAAATCATATGACGATGAATATCCAAATCATATTATGACCAGTACGCTCACACCCGGCATTTGAAACCCGGCCATGGTGCAATGGTCAATTCCCGGCTCGGCGATTCCAAACGGCCTTACTGTAAAACAAGATTAGCACGCGCTCGCCGCCAGAGGTGATCTTAATTTTATCGTCCGATTGAGCAGGCTGCCATTTCCTGTGATGGCGTGAGCCAATCATTTCCCCCCCCAGCACTCATTCATTTCCTGTCTCGGTGTCTCTGATGCGCTGGCAAGCATTTAGTAGCCATAGAATTTTATTGCTGGCATGCCGCAAAATCCCTTTTGGCTCCACCCCCTCCTTACCTTTATCCTCCACGTCAATTGCAATAATTTATTGGCAGCCAGCAAAGGTAATGGTCTTTCCTCATCTTCAGGTACCACGCGGGCCCCCCGAGACGGAGAGGTGCCAGGGGTGGATTACAACTTCCTGTCGGTGGATGACTTCCTAGAACTCGAAGAGAGCGGCACACTGCTCGAAATCGGAACCTATGAGGGTGAGGGCGACCACGACTGACGTTGTGTGCCGCTCGGCAGGTGTTCCCATCGGTCGCAGTAAGAACGAGCGTAACGCTAATCCAAATGAATTTTGGTGGGCTGTCAGATTGGACACGCCGATTAGGACCATGTTTTCCCCATGCTGGAAATCGTACGCAAACGTGTAGGAATGTGGACATGTGTGTTCGCAAGTAGGTAAGCGTGTGTCTTTGGCTTTTGTGATTGTGGTCCGGGAGAGAATGTTACAACACTAATCTGCTTGGCAGCGCCCCAGCACTGTGTTGGCGCTTGACACACCACGTCTCCCGTTCATACAATGTCACAAACGTGTCCACGGGAGTCTCTGACCGGCAAACTGAGGGAGACGGCCCGCCTTCATTCCTAAGTCGGTGCTAAAATGCCCCTTATTTGGAGTACCCCGACTTGACATATTCTGCCTCGCTTCAGAACGGGAGGTTGTCAGTCAGTCTTCTAAGAGGATAATGAAACAAAACAAAAAGTCTGGATTCTTCTGAAGGAGCCCTGACCTCAATTCTATGGAAGGCAGGCGCCCTTCAAACCTGCGGACAAATGGAGCACTTCTAATACCTGATGATCGTTTTGATTTCAGTTGACCTGTTCAAAATGTCACGTAATAAGAATAGACTGAGACGAGCACTATTATTTAAAAAAAAAAAAGGCCCACTATTATCATTGGTGTGCTTTCATTGGATTCAATTAGCCAAGCTTTACGTCTATGATGAGTGTTTTTATAAATCTCTCATCATTGTCCATAGTTACAGTAATGACAATTTAAAAAAAAAAAGTGTCGTTTTTATAAATCTCATCATTTTCCAGAGTTACAGTCATGAGAAAAAAAAAAAACCATGTTGATTGAATTCCATCCAAATGACATCAATCTAGGAAATGTCTATCACATCAAGCAAGCTAGGCTAACGCTAAGAGCAGCAACTGACCTCCAATTGCTGGTATTATTCTGTCTTTTCGCCATTAGATGACTGGTAAATGTCTTCTCTCTGCACCTACTACTGTCTGTTCTTGAGCCTTTCTCTTCTCCCTCTCAAGCATGCTAATGTCCTCCTTGTTGCCTAGGTAACTATTATGGGACCCCCAAGCCGCCGAGGCAGCCCGTCATTGGGACAGTGATTCTCGGAGATGCAGGCTCCCGGCACTCCACCCCCAAGCGCACCAAGTCCTACAATGACATGCAAAGCGTCCGAGTAGTGCCTGCTGCTGCTGCTGCTGCTGCTGCTGCTGCCGCTGCTGACGACGACGATGACAACCGGGCCTCGGAAATGAACAACGCTTTCACAGGTGAGAGCGGTCGCTAGCAAGCATCTCCATGTCCATTTGTCTCACCAGCTGTCACGAGTGGCGCGAGCGGAGCGTACGCGTACGAGACGTGTTTGTCTGACGTCGGAGAGGAAGATAATGTGCGCTTTGGATTTTTGGGTGTCTAGTGGTTACATCATGTCTTTGTCAGGATGAGTTCTTTGCACATAAGCTTCCAAACACTGCCATCTGCCTGCAAGGAGGGGGAGGGGAATGATTTTTTTTTTTTTACATTTTATTTATCATTCAAGCTATTATTATTCAAGCCCATGCTCTCATGGTGACTTTGAACAACTCTAATTGAAGGAGATAATCTGTATTTTATCATTTATGGTTCATTTGCTTTTATATGAGTATAATGTGTGTAGAATAACGCTGATATTGTTTATGGTAATAGAGTTTAACGTATCGATTAAAATGCTTAAGAGGTCCTTAAAAAACGGAGGAAGAAAAAAAGGCAATAATAACATTTCAAACTCCTTCACTGGCTGTGACGTGGAAAAGTGACGACCCAAGAAGTATTCCGACCATTGGCGTTTTTTAGCAAATAAATATTTGGAGCTCAAACGGCAGACAGGTCACCCGCGGCCTTTGTGAGAAAGACAATGGCTTGGATTATTTATTCATTTTTTAAATCAAGATTGTTAACAAGACTCTTTACATACAGAAAGATAAATTCCCCCAATCAGAGTTTTTTGAGTCTTTGCGCTTTTCCCACCTCTCTTGAGCATGTGTGCCCTCCTTGTGTCCGCTTGCCAGAATGTCGAATTAGCATTTTGATCAGGCCTGAAAGAAGCACGGAAGTAAATGAGATGGTGGGGGCTGTGAAAGCTAGCTTATGGAGAGGGTGGGAGTTGCATTTGCATATTCCTGGGGTCTTTTCTCACACTATCAATGGAGGGAAAGGGGCTGTTGCGTAATAATGCCTCTCTTCTTCCCACTGAGTTATAAAGTGTCTTTTGTTCTGTGTGTTTTTTCCTTGTCCTGCCTGTTTTGTTACCCAGGATCCTTAGTGCGTAGTCTCTTCCCTTCTCCTTTGTCGTGCGCAGGTAACCCTAGCGACCAGGATGAGAGTCGCGGCGGCGGCGGCGGTGGCGGCGGCATCCTCCGGCCGTACCCCGCGCGTGACAACGCTCCATCCTGCGGTCTGAACAATGCGGCCATCTCCACAGCAGACAGCGGGCAGCAGACCCTGGCCGAGCCGCAGGTCTCCCCGGAAGACGCGTTGGGGCCGCTGCCCGAAAACTGGGAGATGGCGTATACTGAGAACGGGGAACTTTACTTCATAGAGTAAGAAGCACAGATTTCTTTTTTTTTTTTGGGCTCTTGCTTGTGTTTTTCATCTTCGCAGCGGAGGCCTGCATTCCTTGATAAATCCGCAAACATGTTTCAAATTTCAAAACCTATTGTGTTTTGGATGAAAATCTCTTTTTTTTTTTCAGCCACAACACAAAGACCACATCATGGTTGGATCCTCGATGTCGAGACAAAGCCTCCAGGCCTCTGGAAGAATGCGACGATGATGGTAAGCTGCCTCAGAACTTCAGCCGTGTCAAATCATGGACAGCTAACGGGGAAGAAAAATAGAACGTCGGCAAGCAGCCTGGCGAATCATGTTTACAAAGAAACACACATTGGGAAATTGCACCATCAAGTGGCAAGGAATAAAGTAGCACGTTGGATTAGATGATGCGTATAAGTAGTGTGACTTTCTAAGGGGTTTCTCCTTCCCTATTTTTCTCCCTATCACCACTCTCCTCTTCTTCTTTACTTTATTCCTTCCTTTTTCTTTGACTTTGTTTCATCCTGCTTTCACCTTGGAGAAGAGGGGATACATACAGAGGACCTGGAGAGTGATCTAGGTAGGATGTCTCTGTTCTGTATCAATATCAGAAGCGGGCTCACTGACAAACACAAACCAGACTTTGATGGTGCATGGAGAGTCGAGTAGTAGCAGTAAAAAGGAATCTGTAATATTATAAAAGAATAAAAAAAAATTTGGGACCAAAGGTGACAAGTGTACACTAATGTTTGTATCCACAAGCACATACCGGCCTTGCTCAACTGCAGCAATGAAGAATTGATCTCAAATACAAATAATAATCTCTAGAAATTGCTAGGCCAATTCCAGCACTAGGTTGGCATCACTTTTTGTGTCGTATGGTGTTCCACAAGGATCTGTTTTGGGGCCCTTGCAATTTTTATTTCTTATAAATATGGCTTGCTGAACACTGCGCATGCCAGTATTGTCCATTTTTTTACCTGGAGAAAAAAATATTGACCATTCACAGTGTTTACGATCAGGCCAATCGGTAGCTTGATCGTTGACATGACTACAAAAGCAAGTCCCTGATTTCATTTATGATGTCTTGTGGCACAAATAGGTTGTAGCTCAAGATTATTTGCGGCTGAATTGTTGACTCCAATAATCAATCTGTCCTGTCCTGATTGTGGTTCAATGTTTTACGCTCCGGCTCTGTATCGCCTTTCTTTCAGAGCTGCCGCCGGGATGGGAGAGGATAGATGACCCGGTGTACGGAATTTACTATGTCGAGTAAGTAAATCACCTTGTTGGCACAGCCAGAGGAAATCAAGCTGTCTCTTATAAATATAGTGGACTACGCGTTTAAAATTGAGAGCTGTCAAATCTAATGAGGCCCCCCCCCCCCTCGGTGTCAGTCATATAAACAGGAAGACCCAGTACGAGAACCCGGTGGTGGAGGCGCGGCATCGCAAAATCCTGCAGGAGCAGCAGCCGCAGCCTCCAGAAGGTGAGCGGTACATTCGAGGTTGGTTTCCTGCCCATTTCTTTTTTTTTTTTTTTTTTGGATGTCTGCGCTGCTCACTGGCTGCTAGAATTAAAAGCATTCACTTGGTAATTGAGGCAAATGTATTGGAAGGGTTTATTTGTTCATCATATCTTTTCGTTTTAGCGATCAAAGGTCACATTTCATTTCAATGTGGTTCTTCCTTTAAATTCTTGCACATATTCTTGAGTTGCTCCATCAGCAGAATATAATCAGATGTTCATATCATGTCATTTATTTGTTGGGAAGTTTGAATTAGAAAGCTTGTGCAATAATGGTTTTAGCATGCATTGTAATTCAGAGCTGAAGATTCTGAAAAAAATCCAACTTTTACTCACCCTAACAAAATTACTAAAATTAAAATTATTATTATTGGAGGGGGGGTTATTATTAGAAAAAAAACAAGGGGAGACTTGGAATCAATGCAACAAAATTCATGTTGAAATATTTATTTGCGTGTTGGATTTAGAGTAAAAAAAAATGGCTGCATTATTATGCATACAATACCGTAAATATGATTATATTTCCATGCCACTCAAAAGTGATGATTCAGCTCAATGTTGCATTGTCTCTCCAATCAACGCAGGTGCACAAACCTTTTTCTGTGTCTTTGTCATGCGTGTCATAAAAATACAAGTTGGTGCTGCACACGTGAGGCCTGACCTCAACTTTTTTTTCCTACAGAGTGGATAGAGGAGCACTCTTCAGCTGCAGCGCCACTTGTAAACTACGTACCAAACCACCTGGAGACCTACAGGGACCCTCAAGTCCCACCAAGTCTACCTCCGCTCCCTACAGGAGCCAAACGTAACTGTTTCCTCTTATCTGCATTTTCATTCCAATTTTGAACCACAGCTTTGATGCGGATCTGAACGGGTTGCAGGGGGGAAGCCCTTCTTCACCAGGAATCCCGCAGAGCTGAAAGGAACATTCATCAACACAAAGCTGAAGAAGAGCCGACGCGGATTCGGCTTCACTGTGGTCGGAGGCGACGAGCCGGATGAGTTCCTCCAAATCAAAAGTCTGGTGCTGGACGGACCTGCGGCCGTGGATGGAAAGATGGAAACAGGTGCAGTACGCGTTTTGGCATCAGTAGGAGGCACTGTTTTCTTTCCTAAGCTCAATTTGAGCTCAAGACTTGAAGCTTCTCAGAAAGCATCTGGAACAAAGATCCTGATGCGTTTCTGCTGGAGAAATGTCATCATCTCAGCAAATATGAATTCATCGATGCAATTCTTTGATATAATTCTTTCCTACTTCAAAGTTGATACTTCATATTTGTTCTTCTGCATCACATAACTTTGTGCAGATGTGTTATTTAGGCAAACTAATATTATTGACGTGAAGGTGATTTGCGGTCTGCAAAATTTCACAGCCGTTTAAGACACGTGGGCTCACGATTGTGTCTTCTTCTTTGTATTTAAAAAAAGTGGCCCGTCAATTTGCATTTTTCACGTTCCATCGGAAATTGATATCATATCCCACGCGACGCAGGTGATGTCATCGTCAGTGTGAACGACACCATCGTGCTGGGTTACACCCACGCTCAGGTGGTGAAGATCTTCCAATCCATCCCCATCGGCTCCATGGTGGACTTGGCCTTATGCCGCGGCTACCCGCTGCCCTTCGACCCCGACGACCCCAACACCAGTCTGGTGACTTCGGTGGCCATCTCGGACAAGGAGCCTATTATCGTCAACGGTCAGGAACCCTTTGATTCGCCTTCCAACCCCAGCGGAGCGCTCGACGGCCAGAGAGAGGCGCGGGCGCACAGCCCGTCCGCCGAGGCTTTGTCCAACAGCCTGCACGGCTACAGCAGCGACGTGGTCACGCTGGCCTCGTCCATCGCCACCCAGCCCGAGCTCATCACCATCCACATGGAAAAAGGGGACAAAGGATTCGGGTTCACCATCGCCGACAGCCTGACTGGAGGCGGGCAGCGGGTCAAGCAGATCGTGGACTACCCGCGCTGTCGGGGGCTCAAGGAGGGGGACATTTTGATGGAGGTCAACAAAAGAAACGTCCAGAACATGAGCCACAACCAGGTGGTGGACCTGCTGAGCAAATGCCCGCGAGGGAGTGAAGTCACAATGCTGGTCCAAAGAGGTAAGTGCCTTCACTGGATTCAGGAATTTAGCTAAGCACATTTGAAATGAGTTTTTTTTTTTAATCTGATGGCAAGTGGCTCAGGAGAAAAAGATTAGAAGAAGCCTGAGTGGTAAATTTGCGAGTACGTGGCTTGAAAGTAGGAGTGATGAGTGAGGAGGCGATTTATTTGCCTTGGATGAATCGATGAAATGTGGGATGGCTCATGACACAACCGATGAATGGAAGGAGTGCATTGGGGGCGGGGCTTCTACTGAAGTTATGGATGCAGATGCTCTTGAACTGGTCCCCCGGAGCCTGTCAGTGATGTTTACCTTATTTTATCACCGCCATTATGTGCTGCTGAAGGATTTAATGTGTGCTCGTAGTCCGACGCTCCGATTCCCTCTGTTCCTCATCAATTACACAAACGTGAACATCTTAATCTTTACAAAGATCTGTATTTAAAACTTGATTTAGCATAACATTGCTAACTTTTTGTCCAAGGACTAGCTCCCTGAAGTCATAAATAGAAAACAGTTTTTTTTATTTTTTTTTTTATGAAATGGTAACTCCAAAATGGTTTTCCCAGTGGTAACGTAGCCGACGGACGCCATCATTTACGTTCAGTCCCCATCGTTGTCAAACGTCACGACCCGGCCGGCTCCCAATTACCGGCAGCTTGGGTGTAAGCACCCCACATTAATTACGCCCTCTAATGAGTTGACCTTGTGTGCCGCTGCTCCAATAACAAAACTATATTTTGTTAAATGTCAGCATCATTACCGGCCAGGGATGCGTAGAAATCAAGGTTTGTAGTATACTTAAGGGGAGATGGATCGGACTCTGTCAGTATTCCAGGTTGTAAATCATCTTTGTTCACTTTGACATTGCAGTGTCATTACCGCCTTTCTCGTTGAGTGGCTAACTGATGAGACAGAATGCACAAAAAGGGCGTCGCGTGCTCCAAATGTTGAGAAATGAAACCAGCCAAATGAATTGAATTACAGCGGTGCCTTCAGATACAAATGACCCAACTCTTAAGGTTGGCCATTAAGACAAGCACGTCTGAGGAGCGCAACGGCGACATAGCATAGCCTATGCTAGCTTAATGCTAACATGATGACAAGCACCATAGGCAGGCACACTATTGAATAGCATCGGCGTGGCACCTGAGCACTCGTTTAATGATGTCACGTGCAAACTCTCCCCACCAATACAGTCTACGGGAAGTTCTTATTTTTACTAACATGGATGCTAAACTACAACAACTTCCGAGCTGCGCTATAAAGTTCAACCCAAATACACGACGATAACAACATCTGGTGTTTTCTTTCACACACCAAAAAAGGATACCAGTCCTCCATCTTGTCTTCCCGCTACAGTTGCCATGACAATGGTGCACAGTGCACCTGTCCCCTGAGAAACCTGCAGACCTGAGAAAATGAGGAGTGAAATAAGACCATGGCGGCTGAAAGGGGACGAGACGATCACACGTCGAGATAAAGCGGCGCTATTTTAGGGCAATGGCGCGAGGACAAATGTTAGCAGACAAAAGAGGGAACGTTACTCATGCAGGAAGTCAGTGGAACATAATGGCCACCTCAACTCAACAGGAACACAAATGGCAAATGTTATATTTTATTTAAGGCGCTATTTTTAGCTGGCTGGCAGCTGTGGAAAAGGAGTACGCCCATTGGCTTGTGCCTCCAATCCTCAAATGATTTTGTCATTTTGCTTCTTGACTCTTTACCGCTGGAGTGCGACATCCTCATTTGCAGCCGCTCGTGCTATTTTTGCACACGTTCAATTTATTCCCCTTTGTCATTTGAATAACGATGAGCGCACAACCGCAACCTTACAGTTGCCTCTGCTCGAAGCCAAAAAATTATCATTAAAAAAATATATATATCATTGCGCAAGAGCATAAAGAAAATGCTACTCGTCTGTATGTTTGTATCCCTGAATTTTATTTATATTCACTTTTCATTCTCCCATACACCCTCCAGATGTAGGCTGGGAGTGAATGCAGAATATAAAAATGAAATATATTAGATAGAAAATAAAATATATTAAGGTCAAGAGGAATCATCCCTTGCAGTTGTAGCTAAGCATAATAATGCCCAAAAAGAAAAAAAGTCTGGTCGTGCCGATCTTCCTTAGCATAAATGCCGGCTCACAGCGCCTCTTTGATCAACTCAATCAAATATGATTTTGTTCTGTGTCGCCACGCACGGTGATTTGGGACTCTGCTCAACAATAAATGAATCATAAGCACCGGTGGTGTACTGGTGACAGTGGCAATATCCAGGAAGCCGTCTATTTTGCAATATTACCAGGAGTTGTGGTGTGTGTCGTAACTGCCTCCATCATTGTGAGCTTGACTTAATCGAGCCAATGACGCGTGGAAGAGCAAAGGTGCTGAAGACGACGGGAGAATTTGCACAAGGCCAAAGTGTTGCTCCGCCCACAAGCGCTTGCCCCTCCCCTCTTGCCTTTCAATCTTCCACGCTGATATCACACAAGGCATGTCTTGCACGCGTGCATTAATTCGTGCGTGTGTGCACGAGTACGCTACGCTCATAAATGTTTCATGGGCTCTGAATTACTCATCTACGTCGTGCGGACGCAAAGATTTGCATCTCCTATGTATTGAGGCGCTGCAGATGCCGCATGTTGGCTAAGGGAAATGTGGGCGGAGCTTTTTGAAGTCTTTCCATCCCGGAGCTAATTTTGGTGTCCTCTTTATGAGTCTGAAAAAGTGAAATGTTTCTGTTGACCTTTGCAAATGACCCCGGGTCAGCTCACCTGTGGTTGAATCTTCTGATGTTGTGACCCTTGAGGGACATTTGCCGCAAGCGTGCAGACTTGTCAGCAGCCGGCATCCCATAATCCGATAAGAGGCAGAGAGAAGGAGAAGCAGTGAGAGTCAGAGAGGGGAAATAGCAAGGATGAATTATGAATCATGTGGAGAGACGAGCTTTGCACCAACAGAGTTTTAACATTTCATGAATTTTTTTTTTTTGCCAGTGCAGCAGTAAAAGCATGAAGATGGTTGAATGCATGCACGTTGTTAACGTTGCTATGACTTTCTACTCGACTTCTTTTTCTGGGCATGTCATAATTGGATCAATTGGTCGGTCGCATAAGACTCACATTGAGATCACGTAATGGATCTGTTATGTGTTATTTTGGAGTGAGAAAAAAAAAAATGCCACTCTGTTGTATGATCTTTGTTTTCCCGTGTTTTTCCTTCATGCATTCATTTGTCTATTTTTGTCCCACACCCACGTGCTGCTGTAATAATAGATGGCAGCAGCCAGGGAGAACGAGTGTGTAGTATATATGCACATATGTGTGTAGTCACTTAGCATTGGTAGCATGTGTATAAATCCAAGTGCTTAATTTGCTGAGGTGTGTCAGATGTGAAGATGAAGCAGCCGAGCGGGAAGGCGGCCTATTCCCAACACTGCCGCCGACGTTCTCCCCTGATAACTGCCGATAGTATGAATATTTCATTAGCACAAATGAGATTGATCTCCTTGGTTAACTGCCGTATGAGAAAAGGGGAGTGGTGGCGTAGCAGATGAGAAGGTTGAGGCGAGCGTGCCGACGAGCAAAAAGAGAGGCACGAAAAGGAATGGCCAATGGCTCAGCCCGCCTGCCGAGGGGGGTTTGGGGGTGGGCGCTCTCCGCTTGGAGCTCACGTGGAGGGAGACCTGTGGCCGAGTACGGCCATCCCGAGCGGCGGCGGCCGCCGCCATCAGTCAGCCTGTCAAACGCAGGTAGCTCCTCTGCGAATAGCGAGCGCCGAGGGGAGGGGGCGGGGAGATCACTTAGATCGGCGAGGAGACGAGAAGCTCGCTGTTGCTCTGGCAGAGTCGTCCAGAGAGGAGTGAGACGAGCGCCCGTGACCTGCCCGGGCTGCGGGAACTTATCTGCTCCATCGCCTGGGGACTTTCTCATCAACGGCGGCCAAGTGGAAAGCTGATTAATGATTTCTCTATCTCTCTGCCGCTGCTTTGCAGGAGTGGTGCCTGCCAAGAGGAGTCCCAAACTGGTGGTGAGTGCAGATTTTGTCTGTGTGCATGCGCCCGGATGGGATGAACGAACGTTAACGATCTGTCTGACATCTTCCCGCCTGTTCCGCAGCTTTCACGTTTCTTCTTTGTCCTCTTCCCCTTCTTTGATTCTTTTGCCGCTCAAGTCATGCAAAGCCTTCTTTGAATTGTTCAGTAGTGGCCAGCTGCGTTTTTCTAATCCTGCTGGATCGGAGAGAAGCGTGATGCAAAGAGAAAAAGACTTGCTGGGATCAGACAAAGTCGGCGTGGGCGGCAAAGCGTATCTAGCTCAGGGGGAGGGAGGGAGGGAGGGAGGGAGGGAGGGAGGGGGGTGGGGGGCATTAGGTCAACCATGGGCCAAAAGTTCCGCCAATCATTCTTACTAATACACTAATCCATTTTCTGTACCAAAACAAAATAAGCGTTATGAACACAATAAATTGCTTTCGAAGAGATGTAGCCAAGTGGGCCCTTTAGTTTTGTGGGGCTTTGAGCTTGACTTTTTCTGAGCAAAAAAAAAGAAATCTTCATGCTGACCAAGCAGGTGCAAAATATCAGGACAAGCACGCGGTTGCATCCATGTGGAAATTAAAAAAAATATTCATGACGCTGTCATTGATTACAATATGGAAATTCTTTTTCTTTTAATCTTTACCAAAGCCTTAACAAGTGGATTTACACCTGAGTGAAAAATATTTGTGTCACAAAAAGACTTTGAAAGGTCTCGCCCATGAATGAGTTTAGTCACCCTGTGATGAATTTGACGTTTGAGAGATGTCATTCTGGGCTTTTACAATGCGGCCAACCTTGAGAAAAAAGCTCTGAGATTTTCAACTGTATTTCTTTCGCAACCATGGCGACCAAGTCTTCCAACATTCCGAGCGAGAGACGCCAAAAAAGAGCCGGCCGTGAACGCCGCCACCTCTCCACCCACTGCACCCTTTTTTGCTCACCGGCTTCTCTCTTGTGCAATTCAGCACCAGCTGGAGAGGAAAGATAGCCAGAGCAGCTCCCAGCACAGCGTATGCAGCCACCGCAGCGCGCACACCGACTCTCCCGGACACCCGCCGCTTTGCGCCATGCCCGGTGAGGTTGGCGTGCCGCCGCCCGACGCCCCCACCCACCCGCTGCCCGGCTTGCCCCCTCTGGACCCGGCGGACGGCACCCTCACCCTCCAGAAGAAGCCGGACCCCTTTAAGATCTGGGCTCAGTCCAGGAGCATGTACGAGAGCAGACGTGAGTGTCAACATTTAAGTGCTCGACGTATTTTGACAAATGATTGGCGAGTGAGTTACAATTGTGTGGAAGAGTCTCTCGGGCACTTGTGTGAACATTGTTGTAAGAGTGTGCGTGTGTGTTTAGAGCAGCAGTGTTTAGTTCTTCTCGTTGTGTCTAGTTTTTCTCTGGAATCAAAGCGAAATTGATATGAAAAAAAAATAATAATCTGCTTTGATGTCATTTTGAGAACATTTTTTGTGCAAAAGTCAAAGTCTCAGTTAGTTTCAGTTTTGCTATTCAATATGTATGAATGGAAAGAGCTTCTTTGGAACCTTGGGACTTGGCTACCATGACAACAACGACGTTCCATTTCGACATCAACGAGATGCATCAACTGGCCTCGAGCTAATCTTGCCCAATAAAGATCCGTGTCCAAATATTTCACTTTAAACAGTCGCCGATAGGAAAACTACAGAATGGCGCATGCTACAAGCTCGAAGTCAATCTTGGCGCACGAAAAGGTCTTGAGCGCTTTTGGCCTTATGGGTCGCTTGATGGGGAACCCTGGATCCACATCCATTTGACGTGATTGCATTATTCGCTCACGGATCCCGCAGTCGACTTGAGCGAGCGGTAGTGCAAGCGGGGGCGCTTAATAATCATGGCTGCCTGTGGAATCTAGGACTGCTGCTGATTAAATATTAACCGGACCCAGAAAGGCCCGCTTTAAGCTGCGGCTGATTAGTATACGTGTGTTTGATAACCCCTGGAGGAGATCCAGAGTCATGTGGGGAGGATGAGAAACCAGAAAGAGACAAAGAGCTTGTCAAAGAGGCCTAATTCTGTCTGTGTGTTCAGAGTTCATACTCCAGTAGGAGAATTGTTTCCAAAAAAAAAAAAAAAAAAGGGAGTTTAAATTGATGTCGATGCGAGAATGACGGAAAGACAAAAGGAGAACGTCGTAGTTTTCTTCGAAAGTCTGTTATGACTATCAACGTCTTATATACAGTAGAGGATGATCATTAGTTTTGAAATCATTGCATTGTAAGAAGACGAGTGGTCATAAAAATTCATAGAAAAAGTGAAGACAAATTGCAATGAAAGTATTGACACAAAATCGATGCACGATTTGTCTTTGCGGGCCAAATAGAATGCTACTACGGGCCAAATTTGGAGTTTGACGATTTCAATTAAGGCTGAGCAAGAGACCGCACGAGCCCACAAGCTAAAGCCAATGGCTTCGACGACACTAACGTGATGTCGCGGCCATGCGGATGAGAGCAAATCGTCAATCGTGTGGTCAGCGGAGGCTTGCAATTTACCGTTGTTCTTCGTGATCCGTCAGAGCGCACATCTGCGAGTGTGACAAGGGCACAGCCAGCCAGTTTGCATCCTCATCCATCCGCTCGTTGCTCAATGAGGCGAGGATCCCGAGCGGACACGCTTTGTTGATCAATAATTGCACAAACAAGCGTGGATGTGTGTTCATTAAACCAAATGGAAGTCACACGCTATCAATTGCTGCTAAATGCATTCGGTGATTACCGTAAAGGCAAACTGCTCAATGTTGTCCGTCTTTGGGGCACATTTTCATGATTGCTTTTTTTTTTTTCTTCTTCTTGTTTTTCATCAGTGCCAGACTGTCAAGAGCAGGACATTTTCCTTTGGCGAAAGGATACGGGCTTCGGTTTCCGTATTCTCGGGGGCAACGAGCCCGGGGAGCCCGTGAGTATTTGCGAGTCTTCTGGATGTTCCACTTTCTTTCCTTAACGCCTGTATTTGTTGCAGATCTACATCGGTCACATCGTGAAGTACGGCGCAGCGGACGAGGACGGACGTCTGCGGTCGGGCGACGAGCTCATCTGCGTGGACGGCACGGCGGTGGTGGGCAAGTCTCATCAGTTGGTGGTGCAGCTGATGCAGCAGGCGGCCAAGCAGGGTCACGTCAACCTCACCGTTAGACGTAAGACGCCGGGATTCCCAGGTGGGCCTTTTCCAGGCGCGACCAAGAGACCAACCGCAGTTGGTCTAATTTGCCGTGGTCATCAGTTTCCAAAGGGGAAGGCGACATCCCGCCGTCGCCGGCCTCCTCCCACCACAGCAGCACTCAAGCGCCCAGCCTGACGGAAGGCAAGCGGACCCCGCAAGGAAGCCAGAACTCTCTCAACACGGTCAGCTCGGGCAGCGGCTCCACCAGCGGCATCGGCAGCGGCGGGGGAGGCGGCAGCGGGAGCGCCGTGGTTCCCGCCTCTCTGCAGCCCTACGACGTGGAGATCCAACGCGGGGAAAACGAGGGCTTCGGCTTCGTCATCGTGTCCTCCGTTTCCAGGCCCGACGCGGGCACCACCTTTGGTGAGTCAATCCGCTGAAGCCAAAAAGGTGGCAGGATTTGACTTGACTCTGCTTTCGGGCATCTCTCTGCAAATCATTCATCATCATTATGCAGCAGTTACTTCAAAGCTGCCATATTTGGGTCTCTGAGCTATTTCTTTTTTTTTTTTTTTTTTCCAAGCGCGTTTGAGTCGTCGCCTCCGCTGCGGTTTTTGACCGGGGTGCGCTTAATAGCAAGGTCAGCGACCCCGCTATCATGAGCTTAGGGATTTAGAAATGCGCGGCACTCATTCCGACAGGATCAGGCCGGCCGGCCGCGGCTTTATCGTAAACATCATCCCGGCCCATTCCCAGACCTCACAGCTGCGTCCGCTTACGGCCGTCGACAACAAAAACTCTGTGATGAGCTCCGACAAATTTGATTTGATCTACCTCCGTGTGCCCAAAGTCACGCCAAGGTCTTTGCCAGAAAGATGGCACGTGTCATCCACGGGAGGGACCATGATGTGGGGGGTGGGGCGCTCGTCAACAAGCCCAATACCACCAAAGCCTTTGAGGCTTTTTTGCTTTTGCTGTCTTCTCGCTCGGGTAGAAAGCGTGAGTGGAACGGACTTTCATGTGCTGCGCTCCACACATTCCCCATTGAATTGCCAGTCCAGATATAAAAATAACGCGTTTCCAAAAAAAAAAAAAAAAAAGAACTAATACATTTTACGAGCTGTCGTTCATCGTCACTTTGTGACCCGGGTTTGGTGTGGCGTTAAATCCCGCCGTGTCCCGTGAGGTATCTCCTTATCTGGATGGAGTGACACCATCTAAATGTCAGAAGGATGGAGGAATTGAATAACACTGTTCTACTGAAGACCAAATATTTCATTGATTCCTAAAGTGTGTCGTTTATTTGATTTCCACATCAGACAGATTGCTTGTGGAATCATTTGCATGTATGGGGATTTCATTAGCTTGAACTGATTGTGGGGAATCCAAGATAATTCATAGTTTTCCTGTCTCTTCTTTTCTCCTCAATCAATCAACCAATCAATCAATCAATCAATCAACCAACACACCCAAACACCTCGTCAACACAAAAGCTGGAAACGCTTGCGTGGCCATGCCTCACAAAATAGGGCGCATCATCGAAGGCAGCCCGGCCGACCGCTGCGGTAAGCTGAAAGTGGGCGATCGGATATTGGCCGTCAATAGCTGCTCCATCACCAACAAGTCCCACTCGGACATCGTCAACCTGATCAAGGAAGCCGGAAACAGCGTCTCGCTCAGGATCATCCCCGGTGATGGTAAGGCTTTGTTTTTTCCCAAACATTCCCGTGACTTCAAACTTTGCCATCCCCCAAATGTTTGAAAAGTATCTGCGACTTGTCGTCCAGAGTCTTCCAATGCTTCTCTGCTAACCAATGCTGAGAAGATCGCTACTATCACCACCACGCACACTCCTCAACAGTCCAAAGAGTCTCGGTGGGTGCACATCGAGAATTGATATATTTATTTAATCTATTTTTGTTTATATTTTTATCGATATTCATCTCTTTTTTTTTTTTTTTAAATATTAAACAATGTTTTAGCTATATTTTATCAATTTTTATATCTAAATACTAAACAATGTTTTAGCTATGTTTGATCTATTTTTATTGTATCTATTTTCGTTTCGTTTGATCTATTTTGTTTATATTATTTTCAATTTTTTCTAAATACGTGTTTTATCTATATTATATTGTATATTTGTCTATATCTTTTTCTGTTGCCATGGTTTTGAAGGAATAATTCCAAGTCGAAAGGAGGTCCTCCTCCTCCTCCACCTACACAAACGTCACAGGTGAGGATGCTTCACTTCTCAAGTTTGAAATTATTGCAACAGAAGAAAATGTTTATTATTATTTTTTTTCTTCATCTTTTCCCCCTCCGTAACTCGCAGGACGAGTTCTACTCGGTGGACCTTGAACGCGACAGCAAAGGTTTTGGTTTTAGCCTGAGGGGAGGGCGGGAATACAACATGGACCTTTATGTGTTGAGACTAGCCGAAGACGGAGCTGCTGTCAGGAACGGCAAGATGCGGGTAGGAAAAGTCAGCCAGCCTAGCGCTCCCCACCCACCCGCCGTCATCGCTCACAAATTGCTCTTTTCCAGGTGGGAGACGAAATCTTGGAAATTAACGGCGAGAGCACAAAGAACATGAAGCATTCACGTGCCATTGAACTGATCAAGAACGGAGGGCGCTGGGCACGGCTGGTCCTGAAACGCGGGGACGGATCTGTACCCGAGTACGGTAGGTTGATGACATTTTCCTCGGCTCTCATCTTTCCCCATTGAACGATGGCCGGCCGACATGGGCTGAGGTCACATTTTCTCTCGTCTGTCAAACGTTGACCTTCTGCTATTAAAGGTCGTATGGAGCCATGATGTGGGCAACATGTGGCCTCATTTAGTTTGGACT
Source organism: Syngnathus leptorhynchus (assembly GCF_054491065.1). Classification (NCBI taxonomy): domain Eukaryota; kingdom Metazoa; phylum Chordata; class Actinopteri; order Syngnathiformes; family Syngnathidae; genus Syngnathus; species Syngnathus leptorhynchus. The sequence continues at coordinate 25,177,490 of NC_141195.1, forward strand.
TCAATCTTCAGGAACTATTCCCGCCTCTAGTTTGGAGTTATTTATTTTGAGGCCGTTTTATTTATATGGTGCATTTTATTCACAAGTTAGCTCAATTTGCGTCATGTTACAAAATATCATTTCAGACATTCAAAAGCAAAATAAAGAATTTTGAATTCAATTTTTTTTAGAAATGTTTTTAACTGGATTTCAAAGTCTAACTTGAGAACTTATTTGACTCAATGTGTGTTTTGAATTCGCTGACTGTATTCTGTCTGTAAGTCATTCAATGATTTCAAAACCAGTCGGGAGTCGGCCGGCGTCAAAGTCTTGGATACCTTTGTGTTCTGGTCACCACTCGAACGAGCCTGCGGCGTTGTGAACGAGCCTGCGGCGTTGTGAACGCGCTGCGGCTCTTCCTGGAAAGTCCAGTCCAGTCAGAAGACTGCGACAGCGTTTAAAAGTGAAACCACTTTGACTGACTGGAGTGTCAACAAATGTAACATTTGATAGCTGTCCAAACAAAAGTGGTGCTTTCCTCTGATGGCGAGTTCCTGTCATTGTTTCTGTCCTATTGTCAGGTTGAATTTTTCCTCTTCTTCTTGAAAGTGTTCTACTGTCTCCTAGTTTGAAATGTAAAACTGCTTCTTGTCTGTTTTTATTTGTTTTTCTCTGACCTTTCTCTCTTGGCTGGGCTCTTCCCTCCCGTTCGCTCGCTCGCTCGCTCGCTCTCTCGCTCCCTCCCTCCAGCGATGATGGCTCCTCATCTCGCTGTGGGTACAATGAGGAATGACAAGATGGGAGAGCCCTGTTTCTACCTAATGGGCCAAAATCAAACCACGGTTTGTAGCCAGAAGTCGGTCATGATCCCCTCCCCCCCTCCCCGTCGTGTCTTTTGATTTCTTCCTTTATCACCTGCATCCTTCCTTCTTTGTGTCAAGCTTCCTGTCATGTCGTGCCAACTTTCCACATTATTCCCACGCACATGTGGAAAGGGGCGGGACTAACTGGCTCATCAGATGCCACCGCCGCCATAGCAACTTGGCTAATCTTTCGAACCCGCCTCCTTTTAGTTTGTGGGGTTCCCCCCCCCCCCCCCCCCCCCTCGTGCACCACATATTGTTTTGAATGCTTTGCTAACCCCGCCCCGCCCCGCTCGCACTCGCCCGCTCTTGTGTCTGAGCCGCCCGGAGGCAAAATGTACTGAAGCCGCGTGTCGCTTCAGCGCAACCTCCGTCCGTGTGGAGAAGGTTCTCGTGTATCACTGTGAGCCATACCCGCTCCATGCACACGTATGCATGAGTCGCTTTGAATCCCCGCCCAGCGGTTCCGTCGTGTCACTACCGCCGTGTCCGTGTCACTCTATTGAACCTTTTTTTTTTCCTCCAGACGGCAGCAATGACGGGTACCCTCCCACACCCGGGGCACAAAACACTTCGGAAGTGAGAACGTCGCCGGCCAACGGCCGATATCACACCTCATTGGATTCCAGTTATCCACCAGACCTTCACACACCATCACGCCGGGAGGAGGCCGGGCGTGGGCGAGACAGGAACAGGGACAGGGCCGCCGGGTGGGATCAGATGGACTACCGAGCCCGACAGTTGACCCCTCACCTTCACCACACCTGGACTAACAATCACAGCGCCCCCCGGCGGCCGTCTCCGGAGAACAGCAACGGTAGCAGTGGCAACAAGAAGACGCGAGGGCGCAAAGTCAAAAAGTCCGAGTCTGAAAGCGGCATCTCCAAGCTCCTCAAGACGCTGAGGAAAGACAACTCGGGGAAGAAGGCCGCGGCCGCCGCGCAGAAACTCAGGAGCCTCTCAAACAGCAGCTCCACTTTGGACGGGAGGTTTCACGCGCAGCGCCGCGGCTCCCTGGACCGCTCGCCGAGGCGCAGCTTCTCCCCCGACCGCAGGCGGGCCAAGTCCATGGATCGCAGGGCCGAGCGAGCGCGACGGGACGCTACGCCCGAGAGGGAGCGCGACGACGGCGGCTTCCTCACCCCCGAGCGCAAGTTCTCGGAGCGAAGGCTCCTCAAGGACTCGCCGGCGGAGGCCGCCTCCCCCGCGCGCTCCAACAACGGCGCCGACTCGTCGTCCCTTCCCGGGGTCGGCGCTTACCATCGAGCCGCCAAGAACCTGACGCGGGACGCTTCCTCCGAGCATCACCGGGCCAACGGGACGCCGGAGAGACGTTTTCCGACGGAGCGGGACTCTTCCCCCGACAGCAACAAGTATGCGGCGGCGGCGGCGGCAATGGCGGCGCCCAGACTCAAAGACTACTACGGCATGATGAAGAACAATGCTGGCCACAACAAGAACACACTTTGCCAAAGCCCAAAGCAGCTCCCTGAGCCCAAGAGAAAGCTGTACAAAGAATGCCCCAAAGACCTCAGCATCTAGAGCGCAGCCGACCACACACACACACACACACACACACACACACACACACACACACACACACTGGAACCGCCCTCACAAAGATGGTGGACTTGACTCGTTGTGACCCTCGTCCAGAGATTCCTAAAAACAGCAGGAGTACAATCCCATCAGTTTACACTGGTTGGTCGTATATAATCCAAGTATTGTCTGTGCCTGCGTATGAAATTGGTGGTTTTGCTTTTTGTCTGCATTGCTGAATGGAAATGGATAGCCCCGCCCAACATATGCTACATGAGACATGCTTCCAGTTGTGCTTTTTTTTTTTTTTTTTTTTCCAACTTTTTTACTTTAATGAACAAATAATAGCACAAATCACCAATGGCTTACAAGAACTGTGAAAAAAAAAAAAAGGATAATGTTCAAAAGTGAAGAACTGGAAGATTTAAAGTAGAGTGCTGATTTCATAAATAATTTATTTCTTTGGTGCGTCTGATGTTCTGTTTTTTTTTAAATTTCATTTGGCACATCTCTCGAGTGAGCGTGGTGAAATGGTAAAAATGTATTTTGGAAAAGCATGCTTGACACCATTTTTGTTCCCCAAATCAGACAGCGAAAGGAAAACGGCCGTTCTTATCGTTTCCCACCGATAATCTCGGCCACAAGCCAAAGCGCGAGACGCGTGCATGAATTCAAGTTGAGCTTGACCACTTTTTCTAATTAGCCAATTGAATTCATTCAAGATCGGAACAATATCTCAGTTGCTAATGCTAAGAATGCTAAGTTGGCCAGCATGTGGTATAAAAACAGCCCCTACTTGACACAGCCATAGCATGTTGTTGAAATGTAATGGATCCCAAAGGCCATTTGAGACGAGAATCCGCCAATTGCTGGCTTTTTGTGATTCCGAGGACAGGAGACCACCAAACTGCCATGCTGAGCCACACCACATACGTCACCGCACTGGAGTCTTGACTGCTGTTCTTCAACGTGTTTACTGTTCTTTAGTTTTGTTTGTCAACCAATGCATCGGCTACTGAAGGCCCACGCGGTTAGGGTTAGCTCTCCAGAAGGTGGAGCTCTTGGTTTGAGTTGACTTTTCCTTTCCCCGGCCAGCTAAAGCATGGTTCTATTCTTCAGTACGTGACCACTGTCGTCCACACAAAAAGGAGAAGAAAAAAAAAAAAAAAAATCTATTTTTTTTATGTTCACCTTTTTGGGCCATCCATCTCCTGTAAAGATTTTTCCTATGTGATGATGATGAGGAACTTGTGGAGGAATAAAAATGTTGCCTTTTACATGTACAAAAGAGAAATTTATGAGGAACGTGCTGATGTGTTTTTAAATCTCTGAATGGACCTGATGATTTCTGGGAACTATGTTGAATTACTCTGGATCAGGTATGTAAAGACCTTTTGGAATGAGCGCTCAAAGCTATTTGTTGATGGTTAGCCTGCCTTTGTATTATAGAGCACTTGTATGCAGTCTGTGTTTCTTCAAACATGATTATTTCTTCTAATGTGCTCCAGACTGTGGATGTGTTGATAAGAGCAGTAAATGTATATGGGCCATTTTTTTTTTTTTTTTTATAAAACTATGCATATATAAATATGACATTGTTCATAGCTTTATTTGATCCGTGAAGCTATACATAACATTAGTCTAAGTACAAGTAGATGTTGACTTATCCAGCTTCTTTCCTTGAGATGGATTACACTGTATATGTAGCTATCTGTGAATGCTATTTTTATGATCAAAATAAAGTTTTCCATACAAATTCATAGCGACGTCGTCATACTCCCATTTTTTTTTTTTTTTTTTTTTTTTCCAAATCTGTATTCCAGGCTAGATTGGTTTCTATAGTGGTTGCTATGGCAACAGCAGAAGGTCATAACACTCCCAAGATGGCACTCTGCCAAACTCAGGAATCACACCTGCTGGTTAGTTGTATAATATTCTAATGATTAAGCCCATTTATATCTTCATTTTATCTCGAACGTCTTTGGCTCGTGTCACCTTTCTTTTAATCGCATCAACCCTGGTCGTGATAAGTGCTGTTGAGTCACGTACCGTATTACGATGAACAAGAAATAATCCCCTCCCCGCCAGCCAGAACCAGTCCCAAATCCGAGGTGACCCAGGAGTGCGTCGAGACGCAACTTCAAATGCGAGCAGAAAGCCATCGGAGACATTCCCACTTATTCCTCCGTCATCACTCGAGTCAGTAAAACATCAACATGATTTGCAAAGTGCCTTTTATTTTACGTTGCCTTCGATTACATGCGTCTACGTTCAAAGATAAGCCCTATCGATATAGGATCCGACATTTCCCTCTCCAGCTAAGGGAAACTCTCGTCGTGGAATATTCTGTACACACGGAAACGACTGATCTTCCCTGCAACTGTCTTTAGGTTGAACCAACTTGTTGGTGAAAATACAAAAAAAGAAGTTGAAGTAGACGGACGGTAGCCTTCGGTCGCGGAGGGGAACTCTTCTCGGACGGCCCTTTTACGCGGGAGAGACGGAGCTGGAGGAAACGGACGAGGCCTCGGTTTTGGAGGTGGTGGTGGAGGCGCCCTCCTCCTCTTCGAAGGGGTTCTTCCCGCAGCACATGGTGGTGATCATGCAGTGGCGGAACTGCTTGTTCATGCAGATGTAGATCAAGGGGTTGTAGATGGAGGAGCTCTTGGCAAAGAAGGCCGGGATGGTCATGAAAACCGGTCCGAACTCGGCGCCCTGATGCGTGAAGATCCACCAGGCCACGCCGGCGTAGGGACACCAACAGATCAGGAAGGCGATCACCATCAGCACCACCATGCGGGTGACTTCCCTCTCGGCCCTCTGGGTGCTCTCGGACTCCTGCTGAGCGGCGGCCGCCTCTTTGACGGCGCAGAGCAGACGGCCGTAGCAGAAGAACACCACCACCAGCGGAGTCACAAAGTGGCAGACGAACATGTAGATCACAAAGGACTCGTTGTTGAAGCCCTCGGCCCGAGTGTAATAGTCGACCCCGCAGGAGCACTGCATGCCCTCCGGGATGTAGCGGGACCAGCCCACCAGGGGAGGCACGGCGCAGGCCGAGGCCATTATCCAGGTGAAGGCCAAGCCCATGATGGCGTGGTTCTCCCCGAAACGGAAGTTGCTGATGGGCTTGCAGACCACCACCCACCTCTCGATAGCCAGGACCACCAGGGACCAGAGGGCGATTTCGCCGCCCAGGGTGGCGAAGAAGCCTTCCACGTTGCAGCCCAGACGTCCCAGCACAAAGTAGCCGTGCATGGACGTGTACATGGTGGTGGTGAAGCCTCCGAAGACCATGAAGAGGTTGGCCACGGCCAGATTGAGCAGGATGTAGTTGAGAGGGGTCCGCAGCTTCTTGTGTTCGATGGTGACGTACAGGGTGAGGAAGTTGATGGGGAAGCCCAGCAGGATGAGCAGGAACATGTAGGCGCCCAGACCCGCGTAGGCCGCCGGGTTGACAAGGTAGTACTGAGGGTATTCATAAGGACTCCGGACCACGCCGGTGGTGTTCAGCATGGGGATGTAGAAATAAGGTCCCTCGGTGCCGTTCATGCTTGCGGTTGGCGCTTAGCGTCGGCCCTCGTGCGTGCGGCGTTTCTTTTGGAGCTTCCGAAAAGGGACCTGGCTACGATTGGACCACGGTGGCGGGGCGCCGCCTTTTAAAAGGCGCACCTGGGATTATGCCTTTCCAAATCCGTCAGCACAAAGTGATTTAGGCCACGTTTAATATCTAATCCAGCCGTGACTGCAAACAGAACTGACCACTCATCAACATATTAAGGTCTTTGCGCCGGCTCCTTCCTTCGTTTGCCTCGTCCGATGAAATGCTTTTTGGGCTTCGAGCATCTGCTGAACTCATCGAGGGGCCCCGCCGATGAAATTCGCCCCGTTTAACCGGAAACAGAGCAAGAAATACGTTGGAACATCGGTTTTGCTGATCAATCCATTTCAGCAAATCTGAAATGGAATCCTTCAACTGTCTCACGTGAATGCAAATTGAATTGATCTACTCCGGTCTGGAATAAAATGCACTTTTGAGAAAATAACCACAGACAGCAGTTGGAAATGAAATGAAACGACCGATGAAGCGTTTAGCGAGCATTTCACACTGTGGCACCTTTACCTTTATTGCAAATGCTCAAAGGCATATGAAAGAAGTGGGGCGCTACGATAAAGGAGCGTTTGAGATTGTGTCATACATAATATGATTGAATCAGAAGGAAATCCAAATCAAAATGAATCGGCGTATTTAGCGAACCCGTGCGAGTGGGATTCTCGGTTTGCGAACGGAATCCCGAACGGAGCAGCCATTCAAAGGGCTCTATAAATATCCGTCTCCTTTTATGTGGGAACGGGCTCGCTTGCGTATGTAGAGCACGGGCCGTGAATGCTGAGTGCTGCTGAAGCGCTTGCTTGTCTTAGCTGCTGAAGAGCTCAGCACTTTCCTAATGGCTGTTGTATTAAAGAGATTTGGGGCTTATGGATGTGTCAAGGCTTTAACGTCGGACGGGGGTCAGTCTCGCTGCTATCTTCGGCCTTATTGCATTTTTTTTCCTTCTTTGTGTCGAGGTTAAGGCCAGCTGCCAGCATCTGGAGGAGGGGAGCTTACTGTAGAGTGACTTGCGGAGGAAGGCTTCTGCTTGCTCCAGATGGTTCCGTGGAAGATGAGCATGAGAAAATGCATTTGCATTGAAAAACCAGATAGGAATATTTTCATCAACGCACATATTTCACCTGAAAAGACGAGAATAAAACCTTCAGCAGCTCCTCTGACAGCCCAGTTTGACTCCCTACTTTCAGACACGAACCCAAGTTGGAACGCTGAGTTTGAAACCCTATAACCCTAGTTGGAAACCCTAACCCCGGTTTAAAATGTGACTAGAGCCTCGTTTTAAACCCTACTTTAAATTCCTAACCCAAATTTGAAACCCTAACCCTGGTTGCTGCTCAACTGCTGTTGGCTGGACTTGACGTAGCGGTGAATGGAGTTTGTTTTTCACACGCAGACACATTCTGGATTGCACCTTCAATCCAGCATGCATGGTCTGTGAGCAGGTTCTCCTCACATAGAACCCTCTCAAGCACTCGAGGAAGGCCCAGGTGAAGAGTTTCACACTTCACAATAATCCGTCTTCTTGAAATCGGAAGGACTTGAAATAAAATCCTGCCTTTGCTGACCTCTAGTGGTCTTTCTCCGTATGCGGTAGTAGGAAGGAGGAAAATGTAGTGCACTTACATCTAGAGCGCTAAATTTTAAAATGACTTTTTTTTTTTCTAATGATCCTTTTTACAGTGTTAAAAGTAATCATTATTAAGTTTGTCGGGGTGATGTTGCAATGAGTTTTGGCTGTCACTATTTTCCTTTTCTGTTGGTCGGGTGCAAGCAACCAAAGTCCAGGAGCATTTTTAAAAGCGCATTTGCATCCGAAGATGAGCAAAGTTTGGAGAGGACAAACGAGTGGGAAGAGTGTGATGAGAAGAGAGCGGTAGAGGGGAGGGAAGGAAGGAAGGCTCACTCGCTCGCTCGCTGCAAGTAGGACATGGCACATTCCACACCCCCACAGTACACTTACTTCATCGGAACCAAAATAACAGCAGCTGGCCGCTCAATGACTTGTATTTGGATAGGTAGCACTGCTCATCCACTTCTCATGATGCGTTGGCACTGCTCGTGAATGAACACATGGAAAAAAAATTAAAAGGATTCCACCTGCGCACTTTCATGGAAAATGGTGGAAGTCTTTGCAGCATCGCTTGCCTTCGGCGTCTATACCAGCAGTGGGAGCTGTTTACTGGCAAAAAAAAAAAAAAAAGCAACGCTCATGCTGCATCAGTATTGATTGGACAGGTTGCTTTCTCCAGCTGATGATTAAATGATGAGGACAGCGGCTTCAAGATCGCCTTTTATGAGACTTCCTGTTGAGTCAGAGCCCATGCAAAGCTTTTCTTTTTTCATTGCTGTCAACCGATGATAGCGCAAGTCTCAAAAGATTCTTAGGCCATCGTTTCCCCCCCCCCCCCACAAAAAAAAAAAAAATGACACCCTGCTTTAGTCACTCGCCAGAATGCAGAGACGATGGGGTCAAAGGTGAACTTGACGCTGACCATCAGCGCATGTCAGTCAGAGAAAGCTTTTTTAAAATGCTGACATGAAATACATCACATCAACTTTTGGACATGTTTTCATTTTTTTGAAGGTTTACCTATAAAAGCTTGCGCATCAGCGAGTCCCAAAGATTGCGCAATACGCTATGACGTCACGGTGATATTTCAGGGGGAAAAAAAAATTCGACCTCTTGCCGAATTCATCAATATTTATGAATATGACTAAATATACAGTATTGCTGCATTGCAGACTATATGATCATAATAATAGCTCGTATTTATGTCGCACCTACCGTTCTGGCGTGACGTCACTTATTATTACTATGCATGGGGGGGGGGATACTTTCATGATTATTTGCCATATTTAATCTACACGATCCACCTATTTATTCAAAATATTTCAATACAAGTATTGATGAAATTCCATACATTCTACTGACATTTTTAACTGTTACTTGGACTCTTTTCTGAATACAGTTTGCAGTCATTTCATTTCTTTTTAATTTGAATGAATTTGATTTATTTCAATTTCTTTGGAATATGAAGTGGAATCATTCCACTGTCCCCAGATTGCTTTCTTTTGTCTTCGCCATTCAATCAATCCATTGATCTGTCTTTGGTCTTTCAAGTTTCAACTGCTGAGAACAATTTGTGCTTGAAGCTGCTCAGGCCTATTGTTTCGCAGAATGGCAAAGAAATTCAACATCTTTCTCGTTGCTACAGAGACAAATCCACTGAACTCCCGTCAAGTGTGGAGGGAGAGTCATGTCCTCGGTTTAAGACACGCACGCACGCACGCACGCACACACCTCCCACACACTCATCTGCACATGATCACACAACAAGCGCTTGAGCTTCGCACATAATCATCAGCCACTTTTCAGAAGTGCTTTTATCATTCATATGTTAAAGAGTCGCGGGACTTGAAACAAGAGCGGAGCCCAGCCCAGCCCAGCCCAAGCAACACCTTGACCCCATCTTTTCTTCTTCGTTTTATTTTGGAGCAGTCTCACCTGAGATACCAAGCGGAAGTCTGCTAGAATCCAGCTATCATCACGCTGACCTTGAAGGACAAGCCAGACTCAGCTGGATGGCTCTCTAACTGGAGGCTAATTCTGATCCCCAATCATCTCCAAAACACACACACACACACACACAGAGCAGCCAAGGCTGATGGAAACTGCAAGCTCAATATTTTTTAGCCCCAACTTAGTTTGCTTGAGACATTTGTGATCCAAACTCAACGGCGGCGAAGGCTTTCCAAGATTGTAGCGTGCCAACTCCTGTGAAGGTGGCCTACAAAAGCGTCATCTGAACCAACGGCAGTCTTCCAAATTGTGTGGAATGTGCACGCTATTCCCGATATAGTGTGCTAGCTATTAAGGGATTACGTCATTTTGTAGGGGTGTCCAAATATCCAGGGAGCAGAAATGGAGGCCACTCAATGCAATACTATGGAATATTAAGCACAATGTAAGAGCTCATAGAAAAAAAGCTTCAAAAAGTCAATTTAGCATGATACAGCTACCAAAGTCATATACACTTTAGATCATAAATATATCATATTCCATGGCCAACACCTAAGCTAACATTAGCATGTGGAATCGTTTTTTTTATTTATTTTTTTTACCTGGTCTTTTCAAATTCTGAGTTATACAAAATAGTTGTAACAATGCTGCAATGATGAACGCATCTCTGGTGAGAGTAATTGAATTTCATTGATGGATTGCTTGATTTATTCATTTTCGCCAGTTGAATAACATCGGACGGAAGGTATGAAGAATTGAAAAAAAATGGGATACATATTACTTTGTCGTAAAAGATGCAGATATTAAAGGTCGAAAGAAATTGATGGTGACGTGAATATGGGGGGATGTTTTATGAATCATAGTTTGGCCTTCTATGTTTCATTATAAATCACATTAAGATTCATCGTGTCTGTCCGGGATGACAAGAACAATAATGCGGTACGCTACGCTCTGCACCTGGACGATTCCGATTCACGTATGCTCTGACGAAGACAAACGTTCAGCGTTTGCTTTGGGATCATGTTGCGGCGTGAGTGGCGGGAATGTGGCTCAAGATGCAAAGCGGGATTGAGTTTCTAACATGCCAGAGAATTAACACACACAATTTCCAATTAAGCTTACATTTCCTTAATGAGACTCAGGTATGATGAGCAAGAGAGATCAGCAGATGATGGATGAAGCTCGTGACCGGTGAGAACAGGCTCGCATGGCTCGCATGGCTCGCATGGCTCACTGCTCCATCTGCTCGCCAACTCCATTCCACTCTTTTTTTTGCCTTATCCACATACAGAAAGTAATTGACTCCATTCTCGAGACTTTGTGGGATTAAAAAAAAAAAAAAGGTCCACTACATGAAGTTTTATCATCAGATTTTTTTTTTCAATAATTCATACAGCATTGGATTTGAAATAAAACTGACCAGTTATGAAATATTACTGAAAAAAGGTCGATTAAAAACGACACATACAATGGGATGCATACAAAACAGAACACATAAAAACAATTATATAATGTTATAACTATAATGATTAAATATATAGAATGAAATTCATATTATTGATATATAATATGAATAATATGAATTTAAAAATAATAATTATAAATAATTATATTTATTTTATAATTATATAATAAATAATAATAATTTAATTAAAAATAATTATATCATTAAAACCCACATTCAATGAAATGTACACGAAACACAACTTATAAAAACAATTATAGTATAATGCACACATGAAATATTATTCGAAAAGATTTGAATGACTTGCATGAAAAGCCATTGAAGTCACTAACAATTGAAGTGTGCTCTACTCGGCTCTGCATTTTGATTTGGAAATTAATTACTCATTAACTGGCATTTCTTCGCTGGTGCATTATGCATATGCAATCTCACGCTGCCTGCTGAGCCCTGTTGCGTCCATTTCCTATTGCTGATGGAAGGCGCCTTGTTTCACCTCAAACACAAACAGGCGGCGAGCGCTATTTGTGCCTGGGAACATTTTCCTGAAAGTGCTTTTCAATTATTCATTTACGCCACTTCCACGCATCAAAAAAAAAGAAAAACATCTTGTCAAACAGTAGCTCTATTTACTGGAATGTAATTGTCTGTAGTCTGCTAGAATGTCCCATCCCTTAAATGGAAGCACACCTTTGTGTTGCTTTGGCTTTTTCCTTCTCACCCCATTTAATGAGTAGCCCCGATCATTTTATTTCTCTGTAATTATGTGGCCAGAAATATGATGGGCCTGCCGACAGTCTCTGCAAAGCTTGACACGCCAGAATTAGCCACTTGCTAAAATAAACATTATCTTGCACAAACGGCGAGGTGGGGGCTTCAACTCTGCTTTTCTCCGTGTTCTGCTCAGGTGGTCGTGATGAAAATGGCTTTATGATTTTATTTTTAGCCGTTGCTATGAAAAGATGATTATTATTTTTTGAATGAAAGTCGAAATGTAGACGTAAAAGAGCTATGGAAATTGGCTCGATGAAGATAACGATGTGATTTAATTGTTCAATTGTTGTGACGGATTACTTTGATATGCTTGAAACCCAAATCTCCAAAGAAATGTAATATCCTTCCCACTGTGTATTTTCCATTTTCCTGACAAATATTTTTCTCTTCTCCTTCACAGCAGAAGTGAGGTGTGAAGTCTCAAGGGCAAAAACGCCCTTCACGTGTAGAATGGATCTACATTTGAGCCGGAGCCTCCGGTTAGCCAGCCGCTACGCTACAGCACAGCACTTTGATGTCAACAAAGCAAACGTGTTGATGTTGTTTGAAATTCTGCGGCTTGACTTTTCTCAAGACGTTTACCCGTCAGACTAAACGGCTTCAGAAACTCAAATTTGAACAAATAAAAATGGCACGGGACGAAAAGGGGCGGGAAAGCAAGCCGCACGAGGTTTCGTCTGACCCAAAGTGTTTTCATTCAATTTGTAAAGAATGCAGAGCCATCTTTGCAACAGTAAGTTTTGAATCAATCCAAGTCACCATGATGATTAACAATTTAGAATACCTGTGAGTTGCTACATCATCATCTTTGTTTTTTTTGCTCAATATTTCTGTTTCGCAGATAAGAGCAGTCATTGAAAAAGGATCAATTCTGCACACCATTTTTTTTTTTTTCTTCCAGCACCCCATGACTTCTCACGTTGGTTGACATTAACAGATAAAACGGACAGGTAATTAGAAAAGGGACACTGGGACATCATCACGCCATGTCCACACTTGTAAACATTCACACTTGTGAGGCACACGAGCGGGAAAGGGATATATTTTGCTTCCGTGGCAAAATGTGTTTTGGCCCAGAGGAAATAAGCGCTGTATATATCTTTTGTTGTTATCAGGTGTGTTTGCTGAGAACAAGATGGCAGCTCTTTCACACTTTTGGCCACTGGTGTGAATTGTACCTCTTTTTAGCTCTAGCCACCAGGAGTTGCTTTTGATGACAAGCCAATGAAATCTTTGCACTTGACTTTCATCCATCCACATTTTCGGCATTGACAATATCAAAAAAAAAAAAGAAGAATGGGTTTGAGGGCTTGTTGTAGGAGTTCGGGCAGGAAATTACAACTGTTGGGTTCCAAAAAAAAAATAATTGAAATGCAAAGTGGCAAAAAAAAACAAAACATGGAGAACAGATTCACCTACACAGACGAGTGAAAGGAAACCAGATCTAAAAACTGACGAGACAACGAGGCACACCGAGACAAAGACACGAGTGCCCGGAGAATTCCCATTGGTTGACGCAAAGGGAGCAGCGCTGACCAGAACAGGTGGCCACAATGACAAAATGAGTAGACAGAGGACAATAATAAAAAAAGACTAACACCACAGATGCTTTGTGGAATTTCTTTTTTTTTTTTTTCTTTGCCATGCCATTTAAGGCAGTGGCCTCACTCACTCACTCACTCACTCACTCACTCACTCACTCACTCACTCACTCACTCACTCACTCACTCACTCACTCACACTTAGCCAAGAGCTACAATTGTGGAAGTGGTCGGCAGGTGAAATCAAAGGTCACCTAGCGCCACGCCGGCTCTAATCAAGGCTACACATCATTGTCACCCTCATTATCGTCCTCCTCCATTGACCTCACAGTGGCTCATTACAGCACCAAGATGAATCACGGCCTCAGCTGACGCTAGACAAATGGAGAAGATGTCCCACGCTGGGACGTTCATCTTGCCTTCTTTTAAAGATGCTTTTCTTTGGGGGTTTTCAATCTCTTAGCACGTTTCCGATATCATTTCAGAAGACAGCAACCTAGCCGACCTTCAAAATCAAGTTGTCTGACTCAAACAAGTCTGCTCTCCACCCCCACTGGCGTCGTTGAAGGATGGTGTCATAAGTGAGTGGGAGACCGAGTCGTTGATGCTTCTTAATCTCCTTCTTTATTGTCCCCATTTGTGGTGCAGCCAGCGAGAGAGGCAGACAAATGATCAACAATGGCAATAAGTAGCTCAAGTTCGTGACAAAAATAGTTCCAATCAATAATTTTTTTTAAAAAAAAGGTCACCACAGTATCTGCACTGTGCCTAAAAATGCAAAAAGGGGCTAAAAACAGGACATGCTTGGATCATGAGGGCTTTTCTATTTGCCATATGCCATCTAGCAAGGTGCAATTGATCTCCGTGGACCTTGTGACAAAGTGGCGAAAATAGTTCTCATTCTTTCTTATCAGGTGTCAGGATTTCAATGCATTTGTCAAGGCTGAGTTTGAGGAGCAAATGAAGGCTGCACTGCACTTCAGTGAGAAGAAAGTCATCATCATGTATCACTGTTGTTTCCTACTTTCCACGTATTGCCTCTCTATTCTTGAATCACGGCTGACCTCATGGTGAGAAGTGATGAACTACTCCAACACAAACAAAGGGGTGAAATGGTTCTCTGATGGCCAACAGATAAACTGGCCAGGTTACTGGGATTGATCCTTTGCAGCCTTGCAAAGCCTGCCTGCCTGCCTGCCTGCCGCTGAAAATGCCAAACCACAGTACTTGGACCATAACATTATTTGTACAAATACAGACTCATTTTGTTGTCGTTGTCCTTTTCCAATGTATTTATTTATTTGTTTGAGAAAATGATTTCCCCTATAATTTAATTGACTTCGATACCGCAGTGTAATCCACAGGATTTTTTTATTTCTTTTTTTGTGGTGGTGAAGTTGGTGATAAGGAAAAGACTAAAATGCTAATGCTGCTCTCTCTCTCTACCCTTTCATCCATGGATCTTATTAAAATCTGAGTTTTTTAATAAATAAATGAATATTTTATATAACTATATCTATCTATATCTATCTATCTAATATATATATATATATATATATATATATATATATATATATATATATATATATATATATATATATATATATATATATATATATATAAACAATATATATTGTTATATATATATATTATATATATATATATGTTGTTTTTTTTTAGGTTACCTGTAACGGATCGTCTCCATCCGATTGCCTCCTCGGTGAAACGGCAGCCCGGTCGTCCTGATAATTGCTCGTCCGCCGAAGCAAAGGGCCGTCATTTGATCTTAATAACATTTTTGTAGCTGTCAGGAATGATCAGTCCTTCCTAATTGCTTTGCATGACAACGCCGCACTTGGTTAGCGCGCGCTCTTCCTTTCTCAAGTCGTGAGAGTGAGTGTACTGTGATTGGGCAAAGAGGTGTCAGGGATTGATAGACGACTGGATCCCTAAACAAAAGTCATGACAATATCAAGTCAAGTCAAGTCAAGTTTATTTGTATAGCCCTAAATCACAAGCAGTCTCAAAGGGCTTCACATAGACAATCAATTGACAATTATTCTCAAAGCATCCCCTGATCTTGGGCTCCCAAAAGGGCAAGGAAAAACTCAAAAACCCCTACCAGGGGAAAAATGAGAAACCTTGAGAAGGGACCACAGATGGAAGGATCCCCCTTTCAGGATCACCAGGCTGCAATGGATGCAAAGAGGGCACATAAAATACATCATATGGAAATCAAAAAGTGGATGTCCAGGCCAAAGCGAAGAGCTGTCGGAGGTGCCTTCGATTGTCCTGGCAGTGTCCTCTAGGAGGGTATTCCGCTGCAGATCCCTCAAGCTGAATTGGTCCACGAGAATCTAGATAGCCGTCGTCAGCTTGGGTGTCACCTAACCACCTCCCCAGCCGGGGAGGGGTGGGGGGAGTGGGGTCGGGGAGAGGGAGCAAAAACAAACTCCAGCCGAATCGGCTACTACAGGTTAATTAAAGGCCACATCATAAAAATACGTCTTTAAACGTGTCTTAAATATTTCTACTGAGGTAGCAGTTCTAATATCCATTGGCAGGGCATTCCAGAGCTCTGGAGCCCGAATAGAAAATGCTCTAGCCCCTGCAGACATTTTCTTGGCCCTCGGTGTCACTAAAAGACTAGCGTTTTGCGAACGAAGGTTACGAGACGGAACATAAGGAACAACTAAGTCGACGAGATATGAAGGCGCTAAGCCATGCAATGATTTATAGGTTAATAGAAGAACCTTGAAGTCACATCTTAAATGGACCGGGAGCCAGTGTAAATTGGCTAATATTGGGGTAATGTGATCAAATTTTCTTGTCCGTGAGAGCAGCCTTGCAGCAGCATTTTGTACTAACTGTAGACTTTTGATGCTGGACTTGGGAAGACCAGAGAATAATGCATTACAGTAGTCCAGGCGCGACGTGATAAATGCATGTATAATAATTTCGGCATCACCGGTCGAGAGGATTGGGCGAATCTTAGCAATATTACGAAGGTGAAAAAATGCTATTCTGGTTATATTCTTAATGTGCTTTTGAAAGGAGAGCGTTTGGTCAAATATTACCCCGAGATTAGTTACAGTATCACTCTGAGTGATAGTACGGTTATCTAGAGTTATAGCGGTTTCCTTAAATAGATGTTGATAACGAGCTGGACCAATTATCAACATTTCAGTTTTATCTGGGTTCAGACGAAGGAAGTTGAGAGACATCCATTGCTTGATCTCCGCAAGGCATGCCTCAAGATTACAACAGTCCCACGGATCTGTCATTGATAATGGCATATATAATTGGGTGTCATCCGCGTAACATTGAAAGCTAATATTATATTTACGTATTATGTTCCCAAGCGGAGTCATATAAATATTAAATAGAATTGGTCCTAGTACCGATCCCTGAGGGACACCACACGTAACTTTATAGAGCTCAGAGGACGCATTGCCATGGACCACACGGTGCGTCCTGTCCGATAGATACGAATGAAACCAGCCTAGTGCTGACCCCGAAATACCGACACTACCTTTAAGACGCTCTAGTAAAATATTGAAGTCAACAGTGTCGAAGGCAGCACTAAGATCGAGTAGTAACAATACCGATGAAGTATTTGAATCCATAGCTAAGAGGAGATCATTAGTCACTTTAGCAAGTGCTGTCTCAGTGGAATGATTAGCTCTAAACCCAGACTGAAAAGATTCATATCGATTATTAGCGACCATGTAATCAATAAGCTGCTGCGCTACTACTTTTTCAAGCAGTTTTGCTATGAATGGGAGATTTGAAACTGGCCTATAGTTACTGAGACAGTCCGGGTCAAGATTTGGTCGCTTAAGTAGCGGTTTAATAATAGCGGTTTTAAAGGCTGTTGGTACTATCCCAGAGGAGATAGACAGATTAATTATATTTGAAACGGACGGTCCTAAGATTTGAAATAATTCTTTAAATAGTTTGGTTGGAAGCGGGTCAAGTAAACATGTTGTTTGTTTAGCCGCACTAACTAATTGTGAAAGCCTTTCGAGGGACACGCTTTTAAAATTTGAAAGGGTTATTGCATGATCGTTGGCGCCGGTAATCGGCGGTCCCGACTGAGTGATCGGAATGGTCATCTTGATCTCATCCCTAATGGATTCAATCTTTCGAGCAAAAAATTTCATGAACTCGTCAGCCGAGTGAAAGGAGCCATCGGGGGTTGGCTGGCGTAGTGTTAGCTTTGCCACCGTATCAAATAGGTATTTAGGATTGTTCTTATTGAGATTAATGACCTGCGAAAAATAACGAGTTTTTGCTAAAATAAGCGCATCTTTATATTTCAGGAGGCTGTCGCGCCATGCCTGATGGAAAACCTCAAGTTTGGTTAAACGCCATTTGCGCTCATGCTTTCTACTTAATTGTTTAAGCGAACGTGTTTCATCTGTGAACCACGGAGTAGGCTGTCTATCGATATTGTAAATTATCATAATTCACACACAGGCCTCTTTATTTTCAAGGGCCCTGTTGACAAATGCTTATAAATAAATAAATATGAATAAAAACCCAGCAAATTAAGTTCAAGAGTTAGGAGACGAAAATGCCTACCCATTAATAGAAAATATGAAAAGCTGAATTGTTCGAGGAAATTTGGCCTATAAAAAAAAAAGACAATATGAGATCCTAATCGACATATTAATTTACAATCGACAATATAGCCCATTTGCTATATCAGCAAGAGCAGCAGAAGATTCCAGAAGAAATTTGTAATCTACGAATGAAATAGCCTAAATGGATTCCCTGCGCCACTACTTAAAGCTGCTTTCAGTGAGTCTAAAATCCAAGCTACGAATGAAATAGCCTAAATTGATTCCCTGCGCCACTACTTAAACCTGCTTTTAGTGAATCTAAAATCTAGCCTACTTTTGGTCACCCGACATCGATGAGCAGAAATCAAGTCCACTGGTGGACTTTTTGTTTCAACACCTCCAAAAAATGTCATTTGTGTACATGATGCGAGATTTATGGGCTGGGTTGTCTTGTGGGAAAAGCGGAGGCCAACGCTCTGTTTGATTTTTCTTCCCCTCAGCTCAGCACAGCACAGAAGAAGATAAATACTGGTGTTTTGCTGATCCGAGTCTGAGTGTCACTGCCGCCATTGGATGAAAGCTGATGACTCATTTGAACAGGCTTTGAGGGGCTGGCTGGCTGGCTGGCTGGCTGGCTGGCAGGATGAGGGCGGATGGCTTGGAGGTGTGAAGGGGGAACAGGAGGTGGGTGCGTGCGTGCGTGCCTTCGTGCCTTCGTGCCTTCGTGCGTGGACTTAAACCACTTCTGCATGACTTGTTTGAACCATCACACACACACACATAGGTACATGCAAACTTCATATCAACGCATTTTCCCAGACGTGAAGGAGTGCAAAAGAGAGAGAGAGGGAGGGAGCGGCGGCGGCGGCGGCGGGGAGAAAGCGAGAAGGCAGGAGGGAGGGAGGGAGGGAGGGAGGGATGGAGAGAGACTGATGACAGCCTGCAGCCCCGCACGGGCAGAAAGCTCATCGTCGTCTCCCGGACTGCGAGGAGGGAGGGAGGGAGGGAGGGAGGGAGAGAGAAACGTGCGTCGTAGCGCAGCGCAGCCAAGAGCAGAGCAGAGCAGAGCAGAGCAGAGCAAAGCCAGTCGGGAGGAGTCCAGCCTGAGCGACCCTTTCGCTCCAACTCACAGGTGAGTCTCCTCGACGGCGCCGGCCATCTATCTCCACACGCTCCTCAGGCTTTTTTTCCAAATAACAAAGAGCACATTGCGTGACAAACGGACCAGCTCAGTTAGGAAATGCTGCTGCTGAAAGTTTTTCCCAGTGAAACAGGTGCATCCATCCATCCATCCATCCATCCATCCATCATAAGGCGAGAAAATGGAAGCTGAAGGCTTGTTTATCTCTTGAGTGACATGAGAAAAAGACCAGTGGGGTCTTTGGGGGAAAACACGGGCGCCGATAAGAGCCGACATCCCGTTTCCCCCCCCCCCAGTGTGGGTGGAGTGGGAAGGATTTGAGCAGTGGCTCTGCCAGCGTTATCTCAGCCTGCTTCACAAAGCAAAACATAAAGACGGTGAGCTCTGCCTGAGCTCGAGGCGGACGCGATGTTTGAAGCTCACAGCGTGTGGACACACTTGTAAGGCGACAAGCGTCTGGCAAATCCCGAGCTGTTTACATTTTTGTCTGCTTTGCTTCAGATTAGTTGGAGGCTTGTGTCGAGGCACTGGCAATCTGCGCGCTACCAGATTGTGGAATGTGGATTAGAAGGTGCGCTTTGTTGATTTTCGTCTGGTGGTGACATTTGTTGATAACGCCGGTGAGGCGCAACTGGTATCTTATCTCCTATCTTCATTCAGCCACTTCTCCTCCATGTTAGGACGATTGTCTCACGGATGTCATCTGTTGAGCAATGGAGGGCGTGCGCAACTTGTAGGAGTGGGCTCCCATTTGGGGTTCAAGATGAAAGGTGTTAGGAATAGGTTCCTCATAACCGGATGAGATACGTGATCTGGCTGCATTGCACTGGGAGTGTGTGTGAGCGTCGCCGCTTAGTTTTGGTGACTGCGCCGTCAAAATGTCAACCTGTCAAACATTTTTTGTCATGTTGATGAACTTGCAGCTCTGGCCTGACCCTGCCCTGCCTTTTTATCAGGCACGAATCCATCCATCCATCCATCCATCCATCAGGTGGCTCGCACAATCATGTCAACACAACAAAGGCTATTTGACTGTTAATACTCGCTAGATTGACACATGTCTCAGATGAGCTGATGACATATTCTTCCTTGACTTGCTTTATCTGGATGGAGCGTTATTGTTAGTTCTCCTTTCAGAATCACCCGCTGTGCGGTTATTAATAATGCACGCACCCGCGACCTGAACATTTCATCGTAGATAGGCCGTGACCTTTTGCTTATCGAAGAGAAATCAAAAGACAACAAGACAGATTGGGTAATTCAATATTCTACCGAGAAGGAGCAGCCGTAATCGTATTTTGTTGTTGTTTTGTTTTTTTTCCCCGTCGCCGTGGCTTGTGCCGTGTTAAGGATTGCTTTTGTTGCCATGGCGATGGCTGCCGGTACAGTCACTTGAAACGGCGTATACTTGAAGGTGTCAGAACAAAAGATGAAAGTTGTTTCCGACGCCGCGGCCTATCCAAGCGGGACGGCGAGAGCTCGCCCCGCTGTGCCCGATGAAATTAAAATGGGAATTGGGAAGTTAGGATGGAGCCACTCGTCCCCCCCCGCACAGTTGCTTTTTCTTTAAGCTGAATTCTCCAACCCCCTATTGATTAGCGTCATAGCGGTAGCGTAATGTAATCAAAGCCAATCCAGTTAGGCCATAAATGGTGCTATCTTCCGTTTCAATGTGAGCCGGCTGCAGAGATTTCTCCAGCCCCGCAGCGTCGAGCGAGCGAGCGAGCGAGGGAGCTAGCGAGGGCTGACGCAGCTCCAGACTGCAGACCCGACCGACACCGGAGCGCCGGAACAAAGAGCCCACCGTGTCATCTCGGAGACAGGCGACGACAAAGATGGGGTTTTGTCAAACATTGGGAGAGTGTCATATGATACCCGGGTGCACCTGCAGCTTTTCACATCAGGTAGGGGAGGGAGGGACGGAGGCAGGGGCCGCTGCGTGTGTGTGTGTGTGTGTGTGTGTGTGTGTGTGTGTGTGTGTGTGTGTGTGTGTGTGTGTGTGTGTGTGTGTCCGGCCAGGGCCACTTTGTTGTTTTCATACGTGAATATTCATAAGGGTGCTAAGGTGACTCGAGTAGACGGAAAAAGGTAGTCCTTCGAGCAATGACTCAAGTTCTGAGTAACTGCTAACCTATGCATTTTTTGATTAAGATAGAAAAATGGAACAAAAACATGAATATTTCAAAAATGAAATCTCACCAGAAAGAGACATTAAATAGAGAAAGAAATAGGCTGGAAAGTCAACATTTGTAGGCTCTTTTCCATCATTCCAAAGGCTAAATGTGGGCCAACGGGGATTCTGTCTCATCATTGTAATTCCTAAGACAAATACTTTGAATGAGGAATAATTATCATAGTCATTGGATGGAATAAGTTTTGAATTTCCAATTTACCTGCCGAGGCTGATTGTCATTTGACAATTTTTTGTCTGACATTTTTTTCAAATCAGATTTTCCTTTGCTTGATATTTTGTCTTACTTTTTGTTTGTTTTCTCCATGTCTACACTTCAGTTTATGAACTGTTTTTGTCATCAGCCCTGTTCTTTGTATCGACCAATCAGCGACCTCCATTTCTTGTGCTCTTCGTTATCTCGTCAGTTTACTCGTATTTGTCGTTAGTCATGTCACGTCACGTTTCCATTCTACGCTCTCGATCAAAGAAAATATTTGTATCTCCATTCTCATCTCGCCTCCCTGCTTCTTTCCAATGGTGTGAAACATTTTAGGCGGAACATCCGCATATCAGATGCCAACATCTAACTTTCTTTTCCGTTTTGTCTCTGGGAAAATCCGACGTTTCAAATGTGATTGAGCGCAGTGTTCATTGTGTTTTGCGCCAAGGTGCGAATCAGCATTTTCCCTTCTATCTCTGGAGCCCAGAAAATGCTGAGTGGCTCAATGAGCGCGAGGGAGACTGTCCAAAAAATAAATTACAATTTGCATCCTGCGGGAAGTTGAAGGAAGATGCGGATGGATCCACCTTCGCCCAGCCTTGCCGGGGGGGACGTAAAATACTGGTCACAATTGTTAATGGAATCCAGGTAATCATCTGAGGTGCCACGCCGCCCCGAGGTTGCCCATCTTCAAAGCGGTGACATCATTAGAGATTCTTTTAGACGCGTAGGCAAGCTCATTCAAAGGCCACGGGAAAGAGCCGGCAGTCAAAGAACATGTTCCCAAGCCAACCAACCAACCAACGTACACCGCCCACACGCGTGTACAATTGCATATGACAAACGTCAAAAAAAAGAAATTCCTTCTGCCCGACCGACCACTCAGCACTTTCATAAATGTCCTTTTAATATGTCACTCCAGTCAATTTGAGATGAGATATTCTTTGACACTGTTTATAAAAAAAAAAGTAAGATGGATGATCTTAAGCCTTCCCTGGTGGCAGCCGTTATGAATTCCATCCCCCCCCCCCGATGATTCATACTGATAGCTGCTGCATCATATCTGCCAGGAAAAAATATCTCTTCACTAGATATACCGATGCCTCCCTTAGATTTATTTCCGTAATACGGTCGTCAAGCTCCGGCCCTTAAATCATTCCGAAGCTCCAAAAAGACTGCTCACGAATTTGGCTTTTGAATCAAATGTAAACCTTCTGGAACCTTGCTTTGTTTTTCCCTTGCTATTTCTGTGCCTTTTCAGGACAAAAACTGTTTTTTGTGGTTTGGAGCTGTTGCACCTGCTGCTTTGCCATGCGCTTGGTCGTCGTGCAAATGTTTTGTCATTTTCTTCGTACTGGGATTGCGGCTGCACACTGATTGGCTATTGTCTGAAGTCTGCTGTTTACCACTACGTGGTCAAAATGGACTTCCTCGCCCTCGTTATGATCAATTTATGCATTTCAACATGTTATGGAGAAATGCTTAGCATTGCTAGCTTTAATTGTAGCTACATGTTGCATGAAGTGGGGATTTCATTTTCTACGTCTGGTGAAGAAGTGTGTGTGCCCCGATAGCGCTGATGAAAAATGGTCCCCCTTTTTTTTTTTTTTTTGGATCATTTCAGTCGCCCCTCCTTGGTCTATATGTTTGCCTGCAGCCTCGCTAGTGCCATGGTACTCACAATGTACACCAAGTTTTAGGCCTAAGGCAATGTGAATTGAATTGAGCTTTCCTCTCCTCCCATCTCTCTCTCTCTCACTCTCTCGCTCCGTCTCACTTGTAAAAGTAGAATTTACAAAGTCACTGTGACCTCACAAAGGCTGCCTGGCTGGCCATCTAATAGGATAAAGTGTAACGGAAGCTATTTTATAGCCAAAAGGTTAGTTCGGCGTGACATCATCGTGGCTGGCGTGGAGAAAAAAAGACATTTCATACATTGGACTAAAAGAACTCATTTTGAATTTGCTTTGAAAAGTTGACGATCGAACGCAGTCGACTTCTCAAGGTTTTGAAGATTTGTTTTGTTTTGAATGGCCCGGATGGCGTTCCTCCATCTCGATGAGCGACAAGGCCTCCCTCCCTCCCTCCATCAGTCACTCATGACTCGGGAGCGCGACTCACTCTCTGTACTGGAGAGATTCAATTGCACATTTGCCCAGAGGAGAAACGGCCTATGTTGATTTCAGATGAGGTTCGCGCTGTTCATTCCAAATGAATCAATATGGGAAGTGTATTAAAGGATCAGTTATTCTTCAGATGTTCTCATTCTATAGAGAAACATTTTAATTGATTTTTGATACTCGGCAAATTTAATACGGGTGCGGCAAAGCATTTTTCTTTCTTGGCTCCAGACAGACAGACGGACGGCGCGTCGCGAAGCTGCTCTCGTATTCAAAGGCTTCAAGGATGAGTGCTTTGGAATCTGCAGTTCGCTCACGAAGGCAAAGTTTTCCCTCGCCGAGGCTTTTGTCTCCTCCCTTTGTATTGTTCTCCTTCATCGGCATCTCACTTTCTGTCCTTTCTGTGCCTTATCTATTCACTTCATTTATATCTTGTTCCAGCGCTTATCTGGAACGGAGTGGCTAGCTATGATAATTGTGTGCAGGAGAATATTTCAGGAGGACATCTTGTTGTTGCCTTTCAGCTATACAGATGTGTTTTTCTTTTCTTTTTTTTCTCATGAGTGATTATTGTTATGCAATCATGTCTTTGTAAAGCGAGTGATAACACAACATAACCGAGCCGCTATATTTTTCTGCCGTTATTCACTTTAGCATTCCCCAAATGAATAATCTGGAGATAATATTGATTCATATTTAATTATAATTATAAATAATTCTATTGTATATAATGAAATAATATGTGTTGATATTTGATTATAATTATAAATCATTTAATGATATATATTTATGATATGAATTACGGGTTGTCTAAATTAATAAAGCGACATAATCCATGCTGAATATTCAGTAATGCCTGATAGACACAGCTTTAATGACATGACTATTATTTGGGTTTATGATTTGGCTTTGCCTCGTTTGCCTTCCGTCCTCGTTGTCGGGACAGCTCGGGCAACACGTGTTAAGAGAAAAGCCCGGCTCCAATCACTTGGCCATTTTATATTCCGATGAGAGCCTCACTGGTTAAGCGTTGTGTTTTTCGTTCTTGTCGTTGGGTGACGGCGGTGTGAAGGATTTGGAATTTCAGTGAGGTCTGGTGACGGCGTCCAAATCTTTTTGGGTTGCCGCCATTGTCTGTTTTGGTCTTGTCACAATCAACTTGTAGGCTTTGTTCATGTTCGGTGTGAGTCATTACTTGATTACTCGGGGAGCACAAAAGAGCCTGTTTGAAAAATAACCATAAAAACAGGACTGAACAATGACAGCTGGAATGAATCATTTGCCCATTTTCATTTTGGGTCCAAGCCAAATTCATTATTATGACCATGTTAACTTTTCTGGGAATCTGAAGACTTTTATTTTTGGGATCATTTGAATAAAATGAGAACATTACGGCTATTTGTCAGCTTTGCGTGATATGAACTTCTTGTAGCAATTCAAGTCTAGTTTGTCACCCCAAACCATTCGGCTAATGCAGACATTAAATTCCGTTGAAATGAAGCAGATCTTTTGGTATTTCTCCAAATGTTCCATTTTGCCGCTGTATGATTGAGCTTTAAAGATTGCGCTGATTCCAATTCAGGAATTGGACAAAGTAAAGGACAGAAGCATTTCAGAGAGTTCACATTTGAGAGCTGTTGTGTGCTCCAATCCGCTTCTCTGGAATGATGTGTTTTCTCTGAGCAGTGGGAGGACGTGTAAAAATGCATAGCAACAGACTCTTTCTCTTCTGTCTTCTTTCTCCCACACGCACACAGCCTCAAGCAAAAGACGTAAATGGCTTCACACAAGAGGATTTGTTTGTGTGCGTGAACGGCAGTCAAGGGAGCGCGCCGCCCCGCACAGGTCACGAGCTCGGGTCAGAGTCGCCTGGCGTGACTCGGCCGGCGCCGTCAGCGCCTACCTTGGCGTTGCCGCGGCAACACGTCGCCCGCCATTACACCTGATTACGCCTGTCAAGTGATCTGTAGGGGGGCAAATCCATTTCCAGCTGCTGAAAGGCTGCAATTCTATTTGCGGCCATCCTACACACAGTGGGAGAGGGGCTGAATGTGTCACCCTTTAATTACACCATTTCAGCTTCTTCTTCTACAGCTGCAAGTAAAAGAACCCTATTTTGGATTTCAGGAACACACCTCCAGCAATTAGCACGTCACAGCGTAAGTGCGTGCGAGCGAGCGTGCGTCTTACCTGGAGAGGATCCTAAAATTTTAAAAAAATCTGTCCTTCCAGCTACTGATGACAGCATGTGAGTAAGGCGGGCGGCCAATTGGAGTGTGTTATGTTCCCAATTATATCGGCGGTATTGTCACTCGCTCGCTCACTCGGAGCTTTTCTCAGTGTGTTCCGCCAGCTGAACCGCAGAGCCAGAATTCCTAGCGGGTCAACCCCTCTTCAATTAATTTCTTGTTAGTTCTGATCCATATAAACCACAGTGAAGAATTTAATCCTCATAACGGGATTACGAGTTGATTGGTGCTACACGAGAGAGGTTTATTGTTGGAATAAAGGTGGACACATTTCGGCTTTTGGTCCGTCCAGTTTGGAAATTGCCAGTTGAGAGGAAGGTGGCTCACTTGTGAGATGAGGCCACCTCCATGGAGATTTTTGCACGCACGCACACGCGCCCGACTCGTCTTCTGGGCGCAGGAGGATTAAGAAACAAAATGGAGGAATGAAGAATGCTTAAAAGATTACGTTGGGGAAGAAAAGGAATTTTTAACAGTTGATCTGAGGGACGGAGCTAGGGCTGCTCATGGCCAGCCGACCTTGGCCTACTCTCAGCAAAATTTTAAATTGTGAAGAATTATGATTTTTGTCATTGTCATTTTTGATTTGATTTGATGCGAGTGACTGGGCCATCAATCACAGAATGCAAAATGATGTCAGCAACAAGTGATCACTCTGATTAGCTTTTAGTTTGCATGAGATCGAATAGACTAGGATGAGAAAATTCAACTTGTATTTTTTTTCCCATCATGGGCACCCCATTGAAAAATTTCTCATGACTCCCCTGGCTAACCTAATAAGGGTTACCCCGCAATCCGCTGGCCTTTTATCATCAAAGCGAGTCTGCGGGTGTTAACCTATTTACTCAAACACGCTACCGACGCGGCCATTATCGTGTTTGGCGGATCGCTGCGCGGCGTACAAAGGTCCGAGGAGTGAGTGAAAGGATTGTGCGTCTCAAAGCAGTTATTATCATTAATCAAACATAAGTGAGTTCAGGAATGCCTTGACATTTGAGGATGCCACTAGCTAGGTCAGGAGGGAGGATCTCCAAAGAGTGAATTCAGAAAGCGGCTGGGTTTTATTTATAGCAGAGTCACTAAATAAGAAACAGTCTAAATGTTGTGTCATTTGGAATATAACCAACATTCTTGGAAAGAAAATGGCGTCTATGAGGGACGTAATCCAGGATTACCTCTCACACACATACGAGAGAGGTTTTTTTTCCTAATTCATTTTTACAAGCACAAGTGATGCACTCGAACGCATAGGTGTCAAAGTCAAGGCCCGGGGGCCAGATACGGTCCCCCCCAAAATCATTATAATTCATCTGTCAATACTAAAGTTACCGATTGTCTTCGCTTTTAAAAAATCAAAAATACAGATATTGCAAGCAATCCATTGATCCTTTCAAAATATTTGAACAGTTTTTACTAGTCTCCGTGTTCATCAGTTTTTTGATGGTCGTAATGGCCCTCGGAAGGAAACTATGATGCGGCCCGCGACAAAAATGAGTTTGACAGCCCTGCTCTATCATTTAGAACAAAAATGCTGCCGCAAACTGCTGAAAGACGCTCACAATTTACCAAACTGCTCTCACGCTACCAGATCAATCTCCCACACAAAATGGTGTCTCAGACACACACAATTGAATTTTTGACCCGCTCATCAACTCATGTTCTTGAATCCATGTCATGACTAAAAGCTTTCTAAAATGGCTGAGCAATAGTTTGATATCTTGCTTTGGGATTTGGTGACGCGTTTGATGTTAAACACTTTGGCTACAAGGGCCTCGGGGCAGCCCAACCACTGCTAGCGCATAAACATTTCGAAAAAAATACGGAGCAAGCAAAACGATGTAAACCTCTTTCTTGCACACTTTTGTTTTTTGTTTTGTTTACGAAGACGTGTTGCAATTACCAGCAGCCACGGCTGAACGTCATGACTTTCTATTGCGTTATTTCAGGAACAAAGCGAGTGGTTTGAGAGTATTCATAAATCCGGAATGTTGCTCAACCCTCACCAGGAGAAAGACGATTAATTTCCGTGTGTTGGAAGGATAATTACACACAGCGGTTGTTTACAATGGAATAATTGCCTACATGCAGCTCTGAGATTTGCTGACAACCAATAAACAGTGGAGATGATTTGCATTCTCTTTTGGGCATGACATCATGGGTTCATTTGAAAGCTAGAAAAGTCAAATGACTTCATCCTCAAGCATAAAGGGCATCATCTGCAGTGTCGTTGATTCTTTTTTGAGAATCAATGGAGAGTTTGCTGTGCTCAAACCGCTGACGAGATTTGCCATTCACACTGGAAACAAAATAGCAGTGCTAGCATTTTTAAGCTAGCATTAGCGCTGTAAGCAAGCCAACATTAGCTGCGGGTGCTAGATTAGTAGTATGACTTATCATGAAATGTTGTTGGTTTGAATATTATTTGTGGAAAGAACAACTCAAATTCAGATGTATTTTCTGATTGCTTGTTTTAGGCCAGGTGCTTTCTTAAATTAGGGGCGCTACATATTAGCTGCGGGTGCTAGATTAGTAGTATGACTTATTTGTAAAGGAGTCTTATCATGAAATGTTGTTGGTTTGAATATTATTTGTGGAAAGAACAACTCAAATTCAGATGTATTTTCTGATTGCTTGTTTTAGGCCAGGTGCTTTCTTGATCATTAAATTAGGGGTGGAAGATAAGGCCATTTTTTAAATTTCATTATTATGCATATATTTTGGAAATGATTTTCTATGAATTTATAATCATTTCAAAATGCGTTTGATCACGTCCGTTCCAAAAATGTCGCGGTGATGAAAGCAATTTTGAAATAATAAAAGAGCATCGGTCAGGTTGTGCGCTTGAGCCGAGCGAGCACCTCCTCTAATGTCATCTTTTACAAGAGCTTTTTTCTCCAGCACACCCACACAGAGGCTGTCAGAGGCACATGAGGATGGAGGGGAGGTGGGTGAAGCATGACACGTGAAAAGGGAAAAGCGTTGCTCTTAGCGCCGCATCTCCAGCCCTCTCTTCATTCTTTCTCCTCACTTTCCTCCCTTGCATATCCATTATGTGTTCCGACGCCTTTTCTCTGGCACCATTTTCCGTTGTAGCTGCTCTTCCTTGAAAAAAAAGAATACCTGCTTCCCCGTGAATCTCATCTCCCCACGGGCTCAGAGATGACGATGATGATTAATCGCCGTTAATTCATGTGTAAATGAAAGCGCTGCTGATTGGATCTAACGGCAGGCGAGGAAAATCATGATGAATGGAAAGATTAAAAAGGAATCGATGACGTGTAAAACACGATACGCATTTGGCACGTGCAGCCCTCATTATTTAACGCATGACGAGGAACACGGAAGATGCTTCCTTGTTAAATCAGTAACGCGTACATGTCTTCACACACCGAGCGGTTGCTACGGCAACTCCGCTTTTTCTGTCTCTCCCCCAACTGATCCACCGTCGTTACTTTCTCTCACTCGAGTCCAGTTTCGATGAGCAGTGGCTTGTCCAAACACGGCTTTAAAATGAAATGATCCTTTTAATGAACTGCAATTGCTCAAGTGATCTTCCACAAATTCATTGTTTTGTACTTCTCGGCATAAGACAATAATGTTGTGATTGTAACGATTCAGTAGCAGAACAAAATGATCATGAAGCAAGTGTTTACTTTATTCATTTCGGTTTTACGGTCATTTACTACTCGAGTCTCAAAGGGCTTCACAGTAGTGAATTACACATCGTGTATTCATAAAAAAAGACCCGCACGCTAACTTAATGCTAACACGCAAGGCAAAATGCCATCGACATGCTATCGAATGGCATGGAACACAAAATGTTGCATCGGTAGCATAGACCATAAAATAAGACATGCTTAGCGGCATATATTCTTTATCCTCTGTCATTTTACAGAATCACTTCCTCTTTGTAACTTCATGACTCCATTCTATCGTCCGGAATGACGGAATGAGTTCAAGTCATATGTCAAAGCACTCTCCCAGACTTTGTGTAATAATATTGAGGCAGCAAACATTGCACTCACTATAAGTGGTTATGATTTATGCCATCAGACACCTTGGCAACTTTCTCCATGCAGTGATGAATCAGAAACACAAATTGGAAGCTCTTGAGGGATTTTAAATGTTACTGTTATTTGAGCGAAGATAACACGTAATCCCGACAAATGTCATCTCGAGGCGCAAGGCTCCCACTTAAGAGGCAGACGTTTCGCTTGGCAGAAATGATCGAACCGTTCCATTTTCCTGCTGGCTGATCTCAGGCCAGCCCGTCGCAGAGAACATGACGAGACAAACAAGCAGCCACACCCGCTGAGCCGGAATCCATCCCGCCTCCATCGTCAGCGACCTTGTCAGAAATGAAATTGAGAAAAGTCCGTAGATCCTAATTTCATATAGTGTCACACGGCATGTCCAATCTACAGTCGCCGTAATCAGTCAAAAACACCCTCCACCCATAATACACATAATAACTCGCACGTTTCGAGCTCGCTCGCTGGCTTTTTGAGTCGCTTGAGAGAAGGTTGGTAGGTAGCCTTCTATGGCGGCCTTTGGTCATTGTTAGAAAACACGGATGACGTCATTGGAAAAACATTGACGTGGCATGAAGTTCAGGCACTGACAGCAGTTGTTGAGCAACATCTGACAAATTGACAAATTGGAAAACACTCGCAAGCGAAAGCTAATCTGAGCAACCAGCTCAGACAAAGTGACGTGAAAGGTCAGTAAAACCTTACTAGCGCTCAGGCTGCTTAGCAATCTTGACTTTTGGGTTGGTAAGTCACATTGGCTGCCAAACGGGTTGTTTACGTGCCAATGGGGCCGTTGTCGTCGCTCCACTGAAAAAGAACAGCCTCGGGCTCAAGGTTGCAAACGTGTCATCTCTGCTGACAAAGAAATAAGCAGCATTTGTGTTCGAGGAATAAACCCTTCTCAGCTCGGCTCGGATGGGGGCCGGCCGATCGGATGGATGGATGGATGGATGGATGGATGGATGGATGGATGGATGGATGGATGGATGGATGGATGGCTGGATGGATGGATGGATTCAAGGCCAGTGTAGTGAGGGGTTTGATTATTAGGTTGCCCCTGTCAGTCCTTGTAAATGTCTTGTGAGAGAGATAGAGAGATAGAGATAGACAGACAGACAGACAGACAGACAGACAGACAGATCGATAGATCGATAGATAGAATCTTTTTGATTTGAGGGCCATTTTTTTCTTGTAATTGAAGGGTCTCATAAGATAAAAAGTCGGTGGCATCTTGTCTCATTTATTTGGCTGCATGTGCCGTTGCATGTGTGCCAGCAATCTCAATCTAGCCATTAAATATAAAAAGGCAAACGGCTCCTTTGTGTTAGTGGGCAGATGTGGAATTGGCAGTGCCAACAAAGGTTTTGGTGCTTTTATTGCTTGCCACTAAATCTGCGTGGCCCACATGTTGCCTCGTAAATGAACAAAATAAACATTCACGCGTCTCCATCTCCTGTTTGAATCTTTCTGACTCCCCTTTTTTTGTGGCGACCAGGTGCGCAAAGCTCCCCTGAAGCAAGGTGTGCAACAAAGCATGTTGTGACAGCCATGTCTCTGGAGATGGAGAAGACCATCACCAAGCTGATGTACGACTTTCAGAGGAACTCAACCTCTGATGATGACTCCGGATGCGCTTTAGAGGAATACGCCTGGGTCCCGCCCGGCCTCAGTCCGGAACAGGTAAGACGCCCAATTGACTCCTTCGACACGTTCCACGCCGAGGAGATTTTCATCTGACATTTGACACCGCTGTGCCGCCGCTCTCTCATGCTCCATTAGCTAATGTGTTTCTGTCGTGGAACCAGACTGGAACCGATTGAACTAAATCAGAGAGAGGAATTTAATTATTTGGGCCATCGGTGTGGCATTTTCGGAATAACGCTAGGAAGGCTAATTCGCCGATTCCCTTCACGGTGCTTTAAGAGTCTTTGGCCTGTCGTCGGTGGATGGGGTGGGGGCGGGGTCGATCGAATCCCTACAACTAAGCTGTCAGGCTTTTTGTGGAAGACTAATTGCAATGACATTGTTTTGAAGAGGCAATGTTAAAGCTATGTAGCAAGCCAGTTCACATTCAGGCGGAGTGACAAGCGTGGCCAAATGAAAAGCAACCCCATACTGATTGACTGATTACAGTGTTTCAACAGAGTCTGTGATGCAGCGAACAAATGGCGCCGGATCACTCGAGCGAAGAAGCAATTTCCTCCCCAGAAGCAACTGGGCAATTTGGATCGAAATTTGACAGAAAGATATCACATGAAAAACAAATTGATGATTCGTACTTTCTTTGAAATTTGCCGTTCAAAATGGACGCCAAAGGAATGAAAGTCTTTGAGGAGCGGATACAGTTAATTGAAAATGTGCGTTTGCGCGTTGGGGCGCTAGAATGGGCTCATTTGCAGTTTGGGTTGCTTTTAATTGTACGCATGACCGAGCTCATTTCATCGATTGCCGAAGAAGGAGATAGCGTGTGTGTTGCTTTAAGCGCTTGTGCCAAGCTTAGATTCATTTCGGGGGCATTCTAAAAACATTATATAAAAATTAATTACAATAAATATATCTATTTCAATAGCTGCCCCAAAGGAGATTGTAAACATGTATTTTGACTTTTTCCTGCCTCCATCTTCATATTGTGTCCAATGAACTTCAATTTGGTCATTTAGAACTCAAGTCTATTTCTCGGAATAATAAAGGCCACATTGTTTTGTCTGTATCAGGTGCATCAGTATTACAACTCTCTACCAGAAGAGAAAGTCCCGTACATTAACAGCCCCGGGGAGAAATTCCGCATCAAACAACTGCTGCATCAGTTGCCACCGCATGACAACGAGGTAAAGCATTTTGCAAGTCTTACGACAAAATCCTTTTTTGAAGCCATTCCCGTTGCCTGCATATATTTCAAACTGTGTTGTCCAGATGCGTTATTGTAACTCCTTGGAAGAGGAAGAGAAAAGAGAACTGAAGCTGTTCAGCAACCAACGCAAGAAGGACAACCTGGGCAGAGGCAACGTCCGTCCTTTCCCCTTAACCATTAACGGGGGCATCTGCGATAAGGTATGAACAAACTCTACCAATAGATGCAAAAGACTCCACTTACAAATCCTTACAATACGCCCAGCTTAAATTTAATGTCAAACGAAACAGAAAAGACAAAAATAAAAAAAAGAAGAAGTACACACACAGCCAAAGCAACCACACGCAATAGCTTTGCTAGCTTATCCTAACGCTAAATAGCTTCAATGGCGCCGTGCTACAATCCTTATAAAACATGTACAGTAAGCACTATCACTCCCATTTTGGAGCTAAAGAGAAAAGACAAAAAAAAGAAGTATACTTATAGCTAAAGCAACCGCATACAATAGCTTTGCTCGCTTATGCTAACGGAATGGCGCCATGCTACAATCCTTATAAAACATGTACAGTAGGCACTATCACTCGCATTTTGGAGCTACATTTGGGGGGGGGGGGGGGTAAACAGTTGCAAACAAACGGTTAAATGGAAGTTTTAAAAGCCTCAACCCTTTTCAAGCATTAGCACTTTTTGAATGAAAGTGTGTCACCCTTTGCTTCCCTCTTTCCAGTGCGGTGGTCAGTTAAAGGGAGGCGACATCGTGGTGTTTGCCGCCAGGGCGGGTCACGGAAAATGGTGGCACCCCAATTGCTTTGTCTGCTGCATGTGCGAGGAAATGTTGGTGGATCTCATCTACTTCTACCAGGACGGCAAGCTCTACTGTGGTCGGCACCACGCCGAGAGACTGAAGCCCCGCTGCTGCGCCTGTGATGAGGTGCGCCTCTCCGGGCCCGCTGCCCTTCGCTGTTGCTCTGATTTTTTTGGAACTGCTTGGAGCTAGTCTGCTGTGAAAAGATGGCTCAGTGTTCTTGCCATGTCTCCAAAAATCTGCTTGTGTTTTGATGTACCGTATGCGAGGCAAGCAGGCAAGTCACGACAACAAATTTCACTCATTAACGTGTTGTCGTCATAATAACAAGACTGCTTTTAGAACCAGGGAAGCGGGGCTTTGGAGCTAGAAATCTGGGCACCGTGTCACTTTAAAATTTTGACTTCACGCAATTATACTAAAAATAATTCATTTTTTTGTCAAATAATTCCAAAACATTCACATACGTTATGATGGTGTAAGAATAGAATTAAAAGCACATAAAGTGCACTATAATGAAGAGTCTATTGAACTTAAATATAAGCCTTCATTTGAAACCTTCCTTCCAAGGGAGAAATGAGTCACATTCATTGTCTTTATTCTTCCTGCTCTCCGGAATGTGACAAGCGTTTTCTCGTAATAAGGCCTTTTCACACAGGAAGGCACGAGGAACCTATTCATTGGCTTCTGCAATAGGACGCAATGCCTGGTGGTCCCAACATATGTCCTCAAATAAGAAATTGGAGAGAGGTCAGGAGGGACCCATCCAATAAAAGTGGAGCGATTTGGGAGCAATTGGCTGACTTGGTGAGAAGCCTCCGGGTCACTTCCTGTTTGGCTGCTGGCCAAGTCACTTTTTGAAATACGGGGAGCAAGAAAACTGAAATGTGACATCATCTTTCTTGGACCGTTTCACATCATGATCACATTTGATACTCGCGTTGGAGCACAAACGGAGCTAAATAATCGATGGTTTGCTGATTGGCTTCAGTGGAGATGACGTTATGCAGTCAAAGAAATGCTTACAGACTTGTCCATTTCTGAAGTCATCTGGGATAGGATAGGCTCCAGTGGTACAGAAAATGGACGAATGGATTTTAGAAAAATAAAATGAAATTCAGCAGTCAGCTGTCATGACTGGGGAAAAAAAAGTATCTCACTTGGAATAGAAAAAATGAGAAAAGGAGGGGGGGGGGGGGGGGGCTAACAATAATGTTTGGTCCAAAATGACCTTTGGATTGAAACGGTGCTTTTCCACATAGATCATCTTTGCTGATGAATGCACTGAGGCGGAGGGCAGACACTGGCACATGAAGCACTTCTGCTGCTACGAGTGCGAGACCACCCTGGGCGGTCAGCGCTACATCATGAAGGACGGCCGGCCGCACTGCTGCAACTGCTTCGAGTCCCTTTACGCAGAGTACTGTGACGCGTGCGGGGAACATATAGGTAAGCCATGTGGGATTGATTGGATTTCAATCACGTGACCTTGTCTCCAGACATGAGCATTTATTTCTTACAATCACACCCGGGCAAACCTCTGATTGTGGGGCATTGTAAGTCACAGCTGTGGGGAGGCGGAGCATGTGCAATGAGACGTAGATGCTTATTAAGTGTGACCCATTCTTGTATCCAGATGGGATCTGTGAATGATTATTACTTGCTTGAGATCAGCGGCAAGGTCGGAGACGTGTATTTGTCGCCTCTAATGGACTAAGAAGTGTTTCCCTTGTAGAGAGGGAAAAAAACTCATCAGATTCCTTTCCCATTGATATCAATCACCGTCATCAGCCTTACTATTCGTTCATCATATTATGAAACTCAAATTTCTAATTGTCATCTGTTGCTCCTTCAAGGCATTGACCAAGGCCAGATGACGTATGACGGACAGCACTGGCACGCAACTGAAGAATGTTTTTGTTGTGCTCATTGCAAACGTTCCCTGCTCGGTCGTCCCTTCCTGCCAAAGCAGGGACAGATCTTCTGTTCACGGTCCTGCAGCGCCGGACAGGTAATAGTTCTCACCAAACCGTCGAGAACACTGCTCTAGTCGCGGTGGCTGATTGTTTTGTTGTTTGAATCAGGATCCGGATGAGTCTGATTCGTCCGACTCCGCTTTCCAGAGCGCCCGATCCCGTGAATCTCGCCACAGCACCAAGATTGGTAAAAAGGAGCGCAGGAACGCCGAGCAGGAACGGAGGAACGTGGAGACCCGCCATTCGGCTCCGCCGCCGATGCCTGACCGTCTGTCGGTTGAAATCGATCCACTGGCCGCTCAGATGGATCGCTTGAGCGTATCGGCCAGCCAGACTCCCAGCAGGACGCCTAACCGCACTCCCAGCCGCACACCGAGCCGTACTCCCAGTCGCGCCCCGAGCCTTAACCAGGTGTGGATGAGCAGAGATGACCCTTACGTCCCTGGTGCCTTTGAGGGCCCCCAGCGAGAATCCTCCCCCACCCCGACATCCGTTCATCTTTTGGGTCAGTGTAACGCCAGGCAGGGCTACAATCCCAACTCGAATGTTCATCCTCCAGCCCAGAGTCCCGTCAACCCAGGAAAGAGGCCTGATTCCTGGGGGAAAGAGCAAGGTAATTCAAAGAGGACACCTATGGCTGCTCTAAGGGGGCACTCCTTCAACGATAACTGGATCCACCATAGCCAGGATGAGTTCAGACCTAACAAGCTACGCACCCAAATGAGTTTCAACGAGATGTCCAGCCAGAACCAAGGATTCCCTGACAAGAGGAGCATTAGCCTTCATGGATTCCAGAGAGACGGAAGGCCCCCACTCACCAGAAGGAACCCCATCAACGCCATGAGCTTCAACGAGCCACTGACTCCGTTGGAACAGACACCCCGTGGCTCCATGGACTCCATCACTGTGTCGAACGCTACAGGTACGTGTGCACATTCTGCCCTAGTTCCAAAGGGTATGCTCATGTGAAATGTGCTCTGTTTTTAGCAGGCAATTCTCTGGATGGGGTCAGCAAGCGTCAGGAGAATTTGTCCAGGTTCTCCATGCCTGACCTGAGCAAGGATTCGGGTGTAAATGTGTCTGAAAAGAGCAACATGGGAACTCTTCGCTCGTCGGTCCAGTTCCATAGCACGGAGTCTCTGTCCTCTTCTCGTCCCTTTAACAACAACATGTACACCCCGCACAGGGTGGGCTACCCACTGCAGTACTGGGACGGCCCACAGCCCCTGGCTTTTGACGGCAAAGCTCGCGTCGGGGTGATGGGCAGCAGCGGCAACTTGCGGATGGCTCCCATGAGCGACAGAATGCCCCGTCGACTCATAAGCGGGCAGGAACTGGCATCCCAGAAACAACAGGCTCAACCCAGACGTCGCAAACACCATCGGGGGCAGCACCGCGGCGCCCGCCACCACAAACGCTCCCGTCGCTCTCGTTCGGACAACGCCCTGCACCTGGTGGCCGACCGAGCGGCTCAAATGGCGGAGCCGCCGTACCATCGCGTCCAGGAGGATTACGATCGCTTCCCTTCGGGTCACGCCGCCCGGGAGCTGTTCGGCCCGGAGTCCGGCGGGTGCCGACAGCAGCCCCACCGACCGTGTCCCCGCACCACTTCCGATCTCACCCTGCAAAACGCTGGGTGGCAACCCGTCGGCTTGGGTGGGCCATGCTGGGGCGATGGCTACGTGGAAGCCGCCGACCCCTGGTGCTCCAGCTGCTCCTCTTCCTCCGAATCGGAGGAAAACGAGGGCTACTTCATGGGCGAACCCATCCCTCGGCCCGTGCCGCTGTGCTACATCAACAACGAGGAGCTACGCCATCGCTACAGCCCCTCTGGGATGGGCGCACACCACGGACCTCTGCACGGACCCATTCACGGCCAGCTGCACGCCCGCCAGAGGAGGAAGAGCAAAAACTGCATCATTTCATAAATTTAGACATGAATAATGCTGAGGGTATAAGTGGAGGGGGTGAACGAGGTAAGAGAGACAGGTGAGGAGACCATAAAAGCAACAGAGAGTGGGTAGCTGAGTGTGAGATAGTGACAGCTAGTATGTGTGTAGGGGTGGACGTAAAGAGACACTAGGCCTATTTTTCACGCTGCGAGGTTACACAACTGGGGTAGTGTTTGTGTACACCTACACGGAATGATCTAACCACAAGAGGAAGCTCAGTTGTCTTACACAACACAAAACAAAACAAAAGGAATGTTTGTTTACAACGTTGGACGCCAACCTGACGACAAAGCACTGCTCAATTTGACTACTAACTGGGAATGTGGTCAAGGTAAATAAGACTCGTCCTGACTGTCTGTGCATGTGTCCAATGTTCTCGGAAGATTGAACAGTCGCTTTAAGAAACTGGAGTGATGTCAGCGTTCGGAGATCCAACTTTGGCGTTCAATGTATCAATGTGGACAATGCGGAAGTCAGAGCGTGGGGCTAGCGAAGGCTACGCGCTGGATTCCGAGCCGTGTCGTCCCCATGCTGCTGGAATGGAGCGTTAGCTCGCTAGCCCGGTTAGCACCATGTACAAATAGTCTGTTGAACTTTGTGCTCTGCATAGCCGACTCTCCATGCTTTACCGAGGACAGAGCGCCGGCCGGCCGGCCACCTGGCCACCCGGCCACCGGTTGGCCACCGGGTGGTCAGGTGGCCGGGTGGCCCCTCTGCTCCTTGACCATTCAGGCACAGTAACGTCAGGTATGGTCCCGTTTTCTCTTCTGCGACATGCTTTGATTTTTGAGAGTAACTTCTAGGCAAATATGAATCAAGATAATAATGCTAACAATAAAGAAATAATAACCACTAATGCAAATAAGAATCTTACGGAAATAAAAAAAATGAATAGCTATTAAATGTTTATATAGTAATACACATATTAAAGCGATGGATCTAGTCATGTAAATGTCATGTACATATGGTCCTAAATATCTCTATATTTTGTAACTCAAGAATCATTCTTTGTATAATATCATGTAGAGATAGGGATTCTTGCATGTCATTTAGTTGTTGTCGCATACTTCAAATAAAGTGTACTTCTAATAACTATCTCGTGTGTCAGACCTTTGATGGCAAATCCCAAAATCAAGTCTGTCGTGTCCGAACTATGACAAGTTGAACACGGTCAGATTTTGCACTTGTCATCCGGTCACATCAATTCATTTTTTTTTATTTTGATTGTGGCTTTAATGAAGGAATGAGAGCGAGCAGAACTCCAAGCGCCAGGCACACAACATCTTGTGCCCGGTGAGTGAAAATACATGTTTCCATGGCATCTGTGGAACGATTACAGATTGGCTCGCAGCGGCGACGCAATGGGAAGCTTGTGCAATTGTTATTTGCCGACAAGTTTTGATCTATCTACTCCGTTACCGGGCGGCCTTGGTTGCCCTGCAACTGAGAAGTGAAAAGGAGGCCATTTTGTCCACACGGACAAACAATAACAAGCAAACACGTGTTTATCCTTTGCACTGGAGCTGCAATGTGGAAGTGAGCTAAGTGGTGGGAGAAATGTTTGCTCACCAGCAAGTGGCTCTCAGTATTTTGTCCTCAAACAAATGACCATTCAATATAAAGGTTTGAATTTTTACATCTGTTAAATCGATTGTATCTAAGTAAAAGCGTCGCTTTTGGCAATTGTGAATTCAAAATGGTTGAAGCATCCCTCTCATGAAGATCATTTTATCTACGACTCATGTTCATGTTTAAGTTTGAATTTGGTACCTCCTTTTGGGGCTCTTTTTCCTCTTTGAGATGATTGATGTTGGAGTTGAAGAGCGGAAATCATACGCTTTCACTCCTTCCTACCATCCATCCATGGCACAATGATGCATCATTGATTTGTTTTCCATTTTTTTTGGAGCTGCTAAAGTGTGCTAAACAAGCAAAAAGAAGTAACGCGTCCAAATCAAAGTCAAGCGCCTCAGGATAAGAACATCCATCCACAGCGATATCAAGGCGAGAGAAAACAAACGTTCCGGGTCTCCGAGCAATTTCTCAACTCTTCCCTGTCAATCTTTTCTTTAGTGTTTGTGTCTAGCTGTTTATAAGTACAAGTTGTGCAACTGACACACTACCTCATCCATAGCTGGCCGCCTTTCATCCTCTCTCTCAGATGAAGGGATCTTTGGTTGCTGCCTTTGTTATGCCACTCTCTCTCGCTGTGATTCCTCCTTGCCAGGCTTTGGTTTGCGGGTGCTTTGAGGAACCTGCAAAAGAAAACGGGAGCAAACAGTTGGACTGTTTCAATCAGACAGTTGGCGAGAGAGAGAGACAACCATGAGCCGCTAATGACTCAAAGATGAAAGAGAAGCAGCACATGTTGACTCGCAACAATGCACCGGTGAATTGCGAGCCCGTCTGATGGCGCATTTAATCAAAACATGTCAACACGTTTTATCATTTACAAATCTTGCTGAACCTGATTCTTAATTCATAAATATCAATATATTCTGATTGTTAGAGAAAAAAAAAAACAGATTCAGGATCAGTTCCCACAATAAAATCATCTTGTTTTGGATCTCTTGGCAGTTTGACATTGACACACAACAAGCAGATGCAGGTCAGGTTACTTCCTAGTGAATACAGTAAATGGCAGGATGTTTTGTCCACAAAAGTGCATCTGTGTCCATGAATGAGGCCCATGATTGCTTCGATGTTCTTTTCTGCTGGCGTTCGGCGCTGTCACTCAACATGGTTTCGAGCACAAAAATAATCAACGTGAACATTCCTCCTCATCTCTTCTTCACTTTCCACTCCAGTGCTGCAGTGATCCATCATTTGCTGTTTTGCTCCACACAGTGTTTGGGTCAGCCAAGAAATGTGTGGAAAGCTTTAATTTTAGATCTCTGTGCCGCACTGAAGCAAAGTGGGTCTCGGAACTCACGTTTTTGTGTGGTCAACTGAGTAGCTCCACTTGCTGGATCGCATGATCATGATCAACCTCGATGAAACATTTGCATTCATGCTGTTTATAATAATAATAATAATAATATGGGAATCTAAAAACAGAGTAGGCATTGTGGCAGATGGTGTAGCTTTTAAATTTCCAGTGAACTGATTGTCCTTGTCTCTGCGGGAGATGCACTCGAAAAAAAAAACAAAAAACATCTGAGCTGGAAAGAAAACAAAAGCCAAGGTCGATACTACGGAGGAGTTT
This sequence comes from Syngnathus leptorhynchus, assembly GCF_054491065.1. Lineage (NCBI taxonomy): Eukaryota > Metazoa > Chordata > Actinopteri > Syngnathiformes > Syngnathidae > Syngnathus > Syngnathus leptorhynchus. The sequence continues at coordinate 25,218,069 of NC_141195.1, forward strand.
ATACAGTACACAATTGTTGTTGTTTTTTTTTATGACATGCTAATTTCTCGATCACACCCGTCGTCTGCGCTTGACTAGTTTCCACGGTATCTATCCGCCTCATTCTAAAAGTATTTTCCAAAGGATATTGGCTGCTATATGAGCCTGCAGTATTCCCGTGCTGCCAATAGTAGCATTATATACAGCCTCTCACCCTCTCGCTTATAGACGCCACACACAAAAATCAGCGATGAGTCACCATCATCACACACAAACACATAAACACACCTACACAGTGCTGCAGTGTGTGCACAAGAGAAGATGGAAGAAAACAAGATGCACCACAATCAAGCTGCACAGTCAAATTCATGTCCTTTTGAAATTCAAATGGACTCAAGAGTGACTTTTGATTTTTGCTGGCATGTGGTTGCCTGCCAACCTCTTGAACCTCCAGGAGGAGCTACTAACCCTACAAATATTTCCAAGATTGGGGGACTCACAGTGCCGCTCGACGGCCGTGTGAATAATTGCATTGAAAAGAAAATGCATCGCCGAATAACCCCAAGTGGGTGGAGACTTCACATATAAGCGCTTGGTTAAGCCTGGTTTCATAAGTATAGGGGATCGGTGTGTGTGGATGATAACCGCATGCGGTTGGTTGGGCCAAGAGACTCTTTTCATCACGGTTACGTCTTTCTGATGCTAATGTACCTTTCATCTACTTCAAGTAGCACCTTCAATAACTCCATTAAATCTTAAAATAAATGTGAATCACTCAATGACGCAGCCTGCACCTCGAATACATTTGTCTTATGGAAATTGAATTCATGCAATTTTGTTCGAATTTAGGTGAGGAATGTTCTAACATTTTTTACAGCAGCAGCAAAGGCCGTGCTGGACCTGACAAATGACATTTTTAAAAGACTACTGTAGGGCAAATGTTTCTGTGATGACCAACATATTATTAGATATTGGAAAGCAGAGGAAAAAGAAAACCAAACGCCAAAAGCATTCCATTTTAATGGCTGCTTAAAAAATGCCTTCAAATGAAACTCTTATCTTTAATTTATGAGGCTCCACAGGTGTTTCTCGAGAGAAGAGTCGGGATGGCTTTTTCCTCAAAAACAAAGAGGGACCTACGGTAAGCTAAAGGCCTCTCCCTTTCCTCACAGCGCTTGTGGCTCCACCCATCTCAGCACTTTTCTTTCCGCCTTGGATTCCAAGCAAAATGATTAAAAACAGATTTGAAGCAGTCTGGTGGTTTATCTTCGATTGGCAGCGCACGAGAAAGTTTCGGGGACGCGTTCTTCTCTAAAGGTAATTCTAGATCCTGGAGATACTACCTGAAAAGCTGTAAATGAAACTGTGGCGGTGTTTGGGGTCAGAAACTTGTTGGAGCAGGTTTTTCTTCTTTTTGGAGCTGTCACGCTTGGGCTCGAAGAATGTACTTGGGCGCAACACGAGGCTTTTGCGAGACTTCACATTTTCTCTTTTAAAAACAGAAGGAGTGGATTTTTGGAGGTACACTGAGAAGAAACAAAGACTGGAAAAGACACCAAAGTACGGTAAGTGCTTCTATTTCTTCACCGCACGGATGTTTAGCATACTTTCTGAGATGTCTTTTCTTTTTTTCTTTACAGCATCAAGACTGAAACTGAGAATAATCGCTGGTCAATATCCTGCTTGACTTCAAGAAGCGACATGAGGTCAAATCAGCTGCAACGTGAAGAGAATATCTTTTGGTTTTCTTTATTGGCAGCAAAATTGGGGCTCAGAAGATTTGTTCAAGCATATTTGAATGATCCTCCATAAAAGGGCATGTGGGAGGATGTTTTGAACTTTTTTGGCCCGAATTGTAAAAGTTATGGTTGACGCAACTCAACAACATACCTTTAGCATGATGACAGCAGGATTACGCTTCTGGGGCTCCTTTTGTTTTCACCAAAAAACAGTCGCAATTCACATGAAAGTTCTGCGAGGAAAAAAAAAAAAAAAATGTCAGGACAAGACTACGAGAACATTGATGAGAGGTGCTTTAAATTGTAGCAGTATGGGGACCAGGGAATTTTACATCATAGTTTTTAATTCATCTTAACTTTTTTTTTTTTATCCGGTTAGTTTTTTGGGCCTTTTTTTTTAAATTATTTTATTAGTTTTCTTCCCCCCCCCCAAAAAAAGCTTAATTTTAATTAAGCTTTCATTTAGTATCTTTTATTTATTGAGTGCAAGACACAAAAATATCAGTCGTGTGATAAAGTAAGATAAATTACAATTCTCAAAAGGCAATACAGAAATAAGTACATTAAAAATTCACTCATAAAGTTTGCACATAATATCAAAGATAAAAATGAATAATATAATTGAGTTGCATAGTGTAAATGTTTTTAAATTGTTTGGCTTGATCTCTTTTTTTTTTTCATATTAAGCAAATAACTTTTGATATCCACTGCAGATGTGAAATGAGGTTAAAAAGGTGTTTGTTTTGCAGAGTGCAGAGCGCCTCCAGAGCAGAGATCCTGCGCGAATTTGAGTGGACGTGTCAGGCCCTTGCCGCTTCTGACAACAGAGGCTTTAAGCAGGAATTTCAGGTAACTGCTTTGCTGCATTCAACTTCAAACTTACAAACATGTGTTGCATGTCCAAGCAAGAACACGATTCACTATTCTATTCAATCATACATGTCTTCAATGTTTCTTTTATGAACGCTTGAAAGTCACACATTTGAATGGTTGACATTGAAGTTGAAGAAACGATGAAGATTGATCCCTTCCATTCATTGACTGGTCTCAAAATAAACAAACATCTCATCATGTCTTTGTGAAGGAGCTGAAAGATGTCGGTAAAGATCTTCCAACCAAAACGGCGGATTTAGAGGCTAATAGAGAAAAGAACCGATACCCATACGTCTTGCCATGTAAGTGCTTAACATATCCTGAGCTTCGGCAGTTTGTTTGTTTTTCTCAAACACGTCCGCCTACAGATGACCACTGCCGTGTGAGGCTGACCATTCAGAACTTCCCCAACACCGACTACATCAATGCCAGTTTTGTCCCCGTAAGACTTTGGTCACTCACCTAAATGAAAAGCCACCGAGCGGTTTACACACGCGTGTCTCCTCCACTCCATCTGCATTCAGGGTGGAGGATCTGAGAGAGACTTTATCTGCACCCAGGCTCCCATGCGCCACACCATGGAGGATTTCTGGAGGATGGTGTGGGAGCAGAATGTTAGGATAATTGCCATGGTGACAGCGCTGAGGGACAGGGACTTGGTGAGACGCATTTAATACTGTCTGTCTGTCTGTCTGTCTGTCTGTGTGATATTGTACAAAAAGCACGTATGTGGCGTTTTGCGTATTTGACGCTTACTAAAGCAAGAAAAGTATCAGTTCCCATCACATATTTTATCTCTATTAAAAGTGTCAATAAAACTAAATGTATTCTGATGCAGGCGGACACGGCAGACCTGGAGTCTTTGCTCCTGTCTGTCCACATTTCGACTTCAAGTCTCTCGGTATTGAAAATATAATCATAGAGAAACGATTCATGTGCTTGCTGCGCAGGTGGCGTCCATATTTTTGGTGCTTTAATGACACCCCGGTGGGAATTTACTGTAAAGATAAACACACAACTGAAAGACTTACGCACATTGTAAATTGAAATACAAGACATGCTACCTTTTAAAATCATTGAAAGTGCTAATGCTAAAATCAATCAATCAACTTGCCGTTTACCTGCTTATGCGAAATTACCATTGACTTCCGGCTCCTTCAAATAACGAATATCTAAACAAATAAAGAAGCAAGTATAAGAATACTCAAGAACATATATTTTCCCCAACCTGCGAAAAAAAAGAGTTATAAAAAAAAAAGCTCCAATTGAACTTTCTCCTTCTAACCTTGACATTGGATTGTGTGTGTACGCAATATATGCACAGCACCACACTGCCCCGATGAGGCCAACGTGCGCACTGCAGGAACAGCCAGCATTTATTTCCCCCCACAATTCCAACATAGGGGTTCTCTCATGGTGTTTGAGAACCTACTAACCTCCGTAACCTTCAATCATTTCCTGACAGCTTAAATACCGGGAGTGTCATCAATCCAAAAAAATTAATGCCGTTCCCTAATTGATCATTTAAAGCCACGTTATCTTTTTGTCCAGGAAGTGAACAGCATCCATCAACCTGCTAAGATTAACCTGAATCATGTGATGTATAATCAAGTCATATGCTTCCATGGGTGCAGGTACTATGTGATGAGTATTGGTCTCTGGAACCAGGAACAGTTTATCACGGACCATTCCAAGTGACAACGATGGCACGGAAACAAGGCCCCGACTATTTTATCTCCTCCATTAACCTCAGACAGGTTAGAAAGAATGACTCTTCCTTATTGCTACTTTGAGGTGTGCAGATTACAATTGTGTTTTTCAGAGAGACTTTCCAACAGATCGGATCATAACGCACTACCACTATCCATCCTGGCCGGATCGGGGCGTGCCCAAAGACCCGTCCTCGCTCTGTAACTTTACAGATCACGTGCGGCAGCATTTGGACGCCATTCCGCGTTTGGGGCCGGCCGTTGTGCACTGCAGGTTTGACCTCTGGCGTGATGAAGTGGAGAGCCGTGCGAAGGCTTGTACTCATTGTGCTGTGTCTATCTATCAGTGCAGGCGTAGGTCGATCGGGGACCTTTGTGGCGCTGCTGTGGTTGATGCAGCTGTGCGTGAGAGGCGTGCGGCCCAATATACGAGCGGCCGTGGCTGATTTACGACGACATCGGATGGGGATGGTTCAAATGCTGGTAAATCCACTTGGGGGGGATTTTTTTTTTTTTTTATATGTCGTCACACAGTTGTTAAAGTGAAGGCAATGGGTGCAGGATTAAAAAAAAAATAATGATAATTCTTTGTTCATACTGTATTGACCAGTGGCAGACCATGCATTTGCCTGACCTGTACAAAAATGCAATCATAACAACACATAACGAGAGCATTTTAGAATCAATATGTGACCAAAACACCCAAAAATGAAGAAAACACAGGATGCAGATGATTCAATTATTAGTTATTTGAATTATTGGGTGAAAATTGGTGTGATTTGCAAAGTTGAAATCCGATTTGGTGGCATCAAGATCAGGTTGATGGATCAAAAAAATCTCAAATCCACACGCATAGCCAAGAGAAATGAAACTATATTATTCAAGAGGACATAAAACAAATCTTCAGATTCATAAATGGCTTGTTGGTTGACTAAAATGGAAGGGTGTTAAAAGATAAATTGTTTCTTTACATTTTAGGAGCAGTACATATTTGTTCACCAGTGTCTGCTATACTGGATAAGCGGAGGCAAGTCATCTTGGTGAGCAATATTTTGGCATGATTAGCAAACTTGTTCAAAGTACAATTCCTCCCTGGAATTGAGTTGACATCTGACGACTTCATTCTGAACAGCTTAACCCTCTTGGAGCACACAAACCGAGAGGTGACCAGGAGAAATCGTCATCACAGACGGAAACATTCGCCGCCGGGCCGAGAACAAAGCACGTTACAGCAGATCTTGCAACCTGGGAAGCTACTGCGGAGGATACTACCTTCATAGATACAGAAATCCAGGGCCGCATCGATGTTGACCTCATGGGGGGGCCGTGACTGACAAAGGATGTCAAAATCGTATTTTTCAGCATTAACGTTTGAAAACCCTGATAGCACCCCTGCTCACAGGCAAAGTTGAACTTTTAAAGGGATGGAGCAACCGCACTCCTGCTCAGGCACACGAAAACCAAAGTCAGTAAGCAAAAGATATGAGCTCAACCTGCCAGGCGTGTCCAACCCGTTTTCTAAACGCTGTCTTAAGCGAACAATGCGGCTGAGTGCACATTTGTCTCTACAGCTAAAGGTGCTGATTCATCTCAATGTCAAAACTGTTGTTTTTGTATGCCGTCACTTTTATACTGTGACTTTTTTTCTCAATTAAAATATGTTGGGGAAAAAAATATATAATCATTGTGTAGTGTTTTATTATGACACAATGCAGGCTAGAAGTACTTAAGGAAGTGCAGAAGTGATGCTGGAAAAAAAAAAAAGGCAAAAACATGGTATAGCAGCTGTACAAAAAGAAAGTTGCAGAAAACCGTCAGGCACACCCAGTCTTGACACACCACGGAGAGAGCGTGTAAGGGAGTGCACATTGCGGCACTTGGTCGAGTCGTTCAACTCGTTAATATACACCAGTCCAAAACAAATTCCTCTTCGTAATCACTTTGGGCTTGGTGATGTGCTGGAGGAAGAACAATCAATCCGGAACCTCTGCTGCTGCTGCTGCTGCTGCTTGTGCTGGTGCCACATATCCATTGTTTGGCAAGTGCTCAGAAATATTTGTATTCCAATGCGGGGGGGGGGGCTTCAATAGTCAATGAGAGCTCCAGAGTTGTATGGACAGACACAAAAGTGGGGGGGGGGGGGGAAAAACAACAACAACAACAACAAAGACGTCACACAGGCTTCATGATCAAATGATCATTGTGACACACAGCAACAACAAAAAAAACAAAACAAATCAACAGATCCAAGGAAGGCAGCAAAGAAATATATTACAATTTTGTTTCTGGAAAGCATATCAACGACTGATAGGAGGCTAATGATAAAAAAAAAAGAAAACAGCTAAAATAATATACACATGAAAGCAGAGAGATTAGCTCCGATCATCCTTTGGCCAAACGAAAAGAAACGGAAGAGCAGAGGAGATAAGACAAATCATTGCCTGTACTGATTGTATGTACATTGCACATGAACAAGTTAGTGTGCATGAAGATACACGCCCGCCAGAGAACACGGGAGGGAATCCAGAACTAATCTGAGCAATCAAAAGGCCGACCGACTGAAGAAAGTCAAGCGTGGCTTCCCCCCCCCCCCCCCACCTTCGCTCCAATTAGCGTACGCTCTCCGACATGTTGATGGTTTCTTGGATTTCACGGACGACCAGGATGCGGGTCAGCATCTGCTCCAACTCCTCTTTTGGGATGGGCTGGGTGGAGTACCAGATGGGGCTGTTCGGAGCCACCACGGGCTCCGGCGTCAGGTAGAAGGTGTCGTGACGTCCTTTGGCGCTCTGTGGACTGGAGAGACGTAAGGAAATATAAATGACAACCGAACCTTCCTGCTAAAAAAAAGGTCGTCAAACATTTGATATTTTATTGAGCAGTTCTCAACTGAATTTGAAGAATGGATGGTCAATTTTTGTTGTGAAGGCTCAAAGTGTGCTTTACCATTTGAAGAGGTAGAAATCATACAGCTTGATGGGGCACCGGAGAGGATTTTCCGGGTCCTCCAGTTGCTCCAAATACATGTCGTCTGTGACTGAACAAAGCGGAAGATCGTTGAAACCTGGACGAGCGGGTGGAAGCCATCTCTCTTTACCTTTCTGTCCGATGAACCTTTCTGCCGTTTTCAGGTATCGGATGCTGGTGCTCTTGTCTTTGGGATTATTTGGACTCTTCCTGGTGTGTCTGAGCACTTTGGAAAAGGCGACCTTAAGATGCTGCTCAATTGTCTTCAAATGAAAATACCTGAAAAGAAGGAGACGTTAGAAGCCGCTCGGGTGGCGGGCGACAAAATGGCTCCGTCGCCGCTCACTTTGTGTTGAAGAACATCAGCGTCGTAAGCAACGTTGATGGCGAATGAGCTCCCAGCTGTTTGCATTCCCACAACATCTCCTCCGTCACGTGACTGGGGATGATATAGCCTGGGCGGACGGGGATATCAAAAGCACAATGGTCGTTAAAGGCGTAAGGCTCGGTGGTTCAATAAGCAATTTGTTATGGTCTCATAGAAGGAAATAACAGTGTTTGGATGATATTTAAAAAGCTCTACCAAATGCGAAAGTGGTCCACACATTTTTGTTCTCACCGAGCGGATGGACAGACGGCGTCCAGGGCTGGAGTATCTGGTGCAAGCTTTGAGCAAAGCGTGTGTAGTACTGATCTGAAAAGATGTCATCCACGCGACCGTTATCAAACAGGTACTGCAAGAGAAGAGCGTGGATTATAAAACGGACGTCCGTACGAACAAAGAGGCAAACGTCAGCCCGGCCGGCCGGCTACCTTTTGGATGCACAGAAAGACATAGTAAAGGACGTCCGCTTCGTAGGGCTCTCCTTCCAGGCCGCGGGCTTCCGCGCTCATTAGCGAAAGACCCACGCACAGCTCGGCCACGGCGCAAGACACCAAGTCTTCCTGGTAACGCAGCGCCTGGCGTCCTAAAACATACGCGCCGCTAACTCACTGAGCTGAAGCAAAGACGGCAACGTTGGGGGGGTGGAGCACGCTTACGGCCAATGGGAGCCAATTTATGGCTCTCGGATTTGTCCATCTCGGCATTTTTCCGCTGAGCCCAAGCAGACCACACTTCCAGCCCCTCCTCTGGTTTGAGAGTGGCGGGGAGCAGAAGCTCCTGAACTTGCACTTGCTGCTGGCCTTGTCCGTCCACCTCCGCAACGATGGCCTGAGCCTGCACATATGGTTGGCAACGGTTAGCCCACTGGTGTTGTGATGCTGGCTAGAAAAAGTTGACACACCCCTGTTGACGTGGAGCCAATGCATGGTTTTGAGAGAGGAAGTCGAAATAATAAATGTTTCAATTCCTTTTTCTATCCACGGATCCAGCGGGCGGTGCGTACCTGTAGCTGCTGTCCATCCTGCCCGGTGAGTCCCTGCGTGTGCAACACCTGCTGCTGCGGGTCCCAGATGAGCGACTGCGTGGCGTTGGGGTAGCCCTGCACCGCCACCGGGATATGAATATTTCCGTTCATCAGCTGAGCGGGGAAGAGCGTGTTTGCGGCCAAGGTGTGCACCACTTCCTCTTGGCCGCCCATCCCCGCCGCGCTGGTTATGCTGGAAACCGCCTGAGCCGTCTGACTTTGACTGGAAGAGTTTTTCGACTTGTCGTTTTCCGCGGCGACCTGCGCGGGGACGGTGGTAGAATTGGCCCCGCTGACCTGCACGGTTCCGTAGGCCTCCTGGGGGATGGCGATGTGCGTGACCTGCTCCCGACCCGAGGCCCCCGCGGGAGCCGAATAGACGGGAATGGTCCAGGTCTCCCCCGTGGGACTGGTGATGGTGCCCGTGGCACTGTAAAGGTGCGAGCTGTCCACTGTCAGCAGGTCTGGCCGCAGGGAGACATAACTCTGCTGTTGACCCTGTCCTTGTGGGATAGCGAGGACCGTCGCCACCTGCTGACCAGGTAGGGCGTAAGACACCGTGATGGGCATGTCCACCTTGCGTTTTTTAGCGGGTTGGAGGACCCCCGCGCCTTGGGCTGCGCTTCCCAGAGCCCTCCTCTCGGCGCCGTCCTGTTGCTGAGTGGGCGAGAGGGCCCCCACCGTTTGAATTTGGATCTGCTGTCCCCCGGCGACAGCCGCCACCAACTGGGCTTGGAGCTTGAACAACACAACAGAAAGGCATTTTGCTGCGGTCGGCAGCGCCGCCAAAGCCGGAAAAGGTTAGTACCTGTTGGTGCTGCTCCTCGGTGAGATCTCCCGGCTGAATTAGCTGCGCTGTCGTCACACCTTGAAGCTGCTGATGGGAGCCGGAGGGCACTTGGAGGACCTGACCCAGCATGTGACCTGTCTGCTGGCCAATCTGCACCTGATTCGGGATGGCAATTTAACATAACTGAAAGTGAGAGACGAAGAAAGATTCAACTCAACGGACCTGTATAATCTGCTGCTCGTCATTCTGCTGCTGAGCCGATGACTCTTGGATCTGCTGCTGCGGCTGAACTTGCACCTGAACCTGCAGCAGAGACGGAGAGCTCAGCTCAGCTCCCTGCCCTGCCCGCCCACGCCAGGTTCCGAGCAAAACGCAGCCATCCGTGGCTCTTACCGGACACGCTAGCTCCAGAAGCGAGCCTGCCACTTCGGTGCTGTCCGTGTAAATGCAATTTGCCTCGGGCTGGTACACCATGGTGGTGGTGGTGGTGGTGACATCTTCACTTTGCTGGCTGAACTCCTGCAGCGCATCCGGACCTTTACTGGCCAAGGACTCGAGGAACTCTTTCATACGATGCTGGGGGATACTCCGAGCTTTCTGCCGCACCAGCTCCTCGTAGGAGCTTGTGCCGTCCAGGGAATTATTCATGCTTGCCAACACTTTTACAAAAGAGTAGCTGTGGAGAGAACGAGAAGAAAAACAATCTGTATTTGTAGGTGATGGATCTTTTTCACAACATAAGCTCTGGTTCGAATCCATATTAGTCATTCAGCGTTACAGAGATGGTCAAATCATTTGAGTTCCTTCTGTTTTCCCTTTTATTGTCAGCCATGTGATCATGTTACCGACAGAGCTGACTTTGGAAGAAATCCAATTTGAACTAAAGACGTTGTGATGGAAAACAGGACTTACTTGAAAGGGGAAAAAAAAGTGTAGTGTGTATTTTAAATATTTATTAGGACATCGGTTCTTTATGGTGAATCAAAATTAGACACGGCTATCATCGGCTGCTGATCGTAAATTCTTTGAATCAACAAATGAATACATTTAAACCTGAAGTACTAGTCTCAGACATAATTAGTTAGTTGATAAACAGTAATCTGGAAAATTCTTTTGCAATTTATCAATGGAAAAATTGACTATAACAGATTGTAAACATGTTTTATATTGCCAGCCAATCCAAATGAACTTGGAATCTCTAACCTCAACCAGGACCAAATGCGACAGTGTGCTCATCGGTTCAACTGCGGTTGCTGTCAGATTCGCAGCTTGTCGCTCGGTCGGTCGGCCGGCCGTCTGTCCGTCCGTCCGTCCTGTGGCGTCTCAAAACAAGCAAGTCAGAGAATACGAAAGGGTTAATTCTGTCTGCGTGTACTCGAGCTGGGGGACAAAAGCGCGCTCAATTTCCAAACGGGTCACAGCAGCCCACGGAAATAAACGAAGCCGATTCCCTGTCCAGTTATTTCGAAGCGCTAGAAAAGTACACAATAGTGCTCGGCGTGATATTTTTGCAGCAGACTACTCAACACGCCATCTTAGCCATCGGCGCGGCTAATTAGCCGCATGTTTGCTTCAGACAACCACAAATAGCGAGCGATGCAGCGAGTTGAGACATTAACAGTGGCTTCGCGTTTGCATGTGCTTCCCGAGTGCAGTGCGTAAGGTGGCGCGACATCCCGGTGTTGGTGAAACTGCACCTACTGTGTTTTGTGTTTGCTGCCAAGCTAGCAGGCAAAGGTTTGCAGACTCGCTAGCATCCGCAACCTTCCCTTCCCCAACGGTGGCAAGTCTCGGGCCGCCCACTTGGAAACAGCGCCTCTATGTCGTCAAGGAAGCAAATGTTTTCCACTATGGCTAGTCTCCTTCTTTTTGCAATTTATTGAACGTATTTTTTTTTTCTTTCTTGACTACTTAAATTTCGCCGGGCGCCATTTTACAACAGTACCGCCAGACCAATGGGCAGGCAATTTGTAAACCTGCCCTGCTCTCGCGGGATTTGGAATCCATGTTGTCGCGGAATCTGGCGCCGTGAGTGTGTTGCTTAAAGACGCCACACGCTGACTGCTTGGGCTACTTGGGCTGCTTGGGCGGGCGGCACACAGGAGAAGCGAGATAGTGGTCCACCTTAAAAGCTTCAAATTGTAGACACTTGTTCTTAGTGGTTCGCTGCCATCTCAGGGTTTTAAGGTCGTCGAATTGAGATAATGGCACATTTAGAATAGTTGTTACGCTGCGGGTGATGAATGCCCATCAGTGATGGGAGGTTTTGTCACTTTAATTTGTATTTTGTTTTATCAATGATACAAACAGAAACAGAGTCTGTCTGTGCTTGCATTTTTTTTTCATATATCTTCAAATGATGGCCTGCCACCGGTTCATTATTTTCTTACCCCAGCAATGCAAACTATACATAAATATCAAATAATACAAAGACAGCACAAATTATTTGTGAAATAAACCATGTTTCATACAGATTGAAACATTTTTATGATTTGGGCTATCGGCCCAGCTGTCCATTTTAGTATGACATATTTTGAATTTCCCCTTGTGGGTGAATTTGTTCCTTATTGAAACACAGACACAAACTGCTGTTTTCTAATAAATTTAAATTTTCCCTGATACACGAGAGCACCCTCTGTGACAAAAAAGAAATGATGCGTCATGGATTTGACAGCATCACCTCGATAAGACATGAGACAATATTGTTATGAAATTCAGGTATTGTGGTATGCACTGCACAAACAAAGAGGTAACTGTGAGCAATTACAAATACTCATAATTTCACACTCACATGACAAAGTTTGATACCAAAGATCCTAAAGTACTTAGAGTCACCAGTAAAATGGTGACTATTGTGGAAATTTCAATTTTCTTTCCATCTTCACCAAAGCCGTGGCTGGCTTTCTTTCTGCAAATGATTTTGGCATGTATCTGTGGGCTCTTGGGAAGCGGGACACGTAGCTTGATCGCAATCTTATGTTTACATCTTCCCGGGATCCTCTTTGAGGGTGACTGTCCTGTTGAAGACCAGCTGCAATGACAAAGGAATAGAAAAAAAGAAGCAGATAAGAGATACTGACTGGAAAAAGAAATCGCTATGAATGTATTCTATTTTCTAATATTTCACATCAGTCAGCTGTTTGGATGTACCTTGTCTGCCGTGCTGTCGGGGTCCACAGAGAAGTAGCCAACTCTTTCAAACTGGAATTTGTCAAGAACCTTTGCTCCCTTGACAGAGGTATCGACCAAGGCACTGTTGATCACTTGCATAGAATTCTGCATTTGTGGAGGAGGGAAAAAAAAAATGTAACTACTACAATCCAATGATGGGAACTCAAGAAACATCATGTGGCCGTCCGTGTGAGTGCCACTCACTGGGTTAATGTCGCTCAGGAAGCCATTGGGCACCTCAGCTGGATCCTCTGGATGTTTGTGTAGGAATCTGTGAACATGGTAAGAGCACAACTTTAATATCCCTTGTATTTGGATTCAGATTTTTTTTTTTAGAGAGAGATGAAGTACAGTTTACTGAAATGTTCTCATCAGAACAAACCAAACTGTGTTTGTGTCTCTTTTTTTTAAGATCGCAAAAATGTTTCTATCCACTGGAAGCGATGTTCTATTTAAAATGCCAACTTACAATCTTTCATAGATGCGCACTTCGCACACAAGCGGCTGGCAGACCCAGTGGATGAAGGCCTTTGGTTTCTCAGCTGTATCCGAACTGCAGCAGCTGACCTTAAGTTCCACCACTTTGCCCTGGGCGTCCTGCGACCAAGCGTGTAGGCTAAGAACACGTACTGCCCGAAATAACGTCATGTAAAAAAAGCCAACCCTGCTGAGTCGTACCTTGATGATCTCCTTCACAGAGATGACATACCCGGCGTGCCTTAAGCCGACAGGTTGTTCTGGGGTCAGACGTTTGTACCCTTTTTCCATCACCTGGGGAAAAAAATATATACATAAAATACTATAATGTATCCACAGTTGGAATTCTGTTTTTGGAGTGTGTCAAACCTCTCTGAAGTCACTTTGTTCAATGAAGATGGTGCTTTTAAATGGCACAGTGTGACTGCCCTTGGACTCATTAGCCGGGAAGTCTGGCACTTGCACTTCTGACTGAGAGAAAAAGCATCATCCAAAAATATTGCGCCTCCCTCCTCACAGATTTTAGATGATAGAAAAGTGTATCCGTGGGAATTTTGCCTGTATTTGAATCTTGAGATCTTTGAGCATACCTTTGAACCCTCAGGGAGGTTTACTATGGTGACTTTGAGAGGTTCTAACACGGCCATGGCTCGCGGGGCCGTCTCGTTGAGCACATCCCTGACACACGCTTCCAAAAGATGCGGCTCGGTTGTGGTCTGGGAAACCGTCACTCCCACCTAGAAAGGTGCCAGAATCCAGGGTATCGCCAGCGACCCTTGCCAATGCTCCAGTCTTCTTCCTGCTTACCCGAGCGCAGAAGTTGTTGATGGCCTCCGGTGGGAAGCCTCTCCTCCGAAGTGCGGTCAAAGTAAAGAGGCGAGGGTCGTCCCAGTCTCTGCAATGGCACAGAATATATCCAATCAATTCTTCTCGAACGGAGCTTTGAGGCTCTCCTATCATCAACGCAACACGGTTTGTCATCTGATTTCAAAAGAAAGAACAGAGAAACTAATGAACTATTTTTGCAATTTTACCTGACCACTCCTGTCTCTACCAACTTAATGATCTTCCTCTTGGACACCACCGTGTAGGTGAGGTTCAGGCGGCCATATTCCCACTGAACGGGGCAGTACACGTCCAGAGCATTACATAGCCAGTAATATGACGAACGCCTGTCAGGAAAAAAAATATATGAGAATTAACTCAATCAATAAATAACACAAAACAAGGTCTCTATGAATGAATTAAACGTTCATCCAAGAAGACTAATGATTGTCAAAAAAAAAAAGTGATCATGTCTACCTGGCCTGAAACTCTTTGGTGCAGAGTGAATGGGTGATATCTTCAATGGAGTCACACAGACAGTGGGTGTAGTCATAAGTGGGATAGATGCACCTGGAGAAAAACATTCAGAGATCCGGTAAAGTAGTATTCAAACTAAATTCAAATCAAAGAAAAAAAAAAAAAAAGGAGCCAACCATTCATCTCCTGTCCGATGATGCGGCGTGTATTTGATTCGGTACGCCACCGGGTCCATTTTGCCATCCTCCATGACGGTCTTCATCCTGAGTGTAATCTCTCCCTCAGCAAACATTCCCTTCTTCATCCTCTCAAACAAAACCAAAGATTCTTCGACGGGACGGTCTCTCCAAGGTGACGGAGGAGTATTGTGACCCTTCAATTCCTCCCCCTTCTGGTGGCACACATACGCATGACCTCTGAGGGAAGACAAAACAAATAAAAAAATCAGCATTGTCATCGTGCTATTGTAAAGTTGTTGCGCTCACCTGCGAATGAGCTCCAGTGCAAGATCGTAGAGTTGCTGGAAGTTGTCGGACGCGTGCGTGACCGCATACGGAGTGTATCCTGTGCAAGACCGTAAAAGTTGGAAGATGCATGTGGAAAAACCGTCATCATCATCATCATCAACTCACCGAGCCACTCCACCATCTCTTTGATGGCAGTGAAGTATTTTTCTTCCTCCTTCTCTGGATTTGTGTCGTCGTATCTCAAGAAACAAATTCCGTTGTTTGCCTGGCAAAAAGTCCAAGTGTGAAAGCAGGCGGATCTGTTTTGACACTGACATGGGACGTACCTTGGCATAACCAAAATTGAAGTTGATGGCTTTGGCGTGTCCAATGTGAAGGATGCCGTTGGGCTCGGGAGGGAAGCGGGTTCGTATCTAAAGGAATGAAAATGTCCGTCAGCCCCGTTTTGATTGGATTCTTTTTGTTTTTGGTGTGATCTCACCTGTCCACCATATTTCTCCAAGTGCGTTTTGAGCAAGTTCATAGTGTTTGGCGTGACCACATAGCCCTCGGTTGTATAGTTCTCGCCTGCGTTTGGGTTGTGAGAGATGCAGAAGTGATGCTTAGTATGGAAGAAATTTGTTGCATCTCATTTTGTGGTTGTCACCTGGTTTGTGGAACTTCAGGGCTTCACCCCTGAGCTGCTCCATTAGTGATTTTCCTTCCACAGATGTGGCCTCACCTAAACAAGACACATGTCCAAAATATAAATCAATAAACAAGAAACTTTGGTGGAGTCTTGTCCCATTCTGCACCTTACCATTAAGTGCCGTCTCTTCTTTTTTCGCCTTCACCTCATTCTCAGCTTTATTTTTCGGGGCCTGTGTTATATTCAGAGGGAAAACTTGATTGAAATGTCCATATTTGTTTTATTTCAGCAAGTCAATCATGAGAGCTAACTTCTGAAAATGACATTTGTCGTGATTTTTTGTTGAGAAAACCCTCAGAAAGTTACCTTCGATTTCTTCTCAAGGTCGGCCTCTGTCTTGGGGCCTAACAGGTGCAGGACCTTTAAAACCAAATACGGAGTTATTTACTTTGGATAATAGGAGGTTTGTGACATTTCATTCCAAAATTCCCTTTTAAGACCTACCTGCATGTCCACCTCATTTTTGAGAACTTTCCCATCAGCCCATTTTAGAGCGGAGCGCACGTCTCCTGCAACAAAGACCCAAACGGCCGTTTAAGCCTTGTGATTGCGCAATGTCGCTGGCTTCCAAAATGTGTGAGTGATCTTACCCATTAGCAGGCCCATGTTGAAGTGGTAGCGCTCCTTTTCAAGCTGTTCCTTATGCTTCTTGATCACAGACTCCACCTGCGCAAGAAAATCCGCTTTCCTGAGCAGATCACATTCAAGCTTGAAAGTTATTCTGGTGAGCACCAGCAGTACTTACGGCATCTTCAATCTGCTCTGGCGTGATGACCACACCCACTCCACAGGCTTCATTAAACTTACTCTGGTTAAGGGGGTCCTCAGGGTGAGTCTTAACAAAGTCCAAAGCAGCTGCGGTCAGAAATGTTGCAGAATAGAAACAGTAAAACATAGATTAAGTGTAAGCAGGTGAGACAAACAACATAATCCCAAAACGAATATGGCTCGCCTTCTCCGTCAAATATCAATCCGGCCTGTCATTGAAAGCAGATTATCAGTGTGGGTTAGGTAATGATTGATTTGAATAAAGCTGATTTATGAGGCTGTGTGACTCATCTCTGGAGGCAGCAGCAGACTTTCCAATTGCCAACTGAACATGTTTTAATAGTAGAAATAAAGCGGCCAGTACCACAAGGGATGATTTTTAGTAACGCAGCTTTGTAAATACTCGGCAAATATTAAAGTGGTTGATATGAAAGTGTTGTTTCACTTATTAGAATAATAATCCTCAAGAAGGATTTGAAAGACCGTGTTTTAAATCTTGTGTCTGTGCAGAATGTGGATGGCCCTAAGGGTGTTTTCCCCCTGAGGCCAGTAGATGACAATATACGCACGCCCCTGAAATAATGTGAGGTGTTGCAGCATGTCACACATTACCAGCAAGTTGGAGCTCTGTGGTGATTTGACACAGAGCTATGTTTTCTGCAAGGAATGCCAGACGTTTGGTATCTTTGAGACGAGAGGCCAGGCTGTACAACAATGTCCCCGTCGCTTTGTCCACTTCTCTTGCCCCATTGACACTGCCAGCCTAAGGAAAACAAAACAGAAACAATGAACAACACAACTTGTGATCTTCATTCATAACAACAATAAAGATCAGCAACACCATGAAAGAAGTTGGCACGTTTTGTGAGCCTCAATTGCCAACCAAATAGCTCGCAAAGCACTCAAGTAAACAGAAACATGTCCGTACTCATCGAGAAATTCAATTCATATTATTTTTCAAAGTTTGTTGTAGCAAAAGAAGTGGTCAGCGTGTGGCTGTCACAGCTGTCCCTGCCATGAATTCCACGAATGGATCTGGGGGGGGGGTCGAACCTGAACGATTGCGCTCTTCAAGGTGGTACTCAAGGCTGAATTTTTCAGGGTTTCTTTCACTTTCTGCTCACTAAGCCCAATGGAAAGGAAAAGTTTCGACGTCTCGTCCATTTTTTTCACTTTTCTCCAACTGGTTCAGGTGGACACCAACACACCAGCGCACAAGCTCGCTACTCTGAGAGAGAGCGAGAGAGAGACTAGTACTTCCTGTTCACCCTAAAGGAGGAAGGACAAAAAACACATAAGCCAATTGGAAGTGGCGGGTTTGACAACGTCAGCCAATCGTGTGATGGTTTAATAGAAGCACCGCCTACTAAAAGGAATATGGCCAATCACAACGTTTATGTCATATAAGTGGGAACGAACTCTTACACTATCCGAGAAATATTGCGTCAGAAAATCATTCCAGACATTTTTCTCATATGAATTTAGGATGACAAACTCTCTGTACTTATTTTAGATGCAATTTGAGTTTGAAAAGGAACACAAGACACGTGTTGTCATACCGTAATGTTTCCTCCTTAATGCACGCGTCATGCGTGAGTGTAACAGTGTGCAACTTTTTTTTTTGTCCATGAAAGCACACCGTCGCTAAAAAAAAAAAACAAAGCTAACGTTTTTTTAGTTAAATTTGGGATTTTATACGACTTAATTGACAGGCATTATCCATCGTCCCATTGAGTTATTTTTGAACATTATTACCATCAAGGCAACCACGTGCATTCATCTTTATGCGGTTAACCACACCGCGAAAAAAGTATCTTTTTCTGGTGTGTGTGACACACACACACACACACACACCGTCATATGCGGGAATCGAACTTCCGCACAAAAAAGAGGCGAGTAGACCGCAACATCAGCGCGTGACCCTCACGAAAAATCGAGCTTCCCCTCTGACGTCATCCAACTTCCGCCGGCAGCCTGGCTGTAAACAACAGCGAAAAAAGATGCAAGTCGAGGTTCTTCTCACTGTGATAAAGTTTTAGATGCATTCACGCAATGATGGCAACCCACGCGGTTCTGTCATCGGGAGTCAAAACGTGGAGAGCTCTGACCTGTGAGAAGTCAGAGCTCCGATTGGATCTCACTCTTGCTTGCGGCCAATCCTTCCGGTACGTCACTTCAACTAGTAGTTTGCATTGGTAAAATCGTACGGCACACTAATTCAACAAAAAGATTTTGAAACGATGCATATTTTTCCCGCAGCTGGAGGGAGACGGCAGACGGACACTGGACTGGAGTGATGGGAGGACAAGTGTGGACTCTGACTCAGACAGAGGACACTTTGTGGTACCATGTTTATAAAGCCAATGACACACACGTGCACACAGGACTCATGGCAGACAAGGATGGCGAGAAGAACATGTCACAGCTGAAATGCAAGGCAGCCGTGAAAAAGGAACAGAAGGAGGAGGTCAACCGCCATGACGACGAGGACGAGGCCACGTTGAGAGATTACCTCCAGCTGGATGTCAATTTGAAGGATCTGTACCGAAAATGGGGAGCAGCGGACAATCATTTCCAGAAAATTGCAGACATCTTCACCGGTCAGTGTTTGCTTGCTCTCATTTGTGAACAGCTGGCATTCAAAGCCCGTTTTCATTCCCCAGGTGTGCGAATGCTCCGCCAGGACCCGACAGAATGTCTCTTCTCCTTCATTTGCACCTCCAACAACCACATCTCTCGGATCCAAGGCATGGTGGAGAGATTGTGCCAGGCTCGAGGTATCCTGCTCCGCCAGCTGGATCAAACCTCCTACTACGACTTTCCTTCGCTGTCGGCGTTAGCAGGTGCGCCGATATTTTGCCTTTGTGTTGCGCTCCTGTACTGTTGTCAAGTTCCAGAGTCTGCCGAGAAAATCCACGCAAGATCAATTTAATAATACGAATATGGTAAATAGATTGCAAATGTAAGGCCCTCGTATTCAAGTTTCATCATCTAGGTACGGCGGATCAAAAAAAGTCCACACACCCACAACTCAAAGTATTCCGAGAGAGGAAGTAAATATAAACAAATTAAATAACATCGTTGCATAAGTGTGCACACCCTCTTGCGACTAGGTTGTGTTCAAAATACCAATCACATTCAAATTCAAAATGAGTTTGGGTGCTTTTTCTTTTTTTTAGCTTTAGTGGCCACATCAATAGAGAAAAAAGTGTTTTCATTTTATACCACCTTAAAAACATGCCATTTCAACCGGGCTGTGTTGACTTTCTAGATCTACTCTATATGGTGTCATAAATGTATTTCCACTATCTAAGCCAATGTACATTTTGCCTTTTTTTAGATAGCAGCGTAGAAGCCCGCCTGAGGGAACTCGGTTTTGGATACAGAGCCCGGTTCTTGCAACAGAGTGCAAAACAGATTTTGGATCAACACGGTCACAAGTGGCTTGAAGGTCTTCGCGGGGTCCCGTATTCAGAGGCTCGCCATGCTCTGCGTGCTCTACCCGGGGTGGGCACGAAGGTACAGCGGACGGACCAAAGGAGCGGCCGCTCGCTCTGTCGTCAGCTCAAATGTAACTCGTCCCACGTCTTCTCCTTCAGGTGGCAGATTGCGTATGTTTGATGTCTCTGGATAAAGCCGACGCCGTGCCCGTCGACACGCACGTGTGGCAGATCGCCAAGCGCGACTATAAATACGCCGCGGCCAACCAACCCAAAAGCATCACGGAAAAGCTTCACAAAGACATCGGTTTGCGTTCGATCGTATTTTGGAAGTATCCCGCCCGGCTTTACCTCGCTGATGTTTCCACTTGTACGCAGGTGATTTCTTCAGGAATCTGTGGGGTCCTTACGCCGGTTGGGCACAGTCCGTAAGTAGATGAATGTGTTGTTCAACATCTCCACGCATTTTGATCCACGTTTCATCCTTTAGGTGTTGTTCTGTGCCGATCTCAAGAAATTCCAAAAGCTGAAAGAAACGCCACATCTGAAAAGGCCGAAGGAAGAGTTGGACACTGAAAGTGTGGTAACGTGCAAGAGAGAAAATAGGAAGACTGTGAAAAACAGGAAACTAAAGTCAGCATCGCAAAAGAAGGCAAAAATGTCCGTGAAGGAGGAGCAGCTAGTATGATACAACATTTTGATACAACTATGTTGAATAAGATAGTTTGGGTAGTCATTGTTGTTTCTATTTTCCCATGAATTGAAAAAATAAATAGTACTGTATCGTTTTTTTTTGTTGGTTTTTTTTTAGTAAATACAAAATGGCAAAATTTCAATCCGCAAACAGTTCTTGCAAATTGAAAGTAAGTCGGCAAACTTTGCTGTGGCCACTAGATAGCAGTATACACTTACTGTTTTCCACGTTAATGTCATTTCTGGGTCATCTGCCAGTGTCTGTGCTATTAATATGTCCATCATGGCTTTCGTGTTCATATCTAAAACGGGTCAACGGCCATTGCCCTGCATCGCATTTCTATGGAATTGGTTGGACTGTGTCAGCTGGCCTTTTTTTGTTTTTCCAGCAGCCATTGTTGCTGTTTTTGTCACAAATACTGGCCTCTTTGCCACATTAACAATATACAGTACGTGCATATTCACGGCTTACGAGTTCGGGTTCCATTTTCCTCCTCAACGCAAGGAATTGGGTGCATCCTGAATACGTTTGCAGATGTTATGCATATCTGCGTGTGTCATACAACCAAAGGTGCTGAGGTGTGCAGCCAGCCATGTGCATGAAAGAATGTGACTCAGCGTTCATGCCCACTCTACTTAAGCCAAACACCGATGGGCTTCAGGGCAGAATGAGAATGGAGTCAAGAGAGCAGCAAAAATAGGGAGGCTTTGGCGGATGGATGGATGGATGGATGGATGGATGGATGGATGGATGGATGGATGGATGGATGGATGGATGGATGGATGGATGGATGGATGGATGGATGGATGGATGGATGGATGGATGGATGGATGGATGGATGGATGCTGAGGGTGGCCACGTGAATTTAAAAGGCAATGCCACGCACAACTCTGCGTTACATAAGGGATGGCTCTCAGCTTGTTCTTTGTCCTTGAGTATGGGGCATCTCTTCGCATCAGCTGCAGTGAATTACTTCAGCAGCAGGGGGCGTCACAAATTGTCATGCCAAAAACAAAAACCTCATAAATCCTGAACACTCACTTCCAAGTTTGAATTGATACATGACCAAGGAATTATAATTGCTTTATGTTGGAATTAGTGGCTAATTAAGACATAGGTGCTTGGTGAAAGTGTCTGTTGTTTCTCTAAGTTCTCTGTCATTTGTTTCTTTCAACTTTCACTTGACTACAATTAACTATCTCCGTTAGCCTGCGTGCTTGCTAGCAGCCAAAGTGGGTAGCCTAGCTGTTAGCTGCTCTTCTCCAGGCTAGCACTGATGGTGACGACCCTTGATTATTTAGCTAGAGTTAGTTTCAACCTTTTTGCTCAAGTGGTGGTTGAAACACAGTCACTCTGTAGTTTCTAAAACCACAAATGCTATTACTGTTAAATAGTATCAGATGTATTCAAGTGTGTGAGTGTGTGTGATACATTGATGAATGAAAAAATGTTGATTTACCTTAGATGTGGTCAACCCAATGCAGCTGGAGCCAGTCCCCACATGGGAATCAGTTTTCGGGGGGCCCCACACCGATTCATCTTTGCAGTCGAGACACCCACAGACGAGTGATGAGTTGGCGTATGAATATTTTGGCTGTCTTTGGTGAAACGAGGCCTCGTTAAATTTCCCAGCAATGAATACTTTCTTGCAACTGACCGGCTTTGGCTGGCGAGTGATGATTGGTGTGCAATCTGAGGAGGAGCCAATTCCGCCTGTTCCAGAATTGAAGTTCGCATCGCCGATAGCCGGCTCAATTGAAATGACAGACACCGTATTCTTGGACAAAGATGAATGTGGGCACAAGGCAGCATGAGTATCACATGCGGCTGTGGCGTCACCAGCATTTAAATGTTGGGACTTATGGCGCATTAGTTCTGGCTTTGAAAGTACTTTCCAGATTGATGAATAGCTGGCTGTCAAATATGATGAAGCGCACACTCACTGCGTACATTAGTAGATACACCTGCGCCTTTGTTTTTGATTGACAGTGTGGATCAAAATTATTGTTGGAAAAAAAAGATTTCTTTCAAAAAACGGATAAATATTCAATAAATGGGTCCCATGAAAATGGAAGGAAAGCACACAGCAGACGATTCCAAAGTTCTATAATAATAGAAGAAAAAGACATTTCACAAATGATTCAGTGTCATGTTGTTTTTATTTCTGTGTTTATTGAAAAACAGATGAGCTGTCGCTCGCCATGTTTAAAGCCCGCTCGGCTTTTCCCGCTGGCTCAGTTACAATGTAATGGCATTACGGCAATCCTGTGTCGTGCACGGGTTATTTCAGGATGACACAAATAACGACGGCTGTGTGCCACCAACAAAGAGGACATTTGCACACTAGCCGCAAGCTATTAACAATGTGGTTGGTATATTTACTCTTTGTATATTTGATGTTTGCTGACAAAAGTGTCTTTTCTTCTCGTCCGGTGTGAGTCAGACACATGGACAGACATTTGGGGGGCAGGTAGTATCGCCAGTATGTTATTTAACTTTTGTACAACCAATGCAATAATACAGATATCAAAAAAGAGGATGATAGTGGATTAAAAAAAAGTCTAAACACTCCTGTTCAAATGGCAATTTTTTATCAAATTAAAAAAAAAATCATTCCAACCAAACCTTTTTCTCCAGTATTTGCTAACCTGTGACCGATACAATAATTAAAATAAATTATTATGTATATATTTTCAAGAGGGGAGTTAATAGGTGAATTGTATGATATTTTATTCTTTAAATATTGATGAATTCCGAGGAAAAATGGCACCACTCGCACAATATAACGACATAGCTGCTCAGTGCATATCGTATAGGATTCTTTGTGGTTATATTATGCGTGCGCTTGTTCCAACAGCACCCCAGAAGGTGAGTGAGCAGGTGGGGACTGAAAAGCAGGCGCTAGGCCAAGGTGCAGCATGATGATGCAGAAAGATGGAGGCCAGCTCATATTCCAGCTTGCTATCAGCTACCCTCGTACCCTTCAAACAAACACAGACGCCATTTCAAATATGCACTTGAGGCTGCCTCTAGTCATGTCACTGATACAAATGAATCCAGGTTGGGTATTCTAGTGCTGCAGGATCATGCCCCCAGAGATAAATGTTCATGTTTTGAGTCATCACTATCTTTTTTGGGGTTTTTTTGCTTTGCGTTGTAAGCAAGCTGCTAGAATGAAGTAATAAAAAGTATTTTTGTAGTAGCTGCAGTTGAGTTGAGTTATGGAATGATAGGAGTGGCGGCGACTGGCATCAGAGCGCAGTGTTAAAGAGACACTGTGTTAAATGTACTGCCATCTAGTGGTACCACAGAGAGACCCAGCAGAAATACAAACCAAATGTTCTCCCAAAAGACTTCTAGCATTTCCTCAAGTGACAAAGTGAGTGCTTTCCATTTGTTACACAGCAGTCCGTACAACTTCCATTTTGTTTTGATTAACTACTATGTTCCTGGTTTTTATTGTTAGTAAAGCTTTTTTTCATGGTGGTAATTGGTGTGAAGAAAAAAAATGGAACCATTGTTATACAAAAAAAAAGTGGTTTGGTTGGATAGCATTACATTCAATAGGTAACATAGTTGGTGTAGGAGCTTAGTCGAATTAAAGCCGTAAGGTACAGAATCTATGACGTCACGATCCACTTGCCCAGCTTTGTGCGTGCGGGGTTGGGAAAAGCTTGCGTAATGTGTAGGCTGCGCTTCCATGGTGACTAATTGCGAGAGAGAGAGAGAGAGAGAGAGAGAGAGAGAGAGAGAGAGAGAGAGAGAGAGAGAGAGAGAGAGAGAGAGAGAGAGAGAGAGAGAGAGAGAGAGAGAGAGAGAGAGAGAGAGAGAGAGAGAGAGAGAGAGAGAGAGAGATGCAGCGCTGGGAGGGGGCGCGCCTCCCTCCCTCTCTCTCGTGCTCACTCGCTCGTGGTCAAGCCGCTCGCTCGCTCGCTGGCTCGCTCGCTCGCTCGCTTGCAGCAGAGTAAAACCGAGCTGCGAGCGTTCGTTCATTCTCCTCTTCGTCTTCCTCCAGTCATCAGCCGTGGACTATGGACACTTCGTCCTAACCGGCGTGGTGGCGCAGAGGAGGCGCACAGCGAGCAGGTACGTCAAATAAATTTTTTTTGGGGGGGGGTCGCGGAGGCTGCGGTGCGGTGCGGTGCGGCGTCACTTTTGCGCAGTGATACAATGTGACTAAGCGTCGTGACCATTAGAGGAAGCTACTGTAGTCAATTTCTCACCATTGGAATATTTTACCACTTGCTAATTTGAATATTGATGGGAGGAAGCAGTGAGGTGTCATTTTTTATGAAGTTGGGGCCTCCACAAATTGTAATCATGTCAAGATAATATTTGAGTGAAAATAAATTGAACTGTATTTGAAATGAATTGAAATGAGTCTTTTCCAGGTATCAAAAACACTATTTTATGATTTAATACAGGAAAAATGTTAAGTCCATTTAGAATATATTGTATTATATGAAAATGACATCACAGTTGCTCAAGGCTCAGGTAATGGCCAATTACGTTGCAGCTTGTGAATGTCACATGACCAAACTCCGAAAACAGGTGAGCCAGCCGCAATTGGTTCTGACTCATTTCCTGAGCAAGTGTGATGTTTCAATCAGCAGCCACTTTTTGAGAAGGACCAACATTTTGCTGCTTAATTCATATTCCGCAAATGCAAAATTGATCAGAATGGATAAAAATTTTTTTGAGAGATTAATTCAAAATACAACTAAAACTAATGATTAATGAATGATTTATGTTGTATCATCTAAAAAATAAAAGTGCTGTCTGACACACCAAGAAAACAGACACTATCAAATAGGAATATGAATATTTATGCCGAAGCGTACTTCTAATTGCCCTGGCTAATAATCGGATCTTGGCTCCCATGCTGCGTTTGTGGTGCGCCACAATTACAATGGCCTCACCTTAACCTGCCGTAGCTTTTTCCTCTTTCTACTGTATCAGTTTGACAAGGGTGTTGGTTTACAACTTTGCCGTGCGAGCGCTTGTCGAAATGTGCTCGATTACCAATCCCAGGTCAAACGGGCAGAATATCGGAAAGAGAAACGTAGTATCGGCCACGTGCAGCTGAGAGACTTTTTACGAGTTGATTCCGAGATTCCAATGAAATGGAAAAAGGATCGTGGGTGAAAGTCGTAAAGCGGTAAAGGATTACAAAGAATGTTTTAGTGGAGAGTATCATGAGGCTTTGTTTTCCCGGTCGCATCTCTGGCAATTCTGCATCGGCTTGTTGGCTTTCACGAGACCGAACCGGGAACCCAATTAGCCCGAATAAGAACTCGGGAAATGAAAACAGCAAGCACAGAGTGGAAATATCCGTTCCACTTCAACAAGTGGAGCGGGGCGTGGACGTTTTAGCAGGTGGACGGCGTGTCGTGTTTGTGTGCAGTCGCAACACACGAGTTTGTCTGGGGGCCAACGTGGTCGAGGATTCGCATAGTCTGGAATATTGGGGAAAGGAAACGGGTTCTACGTGCTACTGGACGGCAAGCGCGAGCCGCCAGATGAAGTCAATTCCGAAGAAAAACAACACGCCCTGATCCACTGGCAGGACAAGGAGGCCTCATCTTTCCTTCAAAGCAGCTCAGTAAAGATTTACTGCCCGCCGCTCATGGACGAGTTGGCTGGAAGAGGACAGAAGATAAGCCTTTTGTTTTGAATTGCGGGTGCTTGGGCTACAATAACGGCTTACCTTGGAGGCTTTTAAACAAGCAGTAGTTCCATACATATCTATCTGTCTGTCTGTCTTGCCAGAACTCAGCATCTTAAAACGTCACCACTGAGAAATCCAACCTTTCCAATCAGCACTTTTAACCGCTTTGTATCCAAACTAGCTGTCACAAATGTTTCAATGGCAAATGTTTGCCACACAACACTTGACTTGACTTGACACCTTTTATTGCATCCAGCTGCAAGGCAGTGAGACTTTAGCTTCCCTCCCTTGTTGCAGGCCAACACTTGAGGGAGGACTTATGATGTGGGCAGTGTCTTTTTTTTCCCCTGACAGTGTTTTGGCGCTCGCACAAGATTTAGCGTGCTCACTTGTAGTGTGCGTCACTGGGAATGTGGGGGCCGCTATTTGGACACCTGAATGTTCTCATTCTTAACTCATTCACTGCCAACCCACTTAATAGCGTCCATAACCGTCAATGGCACTAAATGACTTCAAAGATGCTCAGCGGCTTTTCTTCGTTGGCAATGAATGTCTTATTGCTTAAGCCGGAAAGAAGACACCATCATAAAACAAAGAGTATTACTCACGGTATATTTAAAACCATGTAAGGCCACGAGCTTAATGCTAACACATAATGGGAAACGCCATCCACAGGCTAGCAAATAGCGTCAATGTGTCGTAACACGAAATGCGATGAAACACAAACGGTGCAGCAACGCATCGAGACAGACAGTTTAACGATACACGTGGGTATTTAATGGAACCCCAGTTTACGAATGATCCAGTTTATGAGCAATTCCGTTGAGGAAGAACTTTTTAAAAGAATATTCACCTTTAGATAGAAGTGTGGCCACGGAAAGAATATTTGGCTGGCTACTTTTCATTGTGTTTTAACTCAACCACTTTGAATATTTAGTTATCCGGCCACAATGGACACGAGCAACCCAATGTGAGTGGATAAGCATTTTGTGCACGCCACTCTCGCCCCATGATGGCTACGCCCCTGCTAGACAATGAAATCTTCTGGATTTCAGGCAGTCAATATTTGCAGCCTGTGTGGGTGCGTGCGTGTTTCGGAAGGTACTCAAAGCAGCCCACCTTCCGTGACCTTCGGCCTTTGATCTGATGCGGTGGGGCTCAGCACTTTTAAGAGCAACATCCGTTTCGGACGGGGATCAAAAGCGTTTAGAGTCTGGTCTCCTCTGGCGGCGCGACCTTGCCGGCTGGAAAGGAGCACATTCGACCCTCCCCATGCACGTCTTTAAACCGCTCCCTTAAAAGCTCAGCGGGCGGCATTTAGGGGATAGTTGCCTATCAGCGCTTCAGGAGAATCAATTATACTCACGTTTATTTTTCGAGCTCTAAAAGGGAATTTTTCGCTGTCTTTAAAGGAGCAAATCTGTCAAATAAATGGAAAAAAGCTGGAGAATATTATGGAGGCAATCCACATGTTATTCCAAGGTGTGGAATTTTTAACGGTGACCTCCCCCCACTCCAGCACATACCAAGATAACCGCACATAGCCTTCCTCCCTCCCATTTCCCCGCTTCTCGCTGTCCACCTCCAGTCCATAAGGCAGTTAGTGCAAACACTATGTTGCTGTGGGCCAGCAGGAATATTCAAACACAGCCACTTTTTCCATCCAGCTTTGCTAGCTTGACTTTCTATTGTAGCTTTCTTCAGATTTGGACTTGAGAAGTTTGGGACGGCCCGCTTCGTCTTTGGAGCATCTCAGCTCACTTCTTCTCTGACCGACTTTGAATTTTGTTGCCACCTTGATAACAGAGAGTGTGGAAGTCAGCTTAAGTGATGGCCACTCTAGGATCAAAATAATCACATGCTGCTGTCATTCAAATTTCTATTCAAGATTCAAATAGAGTGTGATAAAAACACAACTACTTTTAGTAAATGCAAAAAAAAAAAACAATTTCAAACTGCCAACAAATTGATGTGTGTCCTAAGAAACCTTCTGTGGATATGAAAGGAAACATTTTGCTGCCAGGCTGTCTGGACGCTGGCACAGAAGAAAAAAAAAAATTCCACACACCTCCCCGTCTGTTCCATATGAACTAAGCAACATTATTCGTATTAGAAATGACATCAATAGCGTGTTGCTAACGGGATTAGCACCTGTTCCGCTACTTAGCCACGTGATCACGTGAGCAATGATGTCATCTCTCGCTGCTGTACTATTTCATATTGTCTGTAAGCATTTCCTGCCTGTTTTGGAGAAAGAACATATTGTGCAAGAGAGCGTGACGCCATCTCCACAACATCTCCGCTTGAGCAGAATGATGTGTCCTTTGGCCCCCGGGGAGAGCAACGGGCAACTAACATGATGGAAATAGTCAAGCTGGCTGCACCCATCTGCCAAAAAGGAAGCCAATGTGCCAATTTCCTTCTCTTTGGGGATTGCACAGTTGTTTCATTTCAACTCATTGAGCCAGACAAAAACATTCGTCTTGTTCTCCTTTCGAGACTCATTCATCGAAGCGCGCGGGCTTATTAAAAGCCATTTCTCAATGATGAGATTGTTTCCGTTGGGCTGCCGGCCAGTGTGTGCGGAAACCTCACCGCTGTGGGAATGGAACCTTCCTTCAAAGTATTGCCAACGGATAAAACGGCCGCTGCACTTTCAATCGCTTCATTCAATAAAATCAACTCGGCATGCTGGCTAACAGTTAGCGAGTTAACAGTCAGTCGACGTTCTCATTGGCTGACACCCACGTCACTCGATCCAAAAAGGGAAATCATTGATCTGATCAATCAATCAGCAAAATAAGATATGAAAACAAAATTTGATACTTTTTTGTCCATGTATTTGTCTATTTTTTTTTTTTGGTTTTAATAGTTGTTGTCATTTAATTTTAACCAGCCTGTCCTTCCTGCTCTACATTGAAATCTTCAGTCGTTCCCCTCGTTAGGATTTTGTCCAACCCTCCGCCCGCGGTCCTTTTTTTTTTTTGCTGTCAGCTTCATCTCATCACTCGGCCTTCTCCGCCGCCAGCCATCTTTGCCACTACTACCCACCCTTGTTCTGAAAAGATGCGTGCTGTATCGCTGGCCTGGAATTATGCAAGAAAGAAAGGAAGAGAAGTGAAAAAGAGGAAAGGAAGGGAAGGGAGTTGAACTGGTCCCAAGCCAGTCAGCCTGAAAGTAGAACAAGTGACTGAGACGGACGGGAAGCAAAATAAACACAGAGGCTACTGTTATGCCTCTGCATGAGCCATTGTACCATTGCGATAGTCCCAACGTCATCTGTCTGTGACTTTGAGAGCTGTCATTTTTTTTCCAAATGTGGAATAAAAAAAAAAACTTCAATGAGCTCATTTGCGTTAAAGGTGCAAACGAGTCGTCACGGCGGTGAATGAACCTTTGGTGACTCATTGGCTATAGAATGAGAGCCTACACACACACACACACACACACGCACACACATACACACACGTACACACACGTACACACACACACACACACACACACACACACAGAATAATTTCTGCTCCTAATGTTACACACTCAAGTTTCAGCACGGTCTTCTGCTCGGGGCGTTTCTCTCCGAGTGAGTCAAAGATAGAGGCCAGCGTGAACAAGGAAGGTTTACGTAAGCCGTGTGCTAAAAAAAGGAAGAAAATAATTTTTGGGGACAAGGGAAAGGCCAGCTGCTATCAGTTTGCTCCTTGAGGATTGTGCAAACCTTGAGACTTGAGGTGTTTCTTTGTGTCAGCACTATTTCACTGCTTTGAAGAAAACATCAATCAAACTG
Organism: Syngnathus leptorhynchus; assembly: GCF_054491065.1. Lineage (NCBI taxonomy): Eukaryota > Metazoa > Chordata > Actinopteri > Syngnathiformes > Syngnathidae > Syngnathus > Syngnathus leptorhynchus. Next base: position 25,247,997 of record NC_141195.1, read on the forward strand.
TCAACTCCCGTGACTAATATTTCATTGATTTATGACATACCGGATGACAAGATTCAAAAGCTGTGAAAATGGGCACCTGTTTGACAATCAATCACAACTCTGGTGACTTTTGCAACATTTGAGACTTTTGGGAAGGGGAGTTTTCATGAAACCGACTTGACACATCCTTTGTATGACGTGCCGCTTTGCAAAAGAAGTTCCGCTGACTCAGCGGACCAAATCCACACTATAACCCGAGACTATTAAAAACCAAGAAATGTATAGACACATACATTCCTGTAGTCAATCCTGAGTTTGCGTAATTACACGGTGGGCCAAATTTGGCCCGCGGGCCAGAGTTTGACACCTTTGGGTTTAAGGCATGTTTTTGGACGCTAAAATGTATTAATTTATTTATTTTGTTGTTCAACAGAAGCCCAGTGTGAGGATGATGTAACAGCAAGAGGCCCCTGCTCACCACTCAGGCCATGGCTTCCATGCCACTCCTTTTAGTCAGCTTCCTCATCTCCTCCCTCCGTCCAGCTGATGGCCAGGTCGTCATCGGCACGTCGCCTTCCTTCTCTCCTCCGGATCTTCCCAAAGACTCTCGAGCCACCACCAAGCAGACAGATGGATCCTGGTCGCCTTTGCCTCCCGGCGGGCGCAGCGCCGCGCCAGCTAAGGTTACAGCGCGGGATCGGCTGACAACAACAAATGCAGCGCAGCAAAGGCCGAGAATACCCTCCGCCGTGTCGACCCTTTCCTCTCCGACGAGGAGCCCTGGGACAAACGCGACCGGGCCTAAGATGGACTCCGGTAGCCCGCCACTCACAAAGACATGGAAGGAAAATGTGCTGGCTTTACCCTCCGCTGACAAAGCGGTGACACGTGATTTGCAGGGACTCGGATCAGGTAGTGCAAGCCTCATTCTTGAAAAGGAGGAATCGCTCGCGCCTGTGCCGCCGACTATCGATGAATCGGCTCAGTATGGACCGCGAGCGCAGACTAAAATGACAGATGTGCGCAATTCATCAGCGGTCGCTCGGGCTACGGAGCCGCAGATGACCACACAAATTGTCTCACGAGCGTCTGCAACGGTGACACGGGCCACGCCCCCTGCCCTTGCATCAACAGGTGAGGAACTCACCCCTGTTTCAAATCAACACTTGCACTTGACATTGTATTTTCTTCCATTTCTCAGGTGATTTGGAACTTCCCATTGATAGAAAAAAGGGGTCAGTGACTTTAAACGAAGCCTCCAATGCCACCACGGTGGGATCTACTGGAAAACAACCGCAGACTCCAAGACAGCCAGTTACCAATCCAAACGAGATTTCACTCCCAAAGATCACCACAGAGAAAGTCACCCAAACGACAACTACGTCCGGAATCCTCCTGGCTTCTGAGTTGGATCGGAAAAGACCGACCAAAGCAACAAACAAAATGACGCGTTTGGAGAGGAACAGAACACGGACAACTGTGCGGCCAACAGGTAACTTGTTTGACCATTTTCATGTGGACAAAAAAATCACTTTTCTGACAACCAAAGAAAATGACTTCAAAGGAAAGGGCAAGGCTTTTGAAGGTAGATCCAGATGGCAGCAGGAAAGGAAATAACTGGAATCCCTGGAAAACATTCATACAAAAGGAAAATGGGTTCAAGAAAAAAAATACAGAAGCCTTGGGTTGGGTGAACCAACGTGTGGTAAAGGAATAAGCGTTAGAAACTCCCAGAATCAAGTCGGTAATGAAAAGCAGATGTATAGAAAAAAAAAAGGGGAAAGTGTGACACACGGGCAGATTGTTTGGGAACAACACGGTAACGGCTGCACAGACAACATTTTGCACCACTTCCATGTGTGCGTGCGGTTTGGGGAACACTTCAGGCTGGAGGGAAGTTAAGCACACCCAGCTGGGCATTGTGGAATGTGTCCACATCACACCCCTGAAAGTTGCAAACGCTTTGACGGAAACACAGAGGTCAACCCAATAGCTTGGCCGCAAGAAGAAGTTGGAATTCAACAATGGTTCGTTAGCCTCTCCTTGTTGGCTGGTCACATGCTCCAAGAGGGCAAATAAGAAATTCCTGTATGACATCCTTCGAGGTCGCTTATATCTCCATAAATAAACCACGGCACATCTGTTGTCTCTTATATAGTCGACCGCTACGGTGTCGGTTCAGGAACAAAGAAATCAAGTGGTACGCGTCCAGACATCATGATGACAAATGAAGATGTTATGGAACATGTAGACATTACAATTTATTCCATAATGTAACCCTAATTAGGAAACGTAATTACCACGTTTCCATGTGCTCTGCAATACGTCTGGTGTGCTAACGACATGATTAGCATGATACGATTATATCTGAGATTATATATGTCGGATGTTTTGCCAGTCTAGTTGGATTACTTGACTGTAATATCCCAGTTGGCTGAAATGTGTTCTCTTGACCATGTGAACTGGTTTTATCGGGCCTCACGTAGGAAGTACTTACAGTCCATGATACTCGCAATCCTAGTTTAGAGCTTTCATTTGATTACTTGGTTATCTTCCTGTGGTGAAATCATATTTAGACCTCAGGCGGTTCGCTACATGACAAGCTAGCATAATAATGAGACTGGATTGGACCAGATGGTACAGTGATACACCCCTCTAGTGGCTTTAGCACAGCCTTTAGTTGGCAAGAGAATAAGGTCAGATTATATCTTTGAGGTCATATGTCTACAAGACCAGGCAGTTGCTAGGTGACTTTAGCAACTGACGCCTCCCTATCAACCACAGCTAGCTTGCGCTTCCATGAGACTCATGTCGTTGTTGTTGTTCTTTTTTTCAGCTAAACCAACGGTCATGGCTACCAGCGTCGCCCCCGTCACCCGAGCCAGCTTCATCGAACCGAAGACTCGCTCCATTTTATTAGCGGATCCTCATCAGGCTTCCAAGTCGCCCCCGCCTGCCAGCGCCGCACCCTCCCCAAATAGAAGCCTCATCTACTGGGGTGACCTGAGCCAGAATCTCACTTTTGCGTGGGAGCTACATGTCTACGGTTCGGCGAGCCTTTTCTTGCTTTTGTTTGCCGGCTCGGCTCTCGGGCTCATCTTGTCCCCGGGTTCGAGCAGTCCTCACGGAGGGGCTCTGGTGCTGGCCAACGCCTTGTTGTTTCTGGTGGGTGCGCTGCGGGCAGCTCTATTTCTGATCGATCCCTACGGGACGCATAAGATCCTCCCTCGTTCGGCAGTCGCGGCTATTTACAACCTGCCGCTCCACTTGCTGGTGTGGACGCAGGCCGCCTTGGCCCTGCTGGCCCTGAGGGGGGCCGGAGTGACACTTTTGCCTTCAACGTTGGAGCGTCCTCCCCTTGTGGCCGTGTTGGCTGTGCTCCAATGCACTCTGCTGCTGGCAGCAGATCTGTTTTCGCCAGCTCTGTCCCCCGTGGTGCCCGTCACACTCCAGGTTCTCGCCCTATGCTGGGGTCTGGGTCTCTGTCTGGGTTTCCTCTTCTATGTCTTCCCACGAATACGTTGCCCTCCCATTTCTCACCCCGGACTCACCGAAGAAGCCAGGAGAAAGGCTTGGACGGGCAGTAGGAGAGAAGGGATCGTTATCGGAAAGGTGCTGGCGGTTTGCGCGGTTGTCGGAGCGCTTTGCTGTGGGCTACATGTTCATGCCACCTTTTGGCTCTATGGACTTCTCGGGGACTGGATGAGCTTCAACTGGGGCTGGTGGCTGGTTCATTTCTGGGCCAGACTACTGGAGCTGGCCTGGGGCTTAGGCCTCCTTCTCTTAGCTTCGTGGGTGTTCTGGAGGCCCCACTGTTGCAGAGGAAGAGACGAGGGGGGAGCAGGAGATGGAGGAAGCGCAGGAGACGTGCCGTCCCCTGGCCATTCTGGACCTTCCTCTCAGCGGCACACGTGCTGGTCCAAGATAGTCCAGAGTCTGACGGGAAAACCGTGCAGAAAGTCCGATAGTAACGGCGTTGGAGCAGGAGGTCAAGCAGAGGTGCCCAACAACTGGGCTGGCCAGGAACGTTCTGGAGTGGACATTACAAAGAGTCTCATCAGGAACCATAATCACGATCAAGCACCCGCGCAACCTCAGTCCGTCAAAGATAGCAACCGAGTACGCAACCACAGGGGTCGTTCGGCAGAACGCGGTGTAACCGATGACTCCACGAGCTCCCTGCTGAAAATGCAGGCACTCGGACTGACTCCGCAACGCTCCGTCAGTGGAAGTCTGGAGACCGACAGAGACCCCTCGCTCTCAATGTGTGACTTTGATCTTCGGCCCCCGTCTCCTATTAACCTCACCCGCAGCATCGATGAGGCTCTTCACCGAGAACACCTACTCGAGGGGGGTAGCTTGTTTCACCCTTTTAACCAAAGTTCCCAATCGCCCTCCCTCGGATCCGGAGTCATACCGGGGCTCTGGCTGCGCAGAAACAGTGACCCTCAGTTTTCCGAGAGCAGCGAGGCTCCCACGGAGTCCTCCATGCCTCTGGGGGGAAGTGTTCTCAGCAGTGTGCCTAGCAGGCAGGTGACTGCTCCACCCACACCTTCCCATCAGGGTCACAGGTGGGCCGGGAACCAGACGGGAAACGTCCCCTCGTCCGTGTCTTGCCCCGTGTCGCTTCATCCCACCAGAATATCAACGGGACATCTCGGGGAGGATGGAGTGGACGACACGCGACCCTTCATCACACCAGACTCTGAACAGGGGCGGGGGAGGGCTACGAGGCCCGTCGGGTCACGCAGTTATCTGGAAGTCAGCCGACATGACGACTCTGCAAGTGTGAGCAGTGAAATTATTGACTTGTGAAACAAAACTCTGACATTTTTTTTCCCCCCATAGCATATCATCATCATCAGAGTGAACTGTTTGGCTAGGGAGCTTGCAAACAAACTAGCTTAGCGCCAATATGATGCGAGTCCAACACAAGGCAAAACATCCAGTCTACCATTGATCAGGGTACGGCACCCGATCCTGGAGGTTAAAATAGTTATTTTAAACTAAAAATGAAAAACGCGCTGGTGTAGATGATGTCAATTATTTGAGAACATTCTGTACATCGTCCAAAACGGATACATTGCGTTCCGAGGGATTTTTCTTCAGTAGGCCCCTCCTGATTGAAGTCATGAATCTTCCTAATAAAATCTAATTAGATCATCAAACGGTTGCCTGAGAACATCGCCAAACATCATTGTTACGGATAAAAGACAAAGTGAGCTTTAGTTTCTGTGTGCATATCAACAATGGTGTTTGCTTTCTTTTGTTTCTATGTTCCCAAGAGTTTTCATTTCAATTTTCCTCTGTCATGTAAAGAAACAATGTGCCATCCATGACTTTTGTTGTTTGCTTGTATTGGTTGTGTAAAACCGCAGTAATTAACTCGTCAAGTAAGCCCTTAACATGCTTGTCAGGGATGCTTTGGAATTGACAAGGGATTGGTTTAAATGGCAACCACTTCCATGCAGTTAACAGTATTGGGTGACAGCAATAGCATAAGACAGAACTCCGCTGAATTTCAACCCGCCATAGATTTCTAGGACTGCGCCGAGAAGTAACATCTGGCTTGGCATGAACACACTATCTATCGCTGCACTTCACTTTTCATCAAAGCACTAGACTGAAGTATTTTATTACTCGAGATGAAGAAAAAAAAAACAAGTGTCTTTCAAATATATTCGATAGAAGCAACAATGTAAATACTTTTATTTTTATGTTGAATAAAGATATATTTGAAACATAGTCACGTTTGTCACTGTGAAAGACAATCGAAAGTGTTTGTTTTTGACGACTGTGCTGTATTGTTGTTTTGATATCGGGACTTTCTTGGCTGCGCTAAGGATTGAAATATTGATTGATAGTATGAAAATCATTCCACTCCCTTTGAAAATGAAACAAGTATTTTTTGGGTTGGAGCTTGATTGAGCATGTGCAGTTGGTACGATGCAACAGAAGACTTATAATAATAATAATAATTATTTGTGTATTTTATTGGCTAATTATCAGCACAAGGATGATCATGACAGGATGACGTCCACTTTTCCCAGCGATGCTTAAGTTGTTTCGTGATTTCCGTCCAATGGCTTTATGTTGTGGTCTCCATTCCAGTGGATTTCAAAGATGATCCTGTCTTGTTTGTTCCCTTTGATTTTCTTCCAGACCAGAGAGAAAGTTCCGAGTGTGAGCTGTGTTGCCCCCCCCCCCCCCCCCTCGACAAAGCTTACATGCCATAGAAAACAAATCCATGTGTAGTCATATTCAGTATTAGCGCTTTTTATTTGGGTCATTTAACAATTGTTATTTCATTTTGTCGAATTTCATGTCTGGATTCAAATAAAAACTGAAAAGACGAAAAGATCCTAATTCAAGCGTACTGTGTTTTGTTTGCTGATCACCTCTAGCGACATTATATAACACTGTCGACAAGAAGAGCAATCTAGAAAAGCTCGCCGGTGTAGTTTGATGACATGTCTTGAAAGACGAACCGGTTTGTTAAATGACTTGGCTGCGAAAGCGCAATCCAGTAGATCCAATAAGCTGCTCGTAGTGCTCATCACAACGTTCACTTTGGCTCACAGTGAAATGATTCTTCCAGTCACCAACTTTCCCTTCAAAAAGGCAGAGAAATCAATTCCCCAAGGCATTCCCACTGAGCCGTCGGCAAAACAAATCTTGTTCCGTACCTTTTCTCATGAAAGGAGACACCTTCAGATTCATTAAGGGGGCGTTGGTGAAGTTGGTCAGTTTGTTGTCTCTCATGTTCTCAAACTCCACGGCGGTCATGATGTTTTCCTTTTCCTCGGCCGAGAGAGACAAGCCGAGGAAAGCGCACAGCTTGTCGATCTCGCGTCCCACGTCCTGCGCACGCGGAAGGCTTGCTCAGATGGCATCAAAACATTTGTCTTTCCATTCACAACACGGTCTAGCCACTCGGAAATGATGGAAAGCCAGACTTGCCTTGTCGCTACAATGCTTATGTAGTGAGAGGAATGGAAACATTGACCTATATGACCAAGCATATATTTACGTTAGCTTGCTAGCTAGCCTACACGACAAAAATACATTGTCACGATTTTTTGAAGCCTCATTTTTTACACTTGGCCTTTTTTGGTTATGTAGTAGTTAGAAATGGAAACATTGACCTGGAGCCTTAGGGCGGAGCATATGTTCACATACTAGTTAGCTAGCTAGCAAGCCTACGCCACAAAAATACATGGCCACGATTTTGAAGCCTCATTTTTTCACTTGGCATTTTTTTAGCATTCAAATTTGGCACATTCAGAAGATACGGTTGTTTTCACTTTAGCAGGACTTGAAATGATTTTAACGAGTGAAGCTATTGCTAACATTTCACCTCGGTCAGATCTTCATAGAACATGTAATGCAGATTTGGATACGTTTGCTTCTTCTCCCACCAGCCGACCACGTGCTGATGCCAAGCTCCGTACGCCACTGAAGCCATACAAGAGATTTATGACAACGAGCAAAAAAAAAAAAAAAAAAGAAAAATCCCACAGTGGTGCCACTTTGACCTGACTTTTGCCCTCCATGAATCTTTGCAAAAAGCCGTCCCAGTCTCCCGATGAGGGGTGGATGCTGTTCATGCGGCTGAAGTGGAAGAAGGACACGGCAACGTCCTTCGGGTTACGAGCCACGTAGACTGTCTGCTCCAAAAAGACGACAACCAATCTCGGCTTTTCATTTGTGACCTGCAGACATGGCGCACTTTTTACCTTGCACTTATTCTCCCAAAACGTTTCGGGGACAAGCTGGACCGGCAGATGAGTTTTAATGAGACGAGGAGTGATTGTGAGTTGGTCTGCCAGGTCTTTTCCTTGGTGAGGAAGAGAACAATTGTCAAATGTGCCCAGAGATACAGGTCTAGCTAATCTATCTGGGATAGATGTGACTTTTTTTTTAACCTTTGGGATGACCAGGAATGCAGAGTTCCAAAAATGGTACTCTTATATACAGAGGGAGGGATGTTTCTATCTCTGGATTCGCCTTTCCAAAGAACAAACGATCAAGGAGATAGCAGACCCACGTAGTTCCTGAAGTGATCATCAAAATAGACAGCCAAACAGGTGTTTTATTGATCAATGAATTGATGAGAAATTGTGATTCATGTTCAAAACCTCACCTGATTTCGGATAAGTGGCTATGACGATGTCATCTGGTTTGGCCTTGAAGGTTTTGACGTTTTCCCAGTTGTCAGTGAAGAATTTGGTCATGGGGACACCATGGAAGTCAAAGAGTTCTGGTCGAGGTGGCTCCTCCATCTGGTCTTGGGCTTAAATGTAAAAACAAGACGGTGAGCGCAGACATCAACAGTCATTCCTCAATTCAATTATGCAGTCCTGTATCGACCTTATGTGTTAATAATGAAAATGCAAATTGTCTTCACTTGCTCGCAGTTTTTGTTACCTTTTTTTTTTTTAATTTTTGAACACTTTTTACTTGTCTCCAATTTCGAAATGAGCTATTCATCAATTTAATTGGGAAGAAGCACAGTCATTATGGCAGTCCAAAGGAAACCACGATGAGAACGCGGACCTCAACAAAAATTGGTTTAACACCCCGCCTCTATGACTAACTTGTTTAGCCACTTGCTGCTATTCCTTCAACAGAATACTAGTGGCTTGGTGCTTAAATAAACTCACTTGGTGCGTAAATTTATCAATACATGTAGGTGAGATTGTACTTCAATATGCAGTTTTATGCTTTTTTTTGTGAGCTTTTTGGTTCTGTGACATTTTTCTCATTTTAAATGCAATTTATGAGTCGGTTCAGTCAAGACAAGTCAAGTCGGGGAGACTAGCAAAGTGCCTACAGCAATTTTGTGGAGAAGGAATTTTGAGGGGTTAACATCTCTTTTTAATTTTAAACTACAAAATACACCAAAATAATTACTGTTTGTCCCCACGGGGTCGCGGGCGTGCTGGAGCCTATAATAATAATATTAACAATATTTATAATAATAATAATAGTAATAATAATAATAAGAATAAGAAGAAGAAGAAAAAGTAGAGTTATTTATTATTTATGTATTGAAATAGTTCTTTGTTTTTCAACGATGCACACTGTTTCTCTCTACTTCCCAAACTGGCTATACCGTCAAGTCATATTAGAAATTCAAATGGCAGTGCACTCATTATACAAGTAAAATATTCACAAAATGTAAAACCATGTTGTGATGTAGAAGCCAAGCACCCAAAAAGATTGAACATGAATAAGCAATTGAAAAGCCATAATAAAGAATAATGCATCGAGTCACTCACGCTAGACTCCTGCTGGCTGTAGGTATCAAGTCGAAATGCTCCTCAAGCAAGCATGCAAGAGCATGTCATGTCAGTATGCATGAACACTTTTATCATGGCATATTTTATTGCCATGCTAGAATGCAAAACAAACCTACGACTTTTAAGTCAGAATTCTGAGAATAAAGTCCGATTTCTGACTTTAAAGTCAGAATTCTGAGAATAAAGTCAGAATTCTGAGAAAAAAAAGTCAGAATCCTGTCACTCCTCGTGTGTTTTTTTTTTCTTCACTGGCGCTAATCCTCTTCTGTACAAACCAGTTCATCCAAAACGGCGCGGCGTAGTGAGGTACAGAGCGGAGCGGAGTCCTGACTACTTTTGCGCCCTGGGTGAACCATCCATCAAAACCCCACAAACCCCCAATTTTTTATTTTTTGCAAACACCATCCGGTCCGTCATTTATTTATTGTACATTTTTCACATAACCCAATTGATGACGTGGATTCACTCACTTGGATTGCGCCCTGGGCGGTCGGCCACATTGCCAATAGCAAAAACCAGTCCTGCTAGTGAGTAAGCGCTTTCCAATCTGGGCTATTCTTAAGTATAGCCCAAGAAAGAAGAATCTACTTTATTACCGCTTTTCCTCAATCGCTTTGGTCTATTTCTCAGATGGGGGGGGACTCCGCCCGGCACCGGTACCCTCTCACCCGATGACCACCGATTGGCTGGCGACCAGAGGGTGTACCTTGCCGACATTTCACTGTAATAACAATAATTATTTTTACATATTCACTTCAATTTTTATTTTGTTAAAAAATAGGTGACACGTTATGATATACATTAAACATAAAAAACGCTTTATGATTTCTTTTATGGAGAGGGTGCGCCTTGGTCATCATCACGGAAGTGACGTCGCAAGAAAATCTGGGGGTGGAGCGCACACAACAAAGATGGCGGCGCCCGTCGAACCCGTGGCGACAGGCTCTCACGTGCCGAAAACGAAAAAGGTAACTTATTACAAGGACGATAGCCCACAACTGCAGTTACTTGGGTCTTCAGTTAATGTTGACCAAGACGAATTTTAAAGAATCGAGGCATTGAGCTACTTAACTTACTTGCTGACAGTGATTTTCAGGATATCCGACGCATGCCTGTTGTTAAACTACTCTAACCCTTGTAGAACCGATGTCTTCTTTCTAACAGCCTCCAGTTCGTTACTGGCACGAGAAGAACGATCAAAACGACTTTGGAAATCAAGCTGCTGATGCAGATGCACAACCTCAGAACCTCAAAACAAAGTCAGGCAAGAAGAGGAAGGCACGAACGGACGATGGAAAACAGCGGCAGAACCGCGACATCAGGTCAGCTACGAAGAGGAAGAAACAAAACGATTCTGGCCAAAAACAACGCTTTATATCTGGGGTAAGACATGTCGAATCGTCAAAAATATGAAGTTGGCTCCTTTCAGGTTACCACCAGAGCTTTGACTAAAAAAAAAAAAAAGGAATACTGTGCTCTCCAACTACCATCACTGACGTCTCTCTACGCCTTCCTAAAATCATCAGAAATATTATTGAATGGTATTGTTAACATTATCCCTGTTTTATTTATTTCTTTATTTTGAAAGTAATTACATACCCTGAGTTGTATGAATCTTTGGAAGTCAAGAGCATTTACACAGTGAGAGATCTAGAACAATGTGATTCACAAATGTAGGCAGATGATCTTCCTTTGAGGACTTGTCAGGAATTTCCTCTCGCCACGTCAAATGTAATAACAATAATAATGGACTGTGTGAACCTTCCCCTGAGGTTTTACTTCACGTTTGTCCGACCCAATTCTTGTCACTCCCTCAGAAAGAGGATCCTTTCCCAGGACCTGCTTCCATTCCAAAAGGCAGGCTAAAAAAGTTTGCAAGGAAAGGGCAAATTAACGAGAAGGTTGGCACTTTGAGATTTCTGTTTGGTATTGCTATTGCGCTGCTGGCCATAGCACTTTTTTTTCTTCTTTTTTTAATCCCAGGGGATCAAGAACAACAAAATGATGAAAAATGCTGTTGCTCGTTTGAACCAAAACTCAAAAATGGCCCAAAACCAAGCTGCCCGCTTCGACCTTCTCCTCCCGGAGGAAGCAGGGTAAAAACATTGGCGGCTCGGAGAGACTGGCTGGAAAGGCCTCGTTGTTCTAACCTCGTTTGCTGACTTTCTCAGGTTCCTCGAAGGAGACGAAGACGAGGACACGTGTACGATCTCGCAGCAAGATATCGCAGAGTGCGTGGATATAACATCTGCGACCAAGGTGGGCATGCTTTTAAAAAGTCATTATTTCAATGACCACTCAAATTCACATATAATGGCCGTCTTTCTTCTTTTTTTTTTTTTTTGAGGGGGTCTGTTCTAAAAATAGCTCATTGCCATATTTTCTTTCCATTTACTTTGTCCTCAGTATTTTGACCTGAATCTGTCTCAGTTTGGACCGTACCAAATGGATTACAGCAAGACTGGACGGTAGGTGGCCCGGTTTCTAATCCCAGTTTTGCTTGTATTGGTGTTATTGATTAATAGTGTCACCACTTAATGATCAAAACATTTTTCTCAGAATAGTCCAAAAAGGTCATTTCCATTATCATCCATGTCATTGTCTCGAACAACGACTCGTCTTTTGATACTTTGTTTTTTTCCAGTCACAACGTATGGCTTCAGTCAGAATGAACAAAAAAAAAAGTTTCATTGCAGTTACAGTCCAGAGGATGAATAATCATTGACATGTCAATCTTTTTCTTTGGTGTTTGTTTTGTTGTACGTAGTCAACTGCTGCTCGGCGGGAGGCGAGGCCACATCGCTTGCGTGGACTGGCAAAGCAAACAGTTGATGTGCGAGATAAACGTGATGGAGTCGGTCCGCGATGTCCGGTAAGCCCTCTGCGGACTTCAAAGGAATTTGTCGTATCGCTTCCTAATTGCCGCGGTTTGTTTGAAAACGCGCTGAAATGCAGATGGCTTCACACGGAACACATGTTTGCGGTGGCTCAAAAGAAGTGGCTCCACATCTACGACTCCAACGGAATTGAGCTTCACTGCATCCGCAGGTTCAATGAAGTCCTTCGCATGCAGTTTTTGCCCTACCATTTTCTGTTGGCCACCGCTGTAAGTTTGAAATATGAACACCATTGTCATTTGAAATCCTGTGATTTATTATTATTTTTTATATCTCTCCTGTTTCAGAGCGCAACGGGTTTCCTGCAGTATCTCGATGTCTCTGTGGGAAAAGAGGTTGCCAACATCTGCACCAAGAAGGGGCGCCTGGACGTGATGTGCCAGAATCCCCACAACGCCGTCATCCATCTGGGCCACTCCAACGGCACGGTCAGCCTCTGGGCTCCCAGTCAGAAAGAGCCCCTCGCTAACATGCTATGTCATCAGGCGGGGGTGCGCTCTGTCGCCGTGGACAAAACGGGAACGTGAGTCACAACTCCAGATGAAGTTCGAATGTTTTTTTTTTTTAAGAAGTGATGATTCTGTTCATAGAGTACTGCGCAGTGTAGGGGCCAAACCCTCCTGTGATTTGTGAAAACCTGTGACAAATTGACAGTCAAGTAGTTTACACTTTAAGTGCCTATTACCGCCACTAGATGGCAGCAGTGGGAATTGTAGATTAGTTTCGAAATAGTTGCAATCAGAGCCATAAACAGAAAAAAACACGTTACATATTCAGACTGACTAAAAGTGACCATTCGATTATCATTTGGCCATCAGACATTTTTGTATTATTTCGTATTTTATTATGATTTCAAACGCCAATACACCACACAGATCAAAGACAGCCCAGTACCATTTCAAACTCATCTTAAATGACTATTTCAAAAATACTGCCTTATTAACGAAATGCCCTCGGGCCGATGAGATTCGTCGCTTTTTCCACCCCGAGCTAAACTTCGCTCCTCCCCCACATACTTTGTAGCTTGGAGAGCTCGCCCGAACATCGTTCCTTGGCCCCGAGTTGCCAAAGGGCAAAGCCTTGACTAATATGGAAGTAGGATCAGCTTTCTTTTAAAAATGATCATAGATTTAATTTGTAAGCGTGTTTTGAGACACTCTAATATACTGTACATCATTCAAACAATATTTAGAAACAAAATTGGACAGAAAAAAAGACAAATACAATAAAATAAAACGGTGCTTTAGCGTCACCTTGTGGTGTCTGAGGGCAGATCACCAAAATAGAACTATTTTTTTGAAGGTGCCAAAGTCTGAGTAGTTGTGGGGAAACACTATCGTCTCTGTATGGCCTTCTATTTTTCACCAACTTTCCTCCTGTCACCTGTTTTGCCAGTTACATGGTGACGTCAGGCATGGACAAAAAGCTCAAGGTGTACGACGTCAGGACTTTCAAGCTTCTCAAATCTTACTTCATCCCCGCCGGGGCTTCCTGTTTGTCGCTGAGCCAGCGGGGGCTGCTCTCGGCGGCCACGGGGGACGTCGTCCAGGTGAGTCGCCTCTGGATTTACTGGTGCCAAAATGACCACAAACCGAATTTGTTCTCGGCTCAAATAACACACCCGTCGATTGCAGTTGTACAGGGATGTGTGGCGCACTCCGGTGACAAAACCCTACATGGCCCACCGAGCCCGGGCTCCGGTGCGCGAGCTACGCTTTTGCCCCTTCGAGGACGTGCTCGGCATCGGCCACGGACAAGGCTTCACCAGCATGCTCGTACCAGGTGGGACCATATTCGGGCTCTATGCAGATCCCCGAAAGTGACCGTTACATTGAAAAGGGAAAGCGTGTATTTACAAATGGAAAATGTTTCCTTTCCAGGCGCGGCCGAGCCAAACTTTGACGCCCTGGATTCAAATCCCTTCCGCAGTGTCAAACAGAGGCAGGAATGGGAAGTTAAGGCCCTGCTGGAAAAGATCCAGCCGGACCTCATCAGCCTGGACCCCACTCAGCTCGGCAAGGTCGACCACGGCACCTTCCAGGAGAGGCACCAAGACAGAGTGCAAGCCCTGGTCAGTTTTAAAACGCGCCACATGGAAGTTAAAGATACTCTGCGGAATAGAAACCAAAAACTCTTTTGTCTTTCTAGGGCTTTGATCCTCTTGCCAGGGAGAAATTTGCCCCCAAATATAAGAAAAAAGGTCGCAGCTCAGCCGGCAACGTGGAAAGGCGAAAGCGGCAGGTGGCTAATATTGACCAGAGGGTAAGTGCGCGGTGACCTTTGAACCCGTCGCCAATCAATCAAATGTTTGTGGTCGCGTCCGCGCCGGGGCTCAACGAGTTGTCGCTTTGGCCGTGCAGGATCTGATCGTGAAAAGTATGGAGGACAAAATGATGCAGGAGCAAGAAAGGAGAGCAAAGGAGAAGAGGTTGGCGGCCATGGCCAGACAAAAATCTGCTCTGGGCAGATTCCGGAAATAGAAGCGCAGCCATTGTGCACTGCGACACCCTTGTTCCCAGCCAGCCAGCCAGCGAGGCGTTTCCCCCTCCCTCCCCCTCCCTCCCCTCCCCGTGTGAGCATATCAGGCCGTACCAGAAACCCCCACACAGGAAATAGCGTTTATGCCTCAAGCACATCCTGTCCGCACATGAAAAATGGCAACCTCGACACGCTTGCTGGTGCTTTGGTAGCTCAACTCGTTTCCAAGTGTCAAAGCGCCTCGGTCGACAGTGAACTGATAAACAAACGGAGGTCAAATTGGCTCCAAAAGGTTTTTAACCACCTCCCACTTGAAAATTGTGTGCTTTTGCAAAGAGTTTATACCTTTGTACTTTGGACTTGTTTATAGACCAAAGCTAAAGAAGTCACGTCAAGGGATCCGCACCTTACCAGGTGTTTTTTTTTTTTTTTTTCCTCGACTGTCCACAATGTTCATTTGTCCTGCAGTTGAACAAAATGCAAGCCAAAAATGGCAGCCACTACCTTATCTCCTTATTTCCTCCCTGATGTTTGATTCCTGGCACTGGTTAAACATTACACACGCACACCCAGTGCTGACGTTAACAGCGTACTTTAAAACCTGATGGCGCAAGTCGGGAATTGTAGAAAGGTTTCGCTTCCTTTATTGAATGATTCTGTTCATAATCCATTCATAAAAAACGTCAAAACACATTTTGTTGTGTGTTGGGGTAACAATTGAATTGAGAAGTTTAAGCTGAGCTTGAAATGTAGATTTGCTAATATGGCTTTATTGGCACAACCCTCAGTCCATGTCAATAAATCCCAGCCAGGGTGTGTGTTGCCATATTCCATTTGTGTTAGCCGCTGACATCACCATAGCCAACATTTGACAATGTTTGATTTTCCAACAAATATTTTGCTTCTATCATTATCTAAGAAAAATGCAGTAAAAAAAAAAAACAACAAAATTAAAAAGCTACAAAAGTGAAGGCCTACAGGTTTGCAAATACTGGAGTGTGGGTTTTTTTTTTTTTTTTTTCTTAGTGGCTACCAGATGGCAGAAGCTACAAATAACCTGTGTCCTGCACTTTACATTCATACAGCGAAGCAAAACAGGCTGAAATGTTGATTTTCCTGAACTCAAATATGTGCCTTGGCTCACGAAGGGTGACGGAACAAGTAAGACAAGTAGTTTGTGCTCATGCAAACGTGCTCACATCTCAATTTGCTCAAGTGTCCCTTTTCTTGCAAAAAAGCCTACAGAACATTGCCAAATTGTCCACAATTGAGTCCCGCTCACGCCTCCTTCCCCAAGCCGAGCGCTGAGCCCAGCAAGGCTCCGACTTTGCACATCAACAGCGACGCCCGCGTGCTCAACCAGAGGCACGGTCCCGACGCGTGCAGATCAGCCCAGTAGCGGAGCATATCCCGCGGCGCGATGTGGTGCACCGAAACCATGGCTTGATAGCAGCAGCGTCCGTACGGTACCGCCGGTCCACCAGAGAAGAGGGCCGAGTGCGTGGGCAGGACGCCGGCGGCCCGGGCGCACACACCCACAAATACATCTTCGGGGGGTTGAACCGTGGACAGAGGCGACGCGGAGGCAGCCGAGGAGATTTTCAGAAGCGCCGAGCGGGATAGAACATAAGCGGTACCGCTGCAATAGTCTGGAAAAACGGAGGGCGGGTAGGCTTCCTTCGGGACGTAGTGCCTGCTGTCAGGGTCCCGGTTCGGGGCCACGCGGAGATGGACTCTGCCCAGATACAAGTCGGCTCGTTCATACGGGCTGTAGCTCCTATTCAGCAGATGCAGGAGCGCGCTGGGATTGAACAGGACGTCGTCGTCCACTTTGGCCACAAACTGAGCCTGGGGGCAGAATCGGCGCACCCAGTTCTGCAGGGCTAAAGTCTTCAGGGTCAGGTTGGAGTACGAGTCCAGGTAACGCCCCTGAACTAGGTCTCCTTGCTGCCTGGCCTCCTCGATGAGCATTTTAGCCAGTCCCGGGTCAGATGGCACACCGAGCATGAAGAGGGTCATAACCCTCAGGCCCATCACGTTGTTTTCTCCACCCCACGTGTCCCTGATGGCCTGGCGCGCACGATGGTGAGCAGGGGCCGAGGTAACCATGGTGATGAGGTAAGGCTTGGCACGCTGGCATACCAGCGGACTCGGCATGAGGAGGAATTCCTCGGGTCTGGTGGGAGGGACGTTCAGCGGGGGCAAGATGCCGGCGTGGGGCTCCGGCGCGGGGTTCATTTGCAAAGACGTGATCCAGTACTCGATGACGTCCACAAACATCAAGGCCAAAAAGGCGGCGATGACGATCGCTGCGCACGCACACGAGAACAACCCGGAGCGGCCCCCTCGTTTCCCCACCCGGGGCACGCATATCCACAGCCACCGGACGACCATCATCACTCCAAGCGGTGGCGGCTCCTCCTCCTCCTCTCGCGCCGCGGATGCGGCGGCCGGCCACCGCAAGCACTCAAGCGACACGATGGAATAAACTGTCGATTGCGACGCATTTATTGGAAATGCATTCTCGCCCACCGCCCACTATACAGTGATGATGTAACACGGAAAAAAAGAAAGGGAGGTGAACCTGATTTTCGAATTCGCTCGAGGAACGTCCTGCGTGCTGTGCTGTCCTCACGCATGAAACGCGTCATCATAAACAACACCGAATCGAAAGCCTTTGAAACGTGCTACAGTATAAAGGCAGGCATACGCCTAGTGGTCATGTTCCGGTACTACATGCAGAGTACACCCTATTTTTAGTTCTATTGTTTTCTTTTAATTGATTGATTTATGTTCTCTTGACTTTTACTTTTTAAATTGCTCAATAGTCTGAAGCTTTTGTAACCTCAGTTTGAGAGTTGCTATATTGTTGGAGAATGGTGGACGTTGATTGGATAAAAAAAAAAAAACGTGGTCAACATGTAACGTTGAACGTTCAAGGGTTCAACGTTCAACTCGTACTCCGTTGTACAGAAAATTGTAAAGAAAAAAAATATTCGGGGAAAAGTAGAAGTATTGCTCCAACTTGTGTTAATGTAAAAAAAACACTATAATAACTGAATATACAAAACAGACTGAGATAAGTAAAAATGATTTTTTTTTAATTGTCAAATTTCTAAAACTCAATCAAATTATATAATACAGGCCTTGAAGTTGGTACTTCTTTAATTAGATCATAAAGAAGATCTAATCAATGATTAGACTCTAATCCATCTCACAGGATAGTAATTCATTCATACATACATTTAAATGTACCATAAAGAAAATAAGAATAAGAAGGAATACGAGTGGACGAATGGAGATCCCTTTCGCTTTTTTTACATGTCAGCATGGCAGCACTTTTTTACAAAGGATGAGGATGAGCTGCCATTTCCACTCACCAAAGACTGTCGCGTGTCTGCGAGAACAGTACCGCAAACAATATGATGCATGAAAACCATCTTTAGAAACATGAGTGAGCAGTAACCATTTGTAATTGCCGTTTTGGTACATTTTTGACAGAAATGCGTTAGCAATTTCCACCAAATTTTTGGACAAACCAAGCGCAGATGGGAAACCCCCCAAGCAATAACAGAAGATTTGACATAGGTGTCAATCATTGTTACATAAGTGGTTTTTTTTTTTTCGTTTATTGCAATACGATGTTCGATTCTCAATCGACGATAGCGTGAACGAATGATGGATGCCCAGATTCTCACGGGGCGACGCGTGCCGCTTTACTGGTAGACAAGATGACGTCACCTGTCTGGCTCGCACGCGCCCGGAGGAGGAGCGCCAGGACGCGACACAGAGGAAGAAGGGGGAGGGAAAAAAAAAAGAAAAACCTCCAACCATCAACGGGTCACGAACTATGACCTTTAACAGCAGAAAAGCAAAACAATCCATTTTA
Organism: Syngnathus leptorhynchus; assembly: GCF_054491065.1. Taxonomy (NCBI): domain Eukaryota; kingdom Metazoa; phylum Chordata; class Actinopteri; order Syngnathiformes; family Syngnathidae; genus Syngnathus; species Syngnathus leptorhynchus. Next base: position 25,266,542 of record NC_141195.1, read on the forward strand.
TAAAATAGCACCTATCTCCGAAATCTTCATTCGACCAGTCTTTGAGGTAAGGCTCGGCCTCTGTGCTTGAAAAGCACACAAAAGCCTCGAGACATTGCGCATGATAAAATAGCGGCGCTAATCTCCCGGTTCGCATGCTAGCTCAAGTCGATAAACGCGTCCCGCGATACGCCCGAGGCGTCCAGAGGCTCCTCTGAATTGGATTTAAATACGTATGAATGACGTACGGTGTTCCTAAGGTGAGCTGTTAATAGGTCACTGTCGGAGGGATGACGAACACGCTGCTGCTGTGCTCGTGTGATGCTAGCTTAGAAAGCTAACGGTAGACAACTCGACCTTTTTACCTTTGCCTTCCCGGCGACATGGGGCGGAAATGTCGTGGGACTCTCCCGCACATACCGAATAATACGCAATCGCCAAATATATTTATTTCCTAGCCAACACATTTTTACTCATGTGATTGTGAGAAACAATGTGCTGATATCTAGTCGTCGATTCGGTCCCAGTGTGACTGGCTGCTCGCCAAATTCTCCATTTTGTTGTGTTGTGATTCGCAATGTGGTTGTGAAAGCACGTTTTGATGGAATCGTGTTGGACCAATGGCTAAAAACGCCCCTCCCTTTATAGGACAGTTTCACAATGACGTCACCGCCACTTCCGGGTGGCAAGTCCTGAGCTTTCTCCTCATCGACAAACCCCACAAATAAGATGATTAAAGAAACCGAGTGTGTGAATTTATGAAATGTATACGCAGTCTGATAGAGGCCCTGGGCCATTGTTAATGAAAAACCCGAGATTGGGAAACGCTGTATTTGTACAAAAATGAAAAGCTTTCATTACACCTGCTCAAATATTGTCTCAGCTCTTGTGTTATTCTGTGGGTGATTAATCATGCGCCTCGCATTGTTCCAAACAGTCCTCGCTAATGACCTTACATCATCATCATCATCATCATCATGACGGCCAACCTGAATTTGCTCCCTCAGCAGAAAGTGGAATTTGAGTACGAGGCAGAGGTGAGGGTGGCCGTTATTTTTGTATTCAACGTTTGAAATGTTAGTGGTGTTCTTATGCCTGCACAGGCTTGTATTGCACTTTTTCTTTTAACTCTGCGACAAAGACCCCAAAATTTCAAATTGTTCCCTGCAGACCCTGCGATGAGTCAGTCACCTCAGCGCTTTCAGCTCGCGTCTCGTGAGGCTTCAGCAACATCACAGCAGATACAGGTAGCGTATCTTCCACCTCCCGTGTTGTCTACTGCATGGACTGCCGGCCGCACTGTGGCTCTCCTTCCTCAGATTGGAACTGACCACCGGCAGAGGGGTCAGGAGATTCAGATCGTGACCGCCATGAACCCTTCAAGTTCTCCCAAGCAGCAATTCATACTGACCACGTCGGACAGCTCTGGGGCAGGAAAGCTCATTCTGACCTCTCCGGACAACCACAACACAAAGCAGCTCATCTTTACATCTTCAGACAGCCTGATGCCAGGAAGGATACAGGTGAAAGTGCTTCCTCAATCTGTTGTAATGCCGTTACAGAGGCAGGAAGCCAGCTAACCTGTTTTGCTGGTGTCAGGTTAAAATAGCATCAGACATGAATTCACACACTGAAACAAAGAGGAAACCAGTATTCGTTTTACTCGCCAGGAGAATTACGTAGAAGGCCCAGTTACAGTCCTCCACCAATTCTGAGCTCCTCTTCCGCTATCTCCTCTTTTTATTTTGGGTTGCCCTGGTTACAAAAGGTGTTGGGAGGGGAGATTGTGGCTGAAGCAACGCTGATTAGCTAAGGAATGTTATGCGGTGCGAGGCCTTGGCCCGTTCGGGACTCCAGCAGTTAGGTTGCAGTCTATCCTGCTCCTTCCTCCTCAGCCTGGTTGGTTGCTGGTTGGCTGACTCGTCCTTGATGAGATATCTCGAAGCGTGTTGAGTGTCGTTTTAGCGCCCTCTAGTGGCATTCTAGGGTGTTACACAAAGAGCAAAAAAAATGCAGACCTTCCACAAGATGAGCCAGCACCTGTTTGATTATTTTCTTTTTAGAGATACAATAAAGAATGACGCTCTTGCATGAATTTTTCTCTCAGATTGTCACAGATCCACTGTCAGTGGAGCACTTACTCGCTCAATCGGGCGATCTGAGTCGGACGCAGACTGTGGAGTACTGTGTGGTGTGCGGAGACAAGGCTTCAGGTACTCGGCTCCATAGTCGTGTCCCGGATATCTTTCGCCAATCTGCTCACACGCACAGACTCAAAGCGAGTCTCGACGTCATGTCGCATGTGTCCAGGTCGTCACTATGGAGCGATGAGTTGCGAGGGATGCAAAGGCTTCTTCAAGCGGAGTGTCAGGAAAAACCTGACCTACAGCTGCCGCAGTAAGCAGGACTGCGTCATCAACAAGCACCACCGCAACCGCTGCCAATTCTGTCGCTTGAAGAAATGCCTCAACATGGGGATGAAGACTGACTGTGAGTCAACAACGGCAGCCAAGCGGCATATTATTCGTTTTATAAACATAGTATCATTTGAGATACGCCACCCCGGAATGGATGATTGAACAAAAAACATTTTGCTGGTTGTCCTCAGCCGTTCAGAGCGAGAGGAAGCCTGCCGACGTTGTGCCCAGAGAGAAACATGTCAACTGCGCACCCTCCACCCAGAAAATCTACATCCGCAAGGACATTAACAGTCCACTCATCGCCACTCCAACCTTCATCTCGGACACGGAGACGGACGGCTCCAGGTGAGTGGCCAAATACACGGGACTCGGCGGGACTCGGCGTGTCCATATGCTTTATATGCAATGTGGGTTGTGCGTACGGTGCGCAGATCCAGCCTGCTGGACCAGGGGATGTTGGTTAACATCCAGCAGCCGCTCATGCAGAGCGATGGAACGCTGGTGCTAACGTCTGACTCAAAGGTACAGCTCCACTTTCTGTCTTGCTGTGTGAATGAGAGAAGCGCACGTCGGTTCGTCGCATGGCTCTTTGTGTCTCGGTGTGGCGGATCGCGCGAAAATAGCCAAACTATTTCCACGGTCTTGGAACGCTACCTCATATGAAGCATTTCCTGTTGTTGCCTTTAGATGGAGTCTGGACACGGTGACCTCGGGACGCTGGCGAACGTGGTGACGTCGCTGGCCAGCCTGAGCGACTCGTTAAAACAGAACTTGAAAAATGGAGATTCGTCAGAGTGCCAATATGTGGAAAAAAACACAACAGAGATATCACGGTCAGTTAGCAAAGTTTTCATAAATGTGACTCTGTTGCTGGGTAAAGGTAGAAAAAGTACTCAGATTGTGTAAAGGGGATGCCAAACCAGAATTTCTCTTTAGTTGTATTTGCCCCCACTAGTCTAAACACATCATTGTGTGAAGGCGAATGCCTTCACACATTGTTATTCTACCATATTATTATTATTATGATTTCTTTTTTTATGAAACAACTTATTCCTCCCACCTTTTTAACACCTAACTAGTTACGATTAATGTTGTGTTTGTACAATATGAGTTAAGCAGCAAAATTCCCCCGTTTTTTGAAAATGACATCACAGTTTTCAGGTTTTTGCTCACAACCAATCACAGCTCAGCTTCAGAAAACTGGTGAGCCCTGATTGGTTGTGACCCGAGACCTGATGTCACCTTCATTTGATAGCAAGTGGCAAGATGGCTGCCCCCTGAGATGGTCAAAAACTGCTGGATTTTGCCTGTTTCATTCATATTCCACAAACAAAGCACTCATCAGTGCTACACACAACATATTTTGGGGCTTGACTTTTGTGTGTGTTGTGTGCAGTGCCTTTGACACTCTGGCCAAAGTCCTCAATCCACCTGAAGCGGGCGTAATAACTGACAAGTGCGTGAGTGAGACGACCTTTCAGCTCATTGGCCAAGACCAGGAGACCCCCATCATTGAGGTGGAAGGGCCTCTGCTGACAGACGGCCATGTTAAATTTAAGGTGGGCGTGTCAATCGCGGGTATCGTTTTCAAGGAAGGCGTCAAAGAACCGTGGTCTTTGCCTCTTCCTTCTAGCTGACCATGCCCAGCCCCATGCCCGAGTACCTGAACGTACACTACATCTGCGAGTCGGCCTCCAGGCTTCTCTTCCTCTCCATGCATTGGGCCCGATCCATCCCTGCCTTCTTAGCCCTTGGGTAAGGACAAGCTCGGATGTGACCGAAGCAGCGCCTCGTCACCTCTGTCTTTACCAGGCAGGAAGAAAACACCGGTTTGGTGCGAGCCTGCTGGAACGAGCTCTTCACTTTGGGTCTCGCTCAATGCGCTCACGTGATGAACCTGTCCACCATCCTGGCCGCCATCGTCAACCATCTTCAGAGCAGCATCCAGGATGGTACGGAGCGCCCGCCTCTTCGTCGGACAAAATGACTGCATTTGTAGTGGCAGAATCACTCAATGTTTTTGGTCAGACCTTCCTCTTCTTTCCCTTTGGCCATTGACGGCAAATCAACATCAGTGAGCCGTCATTGGGCAGATTGCGGTCTGCTCTTGCATCTCTCTCTCTCTCTCGGTCCTCTGCGTCTTCTGCTCTATCTGGAAGTTGTGCTTCTCCACAAGTGCTTCTTCTCTTTGGCGGTCCCTCTTTTCCGCCGACCTGTCAATCTCTAGATCACAAGGTCATCTGCAAACATTATAGAGCAGCGAGATTCTCCGTCAATCTGATAAACCCTCAGCACTTCCTCGCAGTCATCGACGCTGTCGGAAGTGGCACATTGTCATGTCGGTTTAAAATGGATACACAACGGGTGCCTTGAGATACAAGTTTCATCCGCCACGTGACCACTTGCGTAACTCAAAACAGTCTTTTCTCAAATCGTCCTTTCCCATTGAAATGATCCAAATTTAAGCCAAATCTCAATTATTTCAAATATATGTTTGTGTTTCTTTTGTATCTGTCTTCAACCCTTGTACTGTTAAGCATCTGAGTGTCTAGAAAAGCGCTTTCAAAATAAAATGTATTATTATACAGATGTACTGTACATGGAGATGGTCTCAGCTCGCCAGTAAGCCGCAGTAATAGTATTCGTTCTTCGCAGAGGATAAAGAATAAATGCAGTGAGTATTGTTATATTCTGTCTACATGTGTTGTTCCAACATTTGTGTTCAAATATCCGTCGCGCAATTGCTAGAAAAGTTCGACGCCGAATCTCGGAAGACGGGTCGCTTGTTTCTCAAGGCACCAGCGTATCACCTAGAACGAGATATGAGTGCGAGACACTTGACGGTGATCCGGCGTGGTTGACGCTCGCCTGGTTGTCCCGTAGACAAACTGTCAGGGGAGCGGGTGAAGCAGGTGATGGAGCACATCTGGAAGTTCCAGGAGTTCTGCAACAGCATGACCAAGTTGGAGACGGACAACTACGAGTACGCCTACCTGAAGGCCATCGTCTTGTTCAGTCCCGGTCAGTAGTTCGATGTCATTAAAATTGGAGAAATACAAAGAGGGGTAAAAACAAGCTTCATATGACCTCATCAGATCACCCTGGCGTGGACTGCGGCGGACAGGTGGAGAAGTTTCAGGAGAAAGCCTTGATGGAGCTACAGGATTATGTACAGAAAACATATCCCGATGACACCTACAGGTACCAAAAAATGTGGAAAGTGGAACAATACCGGCCGGCATATATTCTTTATCCTCATCAAACGACACTGAGGAGCATTCCCTCAATCCGAGTTGCAAAATCTAAAAATCTGTGTTTGCGGACGTCTCCAGGTTGACTCGCATCCTGACCCGTCTCCCGGCGCTGCGCCTCATGAACTCCAACATCACCGAGGAGCTCTTCTTCACCGGCTTGATCGGCAACGTCTCCATCGACAGCATCATTCCTTACATCCTCAAGATGGAGACGGCCGAGTATAACAGCCAGGATGTCGACCCCGCCGAGTGACGAGAAAATCGTGTCCCAACGTCCACTTCAGGTGCCGGTTGTTCAAATTTCCATTTGACGTCAAGTGAAGATTCAGTTTGTAGACAAACGTCCAACTTCCCTCTTTGCCTGCATTTCAAATGTATGTTTTAATACGTATGAGTTGCCTTACCTGGTCGTGCGCTTTTGGCGGAAGCAATTTTCGGAATCTAAATATGCATTGCAAATGGCTTTACTTCTCTCTCGTTTTTTTTTCCTGATGATTACACGTGACTAACAACTGGAAAGAGAGTGAGCATCTATCAGGTTCACATTTGTACTCGTGTAACAGCAGCACAACAGACCTCAAGTTATAATCTGGAAGCAAAGTGCTTTCATTCTTCATTGACATTGTTTTCTTCCACTCCATTGGCCGGATTATTTTGTTATGTGTGCTTTTTTTTTTATTTCATGGCTCATGTATCCCGTGCAATCGCCCCATCACTTTTCCCTTTGTGACAATCATGATTTCTTTCCGCCCTGTCCCATCAATGTTTTGTATGTTTATTTATGGAATAGCATTTATTTTTGACATAGCGTGTGGCTTGTGTGTAGCTACGCTACCGTTTTTAGTGCTAGTGTTTGTTCAGCGCACGTCGGTCAGCTCCACATCAATCCTGACTGAACTTTTGGCGTTTTGTATGTTTTCTGAAAACTACAATTTTGCTCATTGCATACTAAGTGTACTTAAGTCGTTTTGGGCAGGATTCCCTCATTTTAAGAAAAAACGAATAAGACAAAAAAATATATTTGGAAGCCAGCGTCGAGACTTACGCAGCTGCTTCCTGCTTGTACGATGGGTCCGAAAATGTATTCATGAATGACAATGAAAATCTACAGTAAGTAAGTTAAGACTATATATGAATGGTAATGTTTGGGTTTAAAACTCATTGAGACTGTTTGTAAAGGTGTTTGTGCAAACTTACCCTTTGTACATGTCATCTCATTAAAATGAGTGCATGTTGTTTTTAAGCAATTTTCTAATGTTGATGCCGTCTGCCCTATTAACCATCATTTTATAAGCGCATCGTTGTGCATGAACAAGTGGCTCATTGCATTTGATGAAATGCTGTGTGATAAAAGTTTATTTCAATGTTGTGGCTTTGACAATACTACGAACAAGATATTTGTCTTCATTTTTGGGCTTTGACTTTTCTTGTATGACATACGATATGTCCATTGTTGTTTTCAGCTATTGTGCACGTCTGGTTTGGTTCTTCTTCAAAGAGTCCATTTATGCCATTGTTTGACCCAGAAGTGATTGCAACCTTATTTCTACCTCACAGATGAAAATGTAACCCAATTGTATTAACATTCCAGTCTCTGAGGCTGGCATTGTCCAAGCCACGCAGCATAAATAAACTCTTATTCATCCACTTGCGCTCTTGTTATTTTTTTCCCCCCAGACGGAACAAACCACAAAGACATGATGAAAAAAAAGAAATAAGTAAACGAGCATGATAGGCAGGCCATCAATGAAAAAAATAACAATCGGGCATTGCAGTTTCTAGTAAAGGTTAGTACTATTTAATGATCCCAATTTTTTTACAAGAGTAACTTGTGTGTACTGTAATGGAATAAAAAAAAAAGAAATCCTGCGGTGCAGTTGCACATAATGTCCACTGGGTGAGAAAACGCAACACTTTGACATTTGACGCCCAAAAGCGAGGAAATAAGCAAAGAGCACAGCAGAGCGGAGCGCAGATGTCGCCCTCTCCGCCTCGCCTTTTTGCACTCTGCGGACGCGGAGGTTCGCTCGCCCTGTGGACCAGAACACTTGTCCAAGCAAGGGCCAAGCTCAAGACCATCGATGACTTACCCGGACCTACTTTGTCCAAAACACTTTTTTGGTTATTTGTCAAAGGCTATGCGGACAAGAGCCACTTGCTGCAGGTAAGCGTCCGCCGAGTTCCTTTCGACGGAGCTATTATTTCTTTCGAAACCGCTTCCTAATTGAAGGTCATCTTCGGACATGCACTTAGCGATTTTCCAATGCTCATATATGGATTTATTCTGAAATAAATGATGCACAGCTCAGCTCCGTAGTTTAAATTCTATTGATGGCTATCTAATTAGTGGAAATATTGAATAATCGTTCTCGTTTTACGACGGTGGCGGAAACGAAATCGGACGATACTCGATCATAAAGTAACACTTTGTTACTGTACTCAATAATTCGACTGGTGACTTGATTGAGGCCGTTCTGTATTTGTGACTTTTCCTCCTGGGTTGGCATTTTCCGATCTGTGACATCTTTGGCACACTTAATAGATTTTTGCTATGGCCCTAGATCAAAATCAAGGCCCGCGGGCCAGACACGGTCCGCCATATCATGGTCATGTGGCCCACAAAGGCAAAGTTTGCATCGACTTTGTGTCATGAGTAAAATGACAAATTTTCTTCACTTTCAAAAACGAGAGCTATCGCTTGCAATTCTTAACCTCTAAAGCTTTTTCTTGCACCTGACCTTTTACTCCAGAGTGTACAAAAGAATCTTTACGGGCCCATCTGGCGCTCCAAGTTCGGCCCTTTTGATATCGTCAATGTGGCCAGTCCGGAGCTCATCGCTCAGGTGATCCATCAGGAAGGACGCTACCCCGTGCGAGCGGAGCTGCCACACTGGAAGGAATACCGAGATTTGAGGGGACAAGCATACGGCCTGCATGTCGAGTGAGTCCCTGCGCCTCCATCTCGTGCAAATCCCTTTTGAGACCAAGTTCCACCATCATGATGATCTTCCGCCCACTTGGACCTTTTAGCAAAGGGGAAGCGTGGTACCGGATCCGCAGCGCTCTGAACCCAAAGATGCTGAAGCTACAGGAAGTGTCAGCCTACGCTCCCGTCATCCACCAGGTGGTCGAAGATCTCCTGCAACGCATCGAGTTCCTGCGCAACCGCAGCCCGGACGGAATTTCCGTTTCCGACGTGACGGCCGAGCTCTACAAGTTTGGCTTCGAAGGTGAGACGGCGCGGCGGTGACACTCAGCGCTGGGGGCTGAGCTCTGCTGAAGCTCTCCTCGAACGCCATCACGCAGGTATCTCGTCCATTTTGTTTGAGACCAGGCTGGGCTGCCTCCAGGAGGACATTCCCAAAGACACGGAGCGCTTTATCGCTGCCGTCAATGACATGCTGACGTTGTCTGAGATTGTTGTTATCTTTCCACGCTGGAGCCGCCCCATCCTGCCTTTCTGGAAACGATTTATTCAGGCCTGGGATGACCTCTATGACACTGGTAGGCCGGAAGAGTTGGATGCTCCAAAGTTGTTCCGCTTTTGAGTTGAGCAATTTTGACGCCGTAGCGCAGAAGCTCATCGACAGCAGACTGGCTGACATCCAAAGCCGGATGGAGCGAGGTGAGCCCACGCGAGGCTCGTACCTGACCTACCTGCTGTCCTGCCATAAAATAACCCGATCGGAGATCTACATCAGCGTGACCGAGCTGCTGTTGGGCGGAGTCGACACGGTGAGAACCGTTTCTCCGACACGTTTACAGTATCATCTCGGCCTACTTACTGTTCGCGTCGTCATTATAGAGGCCAAAATTCGGGAGGATAAAATTCCGATGGCCGATTAATTGGCCGATTAATTTTCAAAATATGTCATTTATAAAACAAAATGTAATACTTGCTCGAAACTTATGACAATCAATATCTGAATGACCTGGAAAATATTTCACAATATTGTACCCTGTTTTGTTTGTTATCTCCACCAGAGTGAAAAAAATCGGCAATCGTTGGACTTTTTTTTGGGGTCAATTTGGAATATTTGAATGTAATCTTTGTCTCGCGTAATTTGACACTGGGCAAAAATCTGCCGAATTTTGCCAATTTTGAAAGAGTGAATGTCACCCGATGAAGTCAAGCGACCGATTGATTAGTTTTGCCCTAGTTGGCACGTTGTTGGACTAAGGGGAACCTACTGTCCAGTGGAATGTTTTTGTCTCGTCACTGTGGCGCCGCTCGTCTCCAATACAAAGTAATTACGGAAGGTGTGGAATGTGAACGGGCCACCACATTTAAAGGGCAATTCTAGAAGCATGACGTGGAAAACATACTTTCATTGGTGTTCTGCCGCTTTGTAAATGTGTTGGGCGGAATTGCCTTTATACTTGTTGGCCACCATAATGTCCTCAGAATGCTTCACCAAACCTGAGGGATGTCAACACAAAGTGCTCCAACCACATTCACTTGCTCTTTGTTATAATAGAAGCAACAAAAGCCTTCAATGAAAATGTTTGACTTGAGTTTCATCTTAGTTTCTTTGGATTCAAATAAAAGCTGTAACATTTCTTCACAGGCAAATTCCTTGTGCAATGATTGTTTCCCGGTGAGGAAATCAATCTTGTGCCAAGTCAAACACTTTGATCAAGATTGAGTGAAAGTTGCTGTGCCCGCAAGCAGCTGCGTGAATCGCGCATCAGGCTGAGACTTGTTTTTATTTCTGGAACATTCACTCTCAGCGATAGTGAATGATTTTTTACTGTCATCCAAAATGAACCTGTTGATCTGCTGTGATGCTGGCAGACCTCCAACACGCTGTCTTGGGCCTTGTACCACTTGGCGAGGGACCCGCGGGCTCAGGATCGACTCTACGGCGAGGTGAACGCCGTGTGCGGCGACGGACGTAAACCCGGCATGGACGACCTTCAAGCCATGCCCTACTTGAAGGCTGTCATCAAGGAAACGTTACGGTGAGCCCATGCAACCAAGTGCAGCAAATGTTTCTTTTCTTTTTCGGTCTCTGGTGTGAGCTGACTCTGCTATGTGTTCTTCCCCGCCAGCTTGTATCCTGTTGTTCCTGGCAACGGACGCTTTGTTACAGAAAATGAAGTGATGGTGGACAATTACTGGTTTCCAAAAAAGGTACGGACACACTGAGTCAGCTGTCAATGTGTTTGGATTCCTTGTCTCTGTTGCCTAGTTCTTCTTGTGGCAATATTTATAGAGCTGGTCTAAAACAGTAAACAAAGTCATGTTGATTCTTTGGGGTTTTAATCACAATTACGTTCAATAGTTTATTTCTTATACTGTCTAAAACCTTTTTAAAAAAAACTCACTTTTATTTGAAAAAAAGACGATTTAAAAAATATCGTGTATTCATTTATTTGTATTATTTGTATTCAATTATTCCACAAATTGATTTTATTTATATAGCACGTTCTCAACATCTTTCGTTTTAATATAACTCATTTGAATATAGAAGCTGGTTTAATACCGAACATATTTTTGTTGGTGGTGTGCCTGGAGATTTTTCCCAAAAAAAAGGTGTGGCGTGGATGGAAAAAGGTTGGGCTAGCGCTCGCTCCATTGGTTGTGCCGAGACCTGCGCCATCCATGTTGTGATTTGGCTGAGGGGCACAAATACCATCAATGTTGCTGTGTTGTCACTTTTTAGAAACGCAAACATAAATGGTGGCGCAACACATTTAGACCGACGATCCCCATATTCGTCTCCATCCTTTGCCGTCTGTTTTATTTTGCCACCGGGTGGCCAAAATGCACCCATCAAAAAGGAGCAACAGAATGTGCTCCTCTGAGATCTTAAAGACACACCTTGCTTCCAGACCCAGTTCCACCTGTGCCACTACGTGGTCAGCCACGACCACGCGCAATTCGCCCGTGCCGACGACTTTGCGCCGGAGCGTTGGCTTCGCCCCGGCAACAAGGTGACGCCAGGTTTCTTCCGGCACCACCCGTACAGCTTCATCCCCTTCGGCGTAGGCGTGCGAGGCTGCGTGGGGAAGAGGGTGGCCGAGATGGAGATGTACTTTGCTCTGTGCGGGGTAAGCGTGAGCCGCCATCCTTATTGCTAAGAAGTGGGTCAGAAATGCTGACTTGCGCTTGGCAGCTGATGCAGCGCTACGAGGTCCGGCCCGGGGGAGACCGCCGCGCCCCCGTCCGGGCCAAAACGCGGACGCTGCTCATTCCCGCCGAGCCCATCCATCTTCGATTTCTGCGCCGAGCCTGAAGGAACCCAACCCAAAAGACGAGACGCAGCAAAAAGAAGAAATTGGTGCTTAATACAAAGACAACTAAAAAAAAGGATTTTTTTCAAGTAGTTTTCTCATTACTGATCACTTTCTTCATTCTGTTCAACTCAAGTTTGCAACTAACTTAATGACTGTATACAGATTGTAACCAGTTCAACCTTTTCCAGTGTATGAAAACAACCCATTGTGCTCATAAGATAAGATTCACATGACATATGTTGTGACTAGAAAATCAGCATCAAAATTGAAATTGTTTGCCTGGCACAAAACTTTGTATAATCCTTCACTTTTGCCATAAAGTCAAATGATGATATTTAGCAAGTTGATTTCAATGACTTTGTTACTGACTCAAATATACTTGTCTTGAATATGTAATCGGAGCCCCCATTTGTCCAAACATTGCATCTGTGGAATAAGAATGAAACTGTTCAGTGGGCGGCTGGCCATTTTGCCATTAGCTGTCCAGTAAAAATGGTGTCCGAGGCCTCAGGTAATGGCGATTCACCTGCTGTCTGTCTTGGGTTTGAGGTGTTTTTTTTTTTTTTTGGGTGGGTTCTTCTTTAGGGGAGGTTTGTTTTTATGAGTCTTTACAGTGACGGAGGCGGGTGTTTTTCGAGTGTCCGCCTGTAGGTGGCGCTTGTGAGCTGCACACGCTTGAGCGTAACAGGCGATGCGCGGTCACGAGCGGCTGCTAGCCAGCCAGTCAGCCCGCCTGCCTGCCAGCCACCTTCATGGGTAGCGCGACATACCGCGTCCGTCCATCCGGGCTCGGGGCCCGCTCCACATTTGGTTGCGGACCTCCCCGCGGTGCTCCATTCTGACGTGGTATTTGAACCGGCTCCCGTCATGGAGGACTAGTCCCATCCGGATCTACCGACACGTCGTCTCGCCCTACGCCGACGGACGGACGGACGGACGGACGGACGGAACACACCCTTTGTAGGACTGGGTGTTCATGCCACGCTCGGGTCTCGGGCTCGGGCTGCGGTGGCCCCCTCTGAAGTCATGAGTACGCCGTGGGGGTGGCGCGTCACCCCGTCGGAGCTGATGATGGTGAGTCCTGTCCTGTCCTGTCGTGTCTTGTCCTGTCTTGCCCTGTCCTGTCCTGTCTTGTCCTGTCCGTCGTCTTTCGCACCACCTGCTGTCAAGCGACGGATGCTTTGAGGACATTGGGAAGAAACAATCGTTATGTTCGGGATTGAATTGAGGTCAGTCTAGGATGGAGGTCGATCCGGGTTTACCGGATGGCCGCATCACGGTCGATGAGTTCATCGTCGAGGGAAGGTGCGTGGCTCAGCACGGATGGATGGATGGATGGATGGATGGATGGAGGGAGGGAGGGAGGGAGGGAGGGAGGGCAGTGCAACGTGAGGCACAAACACGGGGGCTTTTGGAGCACTGACGTCTCCCAGCGGTCCGTGAAAGCAGCACAAAGCATTTCACGCCTCTCCACAAGGCGCTTTGACAGCATTAATCCATTTTAATCAGCTTCGTTACAGAATCGAGGCCGTACAGCGACACAGCAAAATATTCATGAGAAAAAAGATCTATATTTGATCAAAAGCATCATCGTGCAGCTGTATCAATGTCTCCAGATGCAACGTGCGCTTGTCAATTTCTCTAGTCTGCTCTTTGTCCTCTCCGAACATGCACTGTGTTGAAGGAAATGTTCCCCCGCCCACCCACGACTGTGTGCCATTTTTGAGCGCAATTTCTGCCACTTTTGGCCCAAGGAGCAGACATTTGGAAAGCTGCTTAGTTGGAGATCATGTATCGGTTAAGAGGCATTTGCAATTTGCCTGCCCACAAATGTTCTTCACCGCTACTGGGGGGGCCACATAGGACCACAGCAATTCCAAATTCATTTGACATAAAATGATTTGAAAAATGGGCAAAATTGCATTTGAGGTATTAAATGGATGCACATTACAGTAAAAGAATAAAATATTGCATGCTCAATGCACATGAAAAATGACGTCTCCAACAACAAAGGATGCTGTGATTTTTTTTCTTTTTATTCGTTGTGCATAAAAATGAGGGAACAAAACGACTGAACACTAAAGACCCCCCCCCCCCCCCCTTAAAAAACAACTCCCGAATTCACTTCAAGTTTGAATATAATTCAGGTATGGTTGTCACTTTTGGTCAGGTGATGTAACATCATCTCCCCCTTCCCAGCATGAGACCCTTGCAAGACTTCCATGCGCCTTTTTGTTTGTTTGGTTCCCTTGAAAAACGGTAGCCGTTGTCCGTGGCAACAAGCATCATTGAGATTCTTCAGCTCACGCCGCACGGAGGCGTCTTGCTTCTTGAAAAGAGGAGGCTTTGTCGGAGGAGGTTGGCGCTAACATGTGACCATGGGAGGTGGGTGGCCTGTGAACCACCTGCAGCTGCGCAAAATTCCAACCAAGCTCACAAATTCATTCTTTCCAACTTGTACAGAAGGTTATAAACGGCATTTTCCCTTGATTTATAGCAAGTTTGTGCTCAATTCAAATTGAAAGTACTTCCTGTTTTTCTTCTTACTTACACTATCAAATTAAAATACCACTGTACTGCCATCTAGTGGTCGAGAGTGGAAGTACTCCCAAAATAGAATTCACTTTTGTAAATTCCCCTTTGACTCTCACGAATTCCCATGGAAAGTTGTCCTCTGTGTCACGCTCAGGCCTGTGGTACACGTGACACTTTCCGCCGAAGCCTGATATCGATCCGCATGGGCTGCTCTGCTCTGCGAACAATAAAAGTGAACAGCCACTCGGCATTTGTTCGCCCGGGACTTCGGATGGCCGCTGAAGAGCACAAAGAGAGGTAGCTGCCTGCATGAGTCACTTAAGGACACACAGTTGTTTACTTCCAACTGCATTGTGGAGCGGCAATCTCGATATGATGGTACGTACACTGTGTTTGTTTTTGTCCAATAATAACCGATGCCGTCACACTTGCGCACGGCTGCGTGCCGAGCCTCGGATTGGCTCCCGTTCTGTTGCCGTGGTAATCGCTCGTCTTTCATTTTGAGGAGACGGATCACGGCTCGTCTGTCAGCGTTCCGCCGTTGTCGTAGCAACAGACAGGCTCAGCGTTTATGTTGTAGAGCAGGGTCAAAAGTCATCTGTGAGATTTTGTTTGATTTTCATCTAAGAGGATGATGCGCATTGGCATCTGCGCTACCAAATGGCTTAATGCCACCACACAGACAGAGACACAGACTGACAGACAATCTGGTGCGGCCTTTGGCAGTGGCCTCACCAAATCTGCTTTTTCATGCCATATTTGTGTCGGCGCCAAGCGGAGGAACATTTTGTCCGGTCAACGCAGTCACAGGCGCGTGTTTCATCCACAGGTGAAGGCACGCAGCCGGCCGGCGCTCCATCGTGTCAACATTCCCCGGCCTCTCATGTGATCGGCCTGCCATCTTTCCATTTCCTGGGCTCTCCATTCTTCTTTTTTTTTTGCTCATCATGACAAGCACCCTGGAAGCGCTGCTGGAGCTGAGCGCCGGGCCGCTCAACGGGTGCGAAGACTCGGCCGGCCGCTACAAGGTGGTTCCCTCCGTAGTCTGCTCCATGTGCTGCCTCTTTGGCGTCATTTACTGCTTCTTTGGTGAGTTGAGGTTCCGGCTGTCTTCACACTCAGCACACTTTGGCTGGATTTGCATCGAAGTGAATATAGAATGTCACATTCTGTCCATTGAAGCCATTTGTGGTGGACCCTCCCTCCCTCTCTCCCTCCCTCTCTCCCTCCCTCCCTCCCTCCCTCCCTCCCTCCCGCAGGCTACCGCTGCTTCAAGGCGGTGATGTTCCTGACAGGCCTGATGTTCGGCTCGGTGGTCATCTTCATGCTGTGCTACAAGGAGCGCGTGCTGGACACCCAGCTGAGCGTGGAGGCCTCGGTGGGCATCGGCCTGGGCATCGGCACGCTGTGCGGCCTGGTCACCATGCTGGTCCGGAGCGTGGGCCTCTTCATGGTGGGTCTGCTGCTCGGCCTGCTGGTGGCCGTGGCCACCTTGGTGGGAATGGAGGAGCTTTCCCACAGCCCGCCACGCTCGGTCTGGGTGCCTCTGGGCGTGCTGCTTGGCTCGGGCATGCTCTTTGCCGTGCTCACCCTCCAGTGGCAGCGCATCTTCACCACGCTGTCCACCGCCGTTTTCGGCGCCGCCGTCATCACCGTGGCCCTGGACTACTTCGTGGAGCTCTTTGCGCTGGTTCTCTACATGTACGAGCGGATGAAAGCCGTCCCCGGGAAGCCCGTTTGCTGGCTTACGTGGGTGGTGCTGGGGGTGTGGCCTGCGCTCACCCTGTTGGGCGTGGTGGTCCAGTGGAAGGTGACCGCCGAGGGCTACTCGCATACTAAGGGTGAGGAGACGTTGGTGTTAGTCCGGCCCCCCGAAGGGGCTCACAAATAGTCTTTCTACCTTTAGCGCTTTCCGTGCTAGCGGCTCCTTTCCATTGGCATTTTGCCTTCCGCAGTCATCATCAGCCGTCAGCAGAGGAGAATGCAGGTGATGCGTATCCGCCAGCGGGACGACCGCTACCGCCACAAAAAGAAGAAGAAGAAGCAGCTGGGCTCCTCCTCCGGCCAAAACCAAGCCAAGCAATTCCACCAGGATCCCGTCTATCGCCGCAAGCCCAATCCCATTCGTCGCTATGACACCGATGTTCTCTCACCGGTGAGTAGAAGGATTAAAGGCCATCCAAGATTCCAAACAGGCTTTTTCAGAATGTTCCACTAGAATAGACCCGCCCAGATTGGATGATTGGTGAAAAACAAGGAAGTGGGAGACACAAGCCATAAATCATCTCCTGCTAACCTAAGCCTTGAGTTTTCTATCATAACAGGTCTGATTGGCTTGCAATTGTCTTTGTGACGCAGAGCTACATCCAGAATTTCCGTGACCGGCAGGTGCAGGCCCAGCCTTTTCCAGGACAGTTGTTTGGCGGGCCGCACACCGCAGTGGACCTGGGTTACGACTCCGGCTCGACGGCGCCCCTGGCCGGAGCCACCGGACCTCCGCTACGAGCACCTTGACTCAGTCCAGACACACACTTGCGAGCCGCGTGTGTGCGAGTTGTATCCACGCATCACTGCACGATTTCACTCTCTCGCACGCACGCACACAGCAGTCACCGCATCTGTTTCAGCGCCTCACATCAGATCAGGGATCAGAACGCAGACCCACCTCAGGCACAAGCATC
Source organism: Syngnathus leptorhynchus (assembly GCF_054491065.1). Classification (NCBI taxonomy): domain Eukaryota; kingdom Metazoa; phylum Chordata; class Actinopteri; order Syngnathiformes; family Syngnathidae; genus Syngnathus; species Syngnathus leptorhynchus. The sequence goes on from NC_141195.1 coordinate 25,283,651, forward strand.
TTCACAAGTCTGCAAACCCAACTGGATTCCATCCGGATTCCATCCGGATTCCATCTGTCACCTTTCAAATTGGTGCTGGACCATTTTGTCTTCAAGTGCTGTAATGGGTGCCTTGCTCCGCTTTTGGGGCGCTCACACAGGGTCGCATTCCATTCAGGCCTCGGCTTGTCGTCCTCACCGCGCCCGGACGGACCCGTGACGAGCGTGCACGTACTCGAAAGCCATACGGACGGCGGCGTCGGGAGTGTCGTGATAGCTCGCATTTGTCGCATAACCCCAAAGATCATTTCGAGCTCGGCCGGGCTGGAGCTCCGAGTTTCTCAACGAGGCATTTGTTTTCCATTTGAAAAATCTCACAGCACACTAAGAGTCCTGTACGCCGTATAGTAAGACGCCCTCCATCGCTGGTTCCGGGTCCGAGCTCAGCAAATTTCATTGATCTTGTGGAAATTAACACATTTTTTAATCAGAGATACAAGTAAACATTTTAGATGGGGTTTTTTTGCGCTGATTCGGAATCAGCCCTTGTTTTTCCTTCTGGCACATCAGGTTTTCATCATGTTAAGATAATAATGTATCTAATATAGTAATACTAATATATAATAATGTATATTTCATCAGTAAGCTTTATGAAATAAGATTTTTTTCTTTCTTGAAGCACCATAGCTATAAATACAATGCATGGCAAAGTTTCTATGGGTCAAACTTGGACAAAAAGGGAAAATATCTCAAAATCCTGATGTGGCAGGGAAAAACTTTTTTTGAAACTACATTTCGGGACACATGAAGTCATCTGTGCTTCAAATTGTCGTTGACCGGTGTCATTGAATGTCATCATCTGTAATTTTGCATTTTTACGCCTTCCAAAGCCACAGCTGGAGGTTTTTAATAGACATCTTTAGGCATGATTATCAATCTGTATTTCAAGTTTGTTCATTTGCAAAAAAAAGTATTTGTTCACTATAAACACAATGAGGTATGGTTACACTGATATACAATATTTTTGTGTTATCAATTGCTCTTGCTTTCTCTCTTATGTGTTTTAAATGCATTTATATTATATGAAATATGAACTTTAAGTGCCATAAATGCTATAAAAAGTATGTCTAGAGAGTATTTCAATAAGACAGTATGTCCGGAACATAACCCCGCGATGGAGTGGCGATTACTGTACATATATCTTTTTAAAAAAAAAATGATGAGCTCATCACAATTTAGTCTGAAATGCGGCCCTGTTTTGTTCATTCTTATTTTATTTTGTGAATAGCAGCAAGTTAGATGAACCAACCATGGAGGGAACGGGCATTTCATTCTTCTGCCTGTCGCTGCAAAGATGGAAGCTGAAATATTCACCCCCCAAAAAAATGAATCATCATTTTTGGACCACCTTTGTGGAATTGGATCATTTCCCGGATGATCTTTGACATGCACTTGGAAGCTGCAAGCGCTTCAAGGCACGTTGTATTTATTCCATTCCACCGTCTGCTAACAACAAGGCTGTGAATGGCATCATTTCTGTAAAAATTCTAATAATATACGAGGCTTGACATTTGTAAAAGCCAAGAGTGAATGTATGAGATGATTGCATGAGCCCCTCCCTTTTTGACACAGGCCCTTAATAGTGGTTCCAAAAGCCCTCAACGTCTTCTATATGCACCCAAGTCAACATTTTGTCTTTTTCTTCTCTTTGATTGAATTCCTTCCTTTGGTTGGAATCACTTTGGGATATAGTCACAGTCAATTGTAACATTAAAGCATGTGCTGTCACGGTGACACATAAAGCTTGATTTTTGTGATAGGTCTCCACTCCACTCCACATTGCTGGCCACCCTTCCTTCCCCATGTATCTCCTCCATCTGTCTACTCTAGATAACATGTTCTCAAACGTGTCTGTATATGTAGAAATATGGAGATGAAATCATTGCTACATGCACAAACACATTGATAATAAACTCTGGTGATGTGGATCACATCTCCTGATTGACTGTTAACTTGTATTTGCGCTTCATTCTTTCTTCGGATTTGTTGAGCATGTGCGCAACACAGACCAAGCACATCAGAAGACACTTCAGGGTTAAAAAAAATGCAAGAATGGCAGGCTACTTGTCAAAATGCTCTTTCAACACGACTCTTGTTCATGCTTGAACTTGTCTCAGTGTGACTCTTGTTAAATGTAGAGCTGCGACGCTTACGTTTTGCGTAAGTACCCCTCCCGAGCGCTAGGTGTCGCTGTCAGCAGGCTCCTCCTCTCTGATGCTGCTTCCGCCGCCGCTTCCTATCTCAGATTTCCTGGTGTCAAAGTTCGATGCAGGTGAGTTGTTTTCTGAGGGAGGCACTGGGTGCTTTGGCAGCCCCGACTTTAAGTGACGTGCACTTTTGCTAACCGAGGTTAGCATGCAACCGGTGATACGTGATTGGAGTGGACTATCAAAATGATCCTGCTTGTTTAACAGCTTTTTTTGGAATGTGCATTTTTTTTTTCCTCTCACAGTCCGTAATCATGAAGAGCTCCAAGGAAGCCGTGAAGTCAGCTGCTAAAGAGTTTCTACACTTTGTCAACAGAGGCGTTTCTCCATATCACGGTAAATCGGATCAGCTGTCAGTCACAATACTTCTCTTGGCATTCATTGTCACTTATTACATCAAAATCTCAGTCCCAAACAAGAATGTTAATCACATTTATTCACTGGTTCATTATAATTGTACATTCGGCCATGTACGAAAATGTGGGTCATGTCTTTATTTTTATTGAATAGTTTTTTTTCTAGAGAATCATTTGAAATGCTGGGAGTCAGTGCTCTCCAATCTTCTGTGGCATTATCGATTGACTTGTGAGCAGGTCAAACTACGTCTTTGAGATAAGATTACAGATAAGATCTTTCATTGGCTCTGACCGTTGCACTTTGACTCCCGGCACTTTTCACTTACAGTGTAGTGATTGTGAGAGTTGCGCAATCACCGTGCAATAAGCGTGTCTTCTTCAGTGGTGGAAGAATGCCGCAAGCGTCTGCTGGAGGCGGGATTTGTGGAACTGAAGGAGATGGATAAGTGGGACATCCGGCCAGCCAACAAAGTCAGTTGTACTTTGCACGTGCTGGTACGGTCGCCTCGCCGCCGTCTCTAAAGTGGACTTTCTGTGTCTTTTGCAGTACTTTGTGACCCGCAACTTCTCCAGTGTCATCGCTTTTGCTGTGGGGGGGAGTTACTCTCCTGGAAATGGCTTCTCCATGATTGGAGCCCACACAGACAGCCCCTGTCTCCGGGTGAGACGTCAACACGCATGAGATGTTTAAAGCCGACGCGGGTGACGCGTCTTGTTGCTTTTCAGGTGAAGCCCAGGTCAAAGAAGACAAAGCAAGGCTGCCTTCAAGTCGGCGTGGAATGCTACGGCGGCGGCATCTGGAACACCTGGTTCGACCGTGACCTGACCATTGCGGGCCGTGTCATGGTTAAGGTAATATTCGAGTGATGGGAATTCTTTGGACACCTTTCCGGAAAGATTTTGGTCAATTGACACGGATGATAGATTGATCAAAAGTCAGAACCCCGCCACGAATGGTCTCGCAGGGAGACGGCAGATTACTCCACCGGCTGGTGCACGTGCCGCGACCTTTGCTCCGGATCCCTCACCTGGCCATCCACCTGCAGAGGGACATCAACGACTCCTTCGGCCCCAATAAGGAGAACCACCTGTCGGTGTTTTGAAATCAGAAAATGGTGGGTGGGATGCAACTTATCCTAACTGCTGTTTGTCCCTCAGGGTGCCCATTCTGGCCACCGCCGTCCAGGAAGAGCTGGAGACGGGCAGCGCGTCTTCCGGAGACGCCGTCAACGCCGCCAGCACGGTGAAAACGGCGACGACGCAACGCTTTCTGACAACATCGGAATCTCATTAGAATGTCGGACTTAAATGTCTTCAGGCAGACAAGCATCACCCAGCACTGGTGAAGCTTTTGTGTTCCGAGCTCCAAGTGGAGCCCGAAGCCCTGATGGACTTTGAGCTCTGTCTGGCCGACACTCAACCCGGGGTGAGCCTGCGTCTTTGTGTCTTTCGGCCACCTTTGCAGTAATTGTGAGCTGTTATGTTATGTAATGTTTGTTTATTTGTATGCAGGCGTTGGGAGGTGTGTACGAAGAGTTCATTTCCTCTCCTCGCCTGGACAACCTCCACAGCTGCTACTGCGCCCTGCAGGTCTGACTCGCTCGCATCTAAGCACCTGCTGTCTGGTGGGTCACCACCCAAAAGTGGCTTGCAGACAGCTAGTAAAAAAATATATATTCTGATGTTTTCAAAACTTTGTATATTGTATGCACGATTTTTTTGGACAAAAATTCAGTAACTAATGTCTTTTATTCATGTTTTCTGTCAAGTCAGTTTTGTTAACATAATAATCACAAAGGGAATGTTTTTGTTGATTTATTAATATTAAATTGATAAATATTTAAAAACATGTTTTTTTAGATTATTTATATGATCGGTAAAGGGGGAAAAAAATCTGTGGAATTTATTATGGTTAATCCAGTCATTTTGTTTCAGGGTATATGAAGCAAATCCTAGAAGGGCAAAAAAAAAATCCCCAAATTTAAAACCATCAACTGTCAACTGTCATTTTATCTTTTTTCTTTTTTTGTGGTCCACTTGTTTGCCATTTGTTTCAGGGGCTGATTGAGTCCTGCTCGGGGGAGTCGCTGAGCCAAGAGCCCAACATCCGCATGGTGACGCTCTTCGACAACGAAGAGGTTTGTGATGCTACGACTGATCTTCCTTCACATTAGGCTGTTGTCATTATCTTGTATAGATGTTCCCAAATTGACTTAGTCATTTTATTCCCCCCCCCACCCCACTAAAATTAGTCTTGGCTGTAATTTGCGCATTTGAATTATGCTCAAATATTTTTTTCCTTCAATTGAAAATTGCTGCTTTATTCCGTTGTATAGGTGGGCTCGCAGAGCACTCAGGGGGCGCAGTCCAACCTAACGGAGCTCATCCTCACTCGCCTGGCCTCCTCCTCCTCCAACCCCAGCGCCTTCCAGCAGGCGGCGCCACTCTCCTTCCTGATTAGCGCCGACATGGCTCATGCTGTGCACCCAAACTACCCGTCAGTCAGTTGTCCAAACCCTTCCAACGAATAAACTGAATAGAAATAGTTTGGATCAATCGTACATACATTTTTTTTTAGGGAGAAGCACGAGGAGAACCATCGCCCGGCTTTTCACAAGGTAAGGCAGGCATCACAAGCTCAATTCCGTTTGACTTTAGTTGATGTTTTTGTTCTTTCAGGGTCCAGTGCTCAAGTTCAACAGCAACCAACGCTACGCCACCACCGCCGTGACTGCCGCCGTTGTCCGGGAAGTCGCTAGCCAGGCCGGCGTTCCTCTTCAGGTAGCCTTTCCGTTGTGGCGGCTATGAATGTCACGTTTGCTATCCCGTTCGACACCGACCTGTGCGAATGGCGGCTCGCGCAGGACGTGCTGGTCCGCAACGACAGCACGTGCGGAAGCACCATCGGCCCCATCCTGGCCGCTCGGCTCGGTGTGCCCGTGGTGGACATGGGCGCTCCCCAGCTGGCCATGCACTCCATCCGGGAGATGTGCTGCACCTCCAGCATATTGCAAAGCACCACCCTCTTTAAGGTAACTGCCATTATTTTATTTTTTTTTAATTTCCTGGCAATATATGCCCGCTGATGTGTTTTAGTCTTTTTGCAGGCTTTCTTTGAGTTGTTTCCCCGTGTGAGGAGCACAGTGATGGTGGATTAGAAGCAGGAGGACGGCAATCATCAACACGAGGTGGAATCGATTCCGAACCTACTTGTTTGATTACAAACGGGTCTGTTCATGCTGCACACACACCTATAAATGGTACTTGCAATAAAGGACATTGAAAGACTCAAGTGCTTGATTTTTGATGCTCACAAATCAACACGCTGGCTTTTCTTTTGAGGTGTAGATATTCACCAGGATAGGTGGAAATGTATCACACTTCATTAACATAATAATCTGTGTCGTCTTTTCAATGGCGATTGAAAATGTAAGAATGACTTTTTTTTTTTCCAATGTATCTCCAAAATGCTTGCGTTTTCACATTCAGTTTGAGTTTCGTTTTTTGGCGCGAGTGACACCGACATACCAAAAACGAAATGGGTTCTATCCTCAAGCCCGGTGAAGAGTCCTTGAGCAAGACATTGAAGTTTGGTTTTCTCCCAGGAGGGCAGTATCAATTTCCTTTTTCTGTGTCTTCTTTGGGTGTTTTCACCAAAGGTAGCCAATTTGGACAGGTCCCCTTCTCCTCAAGCAAATTTCTAATTCTAACAGCAGCCCTATTGGAATAATTCAAGCCCTCTCTCAGGTGAACATGGAAAGGTTGTGTTGTTTGGCGCCCCCTTTTGGTGATGCTCTGCAAACCTGCTTCCTCTTGCCTTCATCCCAGGAGCACGAGAGAGGCAGGAGCGCTGGCGAGCAGGGGCTTTTAGCTTTTTCTCGACAATGGGCAGCTGCTAGACGGGAGGGAACAGCGGAAGCGGCGGTAGCAGCGGCGGCAACGGCGGCATCAGCGGCGGCATCAGCGGCAGCTCACTCCCCTCCTCGCTCCAGCGGATCTCGGCTGGAGCATGAAGCGTTGTCGGCTGTGGGTGGCCTTGTGCCTCCTCTTCCTCAACGCCTCCTGTCGCTTCAGCTCGGCCGCCCGACACGGTAAGAGGAGCTCCGGTGCACCTTCAACATCGTGCATCTGCATCGTTCGCTATTGTAAATGGTCAAGTGTTGCGGGATTGATGCAAATGGTGCCTTGTGCTTTTGTCCGCCTGGCTGGCTGGATACATTTGTTATGCCCAGGGAAGCAACAAGCAGGAAGACATGATAAGCCTGTAAAATACACTTTGGGAAATTCTGAAATACTACAAGACGAGAACAAAATGTTATAGTGGTTCCCAAACTTCCCCTCCACACTAGAAAAAAACAAACAAACTTGTGCTCCAAGTCATCAGCAACATGAGAATGCAGTGACATTGAATTCATCAAAAACCAAAAGAGGTATTTTCTGTCCAAGTCCACTTCGATACAATGACTTGCAATGGACCTTGCATGACTTTGCATCAACTTGGAGCTTTGATTCAGCTGAAAAAGAAATCAGGAAATTCCCATCTTAGGAAGCTGCACGTTCACTTGAAGAAGGGATTCATTGGAATTATTATTTTTTTCGGACCAATCACTGCCCACCAGTTGCAGTGTCATGTTTGTCTCATGGTATCAATCAGTCTTTATTGTGGAAATGAGCCACACAGCAGTCCATTAGCGCGCCAGTCGATATCGTGTGTGTTCACCGAGGAACAAAGGTACTCGCCCATGTCTTTGAGCAACAAGAGGCTTGCCGTCACATTGATTACGGCCAAAGTTCAAGTCGGGGGCGCCATCTTGCTCGGAGAGACAAAACGGCTGTCGTCGTCCTCTGAGCATCCGCAGTCTCTTCTTAATTTCACATTTCACCGCTCATTGTTTTGTGAGCAAATGCCGAAGCCGTTCTGCTCTTCAGAGGCCCAATTAGACTCCCGTCATCTCCTCTCGTGGCGCGGACCAGCGAGCGGGTGGGGCCTTGTCGTCGTCGTCGTCTAGTCGCTCTGATGTCTTTCTGTCAATAACGAATCGATTGGCTCGGGAGGAAAATGCCATTTTGCCCATTCTCCGAATCAAGTCATCTGCTTCCTCGCCCCTTCCCCTCTCATTAGACTTTAGACCATAATGAAGTCAAACAGGTGGGAATAATGAGAACACAGTGAGCGGCCTCACATCTGCCACCTGGCAAGATTCCCAAAGGTCAAGTGGAACATGCACGCACACATTTGCGTCTTATTATAACTTTGATTTATGCAGCACAACCCCCGTTTTTCATCTCGACTCAATTCTGAGTCTGTTCCTTGTTTCCAGGTTGCTTATTTGAGAAGAGGCTTTGCCCCGCAAATCAACTGTGCACTGACGGTGAGTTTTTTTGCACGTCCTCCATCTTAAGTGGCGCTTTTACGACCTCCTTTCTCGTTTGCGATCTGCTTTTCTCAAACGTAACGACGCCCCAACATCAGCGTAAAAGCTAAATGAGGCAGATTGTTTGCGCTATCAAATTCAATCCAGCATACGCAAAGCAAAACCGAGTGGGCCGACAACCGTCAGCGGCGATCCGCCAATTGCGGCCGGCGGAAGTTGTTACTATGGTGACGGTGACATCACCTGCCTGACAACTGTGTGCCTCGCTTGCGTTTGTTTTGATCAGCGATAGAGGGAGGAAGCAGAGATGCCATGAGTCATCAAGTCACGTCACCGCTGCGGTGAATGTTGACGTGACGTGCTAATGATATTCTTTCATGCGGTTGGCAGGAAAATATGCAAAATGGAATATCATTCATTCCAGTTTGCACAACATGCAGGATTTTCATGTATTTGTATTTTTTTTGAGATACGAGTGACCCCGACACCATTTTTTCAAGATATGAGCCTTAAATTCAGATTGTTTTTTTTTTTTTTTTTGCTTCATTTTTAAAATTTGACAATTAAAATATATAATAATATAAATAATAATAAATCCTATAAATATCTAATAATAGATGCGACAAGACGTAAAATCATCTGAAGTAAAAGGCGCTTTCCATTTCCTGGCAATTCTATCTACCTATCCCCCGCCATCTGTCGCATGCAGATGGTTTGTTCGGACAGTGCTGGGCTCCCCACCACGATCCGGTCCAGTACCTGGTCTCCGTACCCGCTCTGCATAAGCTGCAGGAGGTTCTTCAAGACCTGATGTCGCAAGGTGAGTCCCAAGCAAACCTTTGCTTTGAGTCAAAAAGCAGAAATGCAGAAACCATTAAGAAATGCGCTGGCTGGCTGAGCAGGCATGACCTGGTGGGATGACGTTACCCAGGCGACAATCGGGCGAGAGTTGAGCCAAATCCCCTCCGTGAGGTCCTCACGCCTTCACCAGCGCAGACAGTAAGAAATGTCACAACCTGCCCATGAAGATCCCAGAGATGTGCATCTTTTCCCTTCCCTTCGTCTTTCCAGGTTGCTGGGTCAGCGGAGGGTTCCCAGACCCGAGGAGGAAGATGAGCCTCAAATGATGCAAGAGTACCTAGACTACCTGACACTTGACCCTTCCTCATCCTCCATGCACGGGCAGATGCCCCTGCTGGATTCCTACATTTACCGACAGGTAGAGAAACGTGGAAAGCACTTTGTACAGGTGCCACCTAAATCAATGTTATTCTCCTCTTCAGGACGAGGCTGAACGTTCCCTCAACTCCCTGGAAGATCATCCGACCTCTCTGTTCCAACGCTACTCACCTCCCCGCTCCAGAGGAAAGTCTCTGGATAGAGACGAGCAACTTCTCCAGAACTTGGTGTCCTATTACTTGGCCTCTCCACCCTCCTCCGCTGTCCAGGCCGCGTCCCGCCACAGGGGGGCGCCTGCAAACTCGTTAGCATCAGCATCCTCCTTCCCGGGACCGCCCGACTATGAGCAAGATTACCTTTCTCAAATTGGAGGTCTCAACAGGGAGCCGCAGAGCAAGATGGCGCCCAAGTATGATGCTCTGGCGGGATTAGATGGTGAGAAAAGTCCAATAAACATCCAAAAAGTTTTAGTCTGAAAAGGAAAGTTGCTCGATTAGATGGTTGAATTATTTTGCAGCTCGCTCTGTTCAGCGTCTGGATAAGCTGCTGAACCGCTACGGCCTGGACGTCCAAGATTTGTCCCCTGAGCAGAGAGACAAACTGCCGGGTCTGCTCAAGCAGCTTCGGCTGGAGACCTCCTTCGGCCACAAAGCAACCAAAGGTCTCAAGATGGACATATCGAGACGTATTCACAAATACACGCAACTAATTATTGCTAATCTTGTAATGTGTCCTCCTTTCCAGAAAATGATGGAAACAATATCAGCACAGGGAAGAAGGTGAGCACGTCGTTGACGCAACTTTGCCTTTTGTGGCCATTTTTCATTTGATTTTTTGGAATTGTAAAAGTGACAGTAGTATGTTTTATTCATCAGATCAAGGAGGGTTTGGAGGAGCACAAAATGGCTGCCCCAGATGTTCTGCCAATTGTGAAGTCCTCCAAACCAGTGGAGGTCCAACAGGATACTCGCGTTGCAGTGGCGACCAAACCGGGAAAGAACAAACCGGAAGCGTAAGACACCACCAAACACTTAAAGATTGATTTATTTATTTTTTTATCAAATGTTGTGCTCCATCCTTTTACCAGTGCATTAAATCCAGTGCTCACCTACGGGAGCAACCCAAACGTAAAGAACCTGTCGGAGGAAGAAGGTTCATATTACATCACTTTTGCCACATTTACATCTTCATCTAGTTTTTGTAAGTTTCCACTTGGTCATTTGCAGATAAGAGCATCCTGCAGCCTGAAAGCAGCCAGAGGATTCTGCAGAACACCGACAGCCAGGTGACAGCAACAAGCGTGCTCATAGATACGTACCTGCTTAGCATGTCTGCCTCACAGTCAAGAGCTCTGGGTTCAAATCCCTCTTTTCTCCAGCTCAATTGGAAACTCCAATTCACCCAATGTGAGTGAGAGACGTTTTGAAAAGCTCTTCTCTGTGCTTTTCCCCTAGCAAGTGAAGACTCATGGCAAAGTGTTGCCCCTGGCTACGCGTGTCCAACCCGGCTCCCGCTGGCTTTCCTCCACCCTGGTGGCATTCGCTTGCATCTGCGGCATCCTGGCGGCGGCCTTAAGCGTCACCTGCCTGCGTCGCCACGCTCAGCGACTGGCGGCCAAGAAACTGGGCCTCGGGGCTGAGGGCGGAAGCTTCAGCCACCAGGAGTATCAGGTGGGGAAGCCACAAAAAAAGGTAGCCCGATAAATGTTTGGGAGCTTCGCCACGTGCTGTAAGATGTGTAAAACTGGCTCACCAGGACCTGTGTCGCCAGCATATGGCGTCCAAAGGTGCCTTCGGACGCCTGGAAGCCGCCGCCCTGGGCGCCGTGGGGGGCCCGGGCGGAGGAGGAGCCGGCGGCGGCGGGCGAGGGGCGGGAGCCGTCGGGGGCGCCGACTCCAGAGTGAGCAGCGTGTCGTCCCAGTTCAGCGACGCGGCCCAGCCCAGTCCCAGTTCCCACAGTAGCACGCCCTCCTGGTGCGAGGAGCCCGCCCAGGCCAACTTGGACATCTCCACCGGTCACATGATTCTGGTACGCTTTCAAACTTTACGAAACAAACCCCGTGAAAGGGACGAGTTGTCATGATTAGATTTTTTTCAAAAGGCGTACATGGAGGACCACCTGAGGAACAAAGACCGTCTGTTGAAAGAGTGGGAGGCTTTGTGTTCCTACCAGGCGGATCCCAGCAGCGTTGCCGTGGCGCAGAGCAAGACCAACACCAAGAAGAACCGCTTCGGCCACTCGCTGCCCTGTGAGGCCTCGCCGGCGTTTTGGGCAGCCGCTGGCGGGCTTCACAAAGCGAGCCATCCTAAATGCTTGGTGTGTTGGCTCTCCTAGACGATCATGCCAGGGTGAAGCTGAAACCGGAGATCAACCCTTCTCGCTCCGACTACATCAACGCCAGCACCATTGTAAGCGCCTACTTTGAGAACATCCTGAAATCCATTTTGCGATCGCTGAATATTATTGTTGTTGTTGGTTTCCGTGGAAACTTAGCCATCATCTCTTCCTCGTCGCCTTTTAGATTGATCACGACCCTCGGATGCCGGCCTATATCGCCACCCAGGGCCCTCTGTCCCATACCATCTCGGACTTCTGGCAGGTGAGATGGTCATCCGTCCACGTCTGAAATAAAGAATAATAAATCGGAAAATAAAAATGTATAATCATAAATAAATCAGAATAATAAAATGAATAAATAAAATAAGATGTGTGTCTTCTACTGTGTGCAGATGGTGTGGGAGACGGGCTGCACGGTGATCGTCATGATGACGGCTCTGGTGGAGGAGGGAGAGAAACAATGTGACCGCTACTGGCCGGACGAAGGCTCCTCGCTCTACCATATCTATGAGGTGTGTGTGCTCACAAGTGCAAAAGTAGTACATAAAAAAAATAAAAATAAACGGACTCACCTGAAACGTACTCGAGTACAATAACGGATGATTTGTACTTACTATTTGCAGGTGAACCTGGTGTCCGAGCACATCTGGTGCAACGACTTCCTGGTGCGAAGCTTCTACCTGAAGAACGTTCAGACGCAGGAGACCCGAACCCTGACTCAGTTCCATTTCCTCAGCTGGCCGGCTCATGGAATTCCCGCCTCCACGCGCCCTCTACTGGACTTCCGCAGGTATAAGCACAAAAAGACCAAACACAGTGACATTGTAATCAATCAATCAATCAATAAGTCCAAAGTGTAAGATTTGAACCTTCCATATTTTCCTAATGAACAACCTTTTTCCTCGTTTCTCCTCAGGAAGGTCAACAAATGCTACCGGGGACGCTCGTGCCCTATCATCATCCACTGCAGGTTTGAAAGGATTCAATGGAAAAATAACGTTTTATGAGCTAAATGGTGCTAACTGATGCTTTTCTCGATTTGTCTTTGTCACCGTAGCAACGGAACAGGCCGGACCGGTACTTACATCCTGATCGACATGGTTTTAAATCGGATGGCTAAAGGTGAGCTTTGAATTTCGAGTGGTTTGTCCTCATGAAAAATGTCGAGAGCATTTAATTTTTTATTTTTTTTGGTCTGTTCTGCAGGTGTGAAGGAAATTGACATCGCTGCCACGCTGGAGCACATTCGTGACCAGAGGCCTGGGATGGTTCGCACTAAGGTGAGCATTTGTCTACAAATAAAGACGGTTGCCTCGTAATATTTTCACAATTACGGGGCAACGTATCAAAAGTAGGTCATCAGCCAGCTCCGACTTTGTGTTCTCAGGACCAATTTGAATTTGCCCTGACTGCTGTAGCCGAGGAAGTGAACGCCATCCTTAAAGTTCTGCCTCAGTAAAGCGGCAGCAGACTTCTGTGTGACCTCCTTTTTGGCTCTTGACTGCCTTTTGCCTTGAAATTAAAACAAATGAAATTTGATGTTACACCATCAAAAAGAAAAACAGTCTGTCAATGGAACCTTTGGGATGGATTTGGACAGGTGCACAGCTACACAGAGTCACCTCATTAAAAACGACATTTGCAGACGGAATGACACCCCGAGTTAAAATTCCGGTGTCACCTGTGCCTGCACAAATCCAGCCTGAAGGTGGTGTGACGGTTTTCTCGAGGGAGCCTCAAGTGGATTCCTTTCAGCTTGTTCTCGTGCGGTTGTAAATTTTTCTGTTTCATACATCAAGTTTATGTCTCAGGAAGTTGGACACGGAGATGCTTGGGAAAAATGTAACACCATTGTACGGTTTACTAATATTGGTCAAATATAATATATTGGTGTGTGATTATTGTCATCCTGCTGGAAGTAGACTCCCCCACCTATGATACCTTCAGAAAACCCGTCCTTGTCCGTGTACCATTGAATTGGTTGTATCGTCGTATACCTCACGCATTTTAGAAAATGGAAAAAAAAGAAATTCTATTCTATGAGGAAATTATTTTATAACTGTGAAATTATAAATAAATATTTTCGTGTGTAAGTGCTGCAATATGTTTGCTCGTCTTTGTCTGTGCTTCGGGAATGCACAATAGGCCTTTCTTGGCCTATGTACATTGTGAACAATATCAAACATTTTGTTTATTTTGATTGAAGGAATTTAGGAGCAACACACTTCTAAAAAAAAAAAAAAAAGACAAAGATTATCTCCCCGTGTTCTTTTAAGTTCCCTTACATTCAAAATGTGGATTCATAAGAACTTTTTATTTTTTTTTAGAGGGCAAAACTGCAACATGGTGGAATGCAAGACATGAGGCACACAATAATCATGAAACATGAAATAAAACACATGGCTTCCATTGACATTTTATTGAGAGAGACTTCCTAACCAAAAGAATAATGAAGGTGACTTTTTTACATTTACATTTAAATTGCAATTTTGTCTCATGGCGACGTCATTTAAAGGGACAACTTGGAAGGAAGACGATCATCAATGCAAACACAATTTTAAAATCAAATAAAAAATATTTACTTGAAGTAAAATATGAAAGTTTTTTTTCCCCCTGGGAAAAACGCACAGACAGCCAGGCCGTGTCAGTGTTTGAATGAAAGCGGAACTATAAACGACTCTCTTGTTTCACGCCGGTATTTTTACGCATCGCAACCGTAGACAAAACAGAGAAGCTTCTGGGGCGTCAGCTCATGTTTGTTGACTTGTTTCAACTTTTTAAAAAGATATATTTAATATTTATATATGCCTCGTTTCTTACAAGCCGCTGTAGCCAAAAGTGACTGAGCTACTTTTATTGATGTGATAGAAAATTGCTGCAGTGGTAGAAAAATAGATAGCAGCACATATCCTGTCATTTTAAATTGTTTTCTAAATGAAAATAATGTTTGCGACATTTTTCCTGTGAGATGACGTCACATTTGCCTGCCTCTGCCCGGAACTGTAAGTACGCACTATTGCTCATTTCAAACTAGAATCAGGCCGACATGTTTGCTTTCACAAATGAGATGAGATGACATGAGATGACATGGCTTGTTTGCAGAAGCTGCCACCGTGCAATCACGAGTATTTTGGAAAAAAAGCTGATCAAACAGCCGATTCTAAGGTGATTTTATGGGTTAGTTCCTCATTCCATTCAAGAAACGCTCATATTTATAAAGCCACTAGGCTCTGATCCAGATGGAAACAACCGAAGCCTCCGGTGATGTTCTCCTTCAGCATCCGTGGCTTCCCGTCGACATCGACGGTTGCAACCTGCTCGTCAAGAGCTGCTTTGCAGAGACGACGTACCGCATCCTGCTAAGTGACATGCGCTGCGTTTGGCAGGAGACCATGCAGTCGCCAGCCATCCAGAGCCGCGCTCAGGTGCACGCATTCTCAATACGCTTCAACAAAATGAGCGCTTGGAAATTGTAATATATTTTTGCCTTCTTCTAAACTTGCGCTTGTTTGCCAACTGGTGGTGCCAGGAGCTGAACAAGCGTCTGCAAGCCCCCGTCAAAGCTTTTTTCTCGCACCTGTGCGAGGTGGTGCGGCCCTGTCTGTCCGCCAGCGGTCAGCCCAACCACAGCCAAGTTGGCATCACTGTCGTGCGGCCTGAAGGAGGCGACTTGTGCTTGAGGCTGAAGAGCAAGCTAGCGGAGCTGCCCTTCTACTGGGAGTTTCGCTGCACCCCCGCTCCAGTCGCTGTGGTAGGCTTGGTTTTTGATTCAATTTGCACTTTGTGAGGGGATTCGAAGGCTTATGCGATGGAATATGTTCTTTATCTGCTAGGTATGTCTTCATCTGGTGCAGCCCCTGTTGTCCATGAGCCACGTGCTCCAGCAGCAGGTGGAAGAGCTGGAAGAGTTGCTGGTCACGAAGGATGCCGAGATCCAAGACTACAAGGAGAATGGAGGCACACTCAGCAGAGGTACAACTTTGTGGGAGGGGGGGGGGGGAGTTGGGGCAAACAGTCCTGGTAAAACAGGAAAAAACAAAACAAATATATATTTAAAAAAAAAAAGAAAAATAAATATTGGCAAGTATGCAAGGGGCTCAACTGAAGTTGGAAGTTGTCATACCACTATTAACCACTAGTTGGCGGGCCTAGCTCGATTGCGCCTACATTGCGTTTTATTAAGACACTCATTTTGTTGTGGACTTTGAATGACATGCTGCAGAAACACCACCTCAGTGCTGTAATATTCCAATTTTGAGCCAGTTGGTTTTGGTGGAAAAATGCACAAAATGGGCTGCTTTGCTGTTCCTTGAATAATAATTTGTATGCAAGAAAAAGCCTTGGCGTTGGCAAAAATGTTTGCTTGGTTGTCTTTGAATAATTATGCCAAACTTAATGGCTTAGCACGGCGCTAAAAACATGCTATGCGTTTCAGTGCGAGCAACTTTAACGGCGAGCGTTTCTTCTTGTGTGCAGCGCGTCTGCAGACCGACATTTTTGAGCGGCACACCTACAAAGTCGGCTTCCTGGCAAAGGTGAGAGGCCAGCACGCGTCACAGTCTTGCCATGTTTCATCTTCTTCGCACTCGCGTCGCAAAGCGGAGGAGAAAACCTTGCGCTGTCTCTTGGCCTCCAATCTGTAGCAGCTCTGTGTTTGCTCAATGGAGGTGTGGAATTTCTTGTCTCTGCCTTTGTTGACCCCAGACTCTTCGTGTACGTGTGCGCGTATGAACTAACATTTCATATCGACTTGAGGAATGTCCAAGGTGTGGCAGGCTGACTATCTTTTTATGGCAAGTTTATTTCAGGCCACGGGCTGTATTTTGGTCCCTCTGCCACTTCAATGATAACGCACTCAAAAAAAAAAACAATTGTTGTTTGTTCCAGAGGAAAATATTAGTTGCCTTTGGACAAATGGAAAACAAACATCGCTGCGACAATGTCAAATGACATCTGGTGGTAGACGTTTGCTATTTTTCCTTCTTGGCCGCTCGCAAGCCTCGGTGGGTAAACACCACAGAAGAAGGCGCAGACAAAGACTTGGTCTTTGGACTCTGGTGGCAAATTCCACCGGGCAGTGACAAGGCCGCCTCCAGAGCCAAGCGAAATCCAAAGGTTGTTTGAAAATGTTGCATTAAAGAGACAAGCACACACCAGATTTAGCTTCGTGCCTGCCTGAGTGTGTGCAAGGATGGCTGTTTATTTGAAATTTTGTTCGAGGCCTACACTCTAGTGTTTTTCTTTCTTCCCTTCCGCCACTATTCTCGGTTACCGTAGTAACGGGCATCACGCCGCACCTAATTCAAGCGCAAATGAGTCGGTGACCATTAATGAATCACCTGTGACTCACCTTTGCTTCATCTCAACTTTCACGAGGAGCTTGAAGGGCGTACCGTGGTTCCATCCTGTTCAGGTTGACTCGTTCTGCATGAACCCGCCTGGCCCCCTCCCCCTTGTCCTTATCAGCTTCTTGGAGGGCTTACCGTGGTGATTTGAAGTCACTTCCTAATTTCTTCACTGTGTGTCAATCAGAAGAAGAAAGCTCATCATAACTTGAGCAGTTTCCAAAAGCCAGGCCAGTATGTGGATGATGTCATCCACATACTGTTCAAATGCAGGCCACAAAATTCTTTGTGGGGCTTCTTTTTCCTGTTTTGGGAGCAAATACCTCTGCTATTCTCGGTGGCTTCCCATATGCCAAGATTCTTTGCGCGCCGCTGCACAGTGCTGAAAAGCATTTGAAAGTTCTGGGCTGATGAAAATGCATGGATGAATCACATCATAAAAGCCTGGCGACAATAGATTTCATGTGGCTGTTCAATTTTAGCTTCAAGCTTTTAGCTCCAGAGTTTCGAGGCTTGTCCGAGTCAAGTTGTGGAACGATAAAGCGGGTCGAGAGAGAGAGCGAGTCTAAAGGTCCATATTCACCTGCTGTCAGCGAGATGGTAATCTGAGTGTCGTCTGCGTAGTAGGACACATTATCGCTGCCTATTAACTGATCAAAGGGCAACATGGCGGAGTAAAAAGGGGCCCGGGATTGACCCGTGTGGGATCCCACATGCCACTACCATTAGGTTTCCGTTTGAAGCAAACTACTTCCTGTCCTCAAGATAGCTCTTCAACCGGAGATGCATACCCAGTCCTCTAACCTCCTTGGGTTTTTTTTTTTTTTTTTTTTTTGTACATTTCAACTTCCTGTGTGTGATTGATCCGCCTCCGCCCAACTTAGTGCCCAGTCTACAAATTGTTGACAAGATGTCTGTTGATTTTATTTTATTTTTTGTCAAATTTGCTCATTAGTTCAGGGATGAAGCAACTAGCCATAGATGACTTTTTGATTCGGGGCGGGAAGTTGAGGTCGCATAGTGTGGGAAAGAGTAAACACGAGGTCGTCAACAGAGACGAGACAAAGTGAGTGAGTGTGAGACTCGCTGGCACCAGCAAAACCACCGCTGCCCCCCGTCCTCGCAGCCCCCCTTAAGAAAACAACAGCTTCTAAAATCAGAGCTGCTAACTTGCTAATAATAGCCAAACGTCAACAGCCTTCCTCACCTCACCTTCCCCACCACAGGGGGCAGGATTTCGGGGGCGGGCGTGGCTACCAGGTAAGCACACAGTCATCTCCTGAGGACTTTGTCCTTTCACAGAAAAAGAAAAGCGCTTACAGATCAATTGTCTGCTTGATGAAAATGGAAATGTCATTGACCCCGGACCTGGACCGTAGTCCAAGCCAGGGTGTGATCACCGAGCTCACTGGGTTTTTTTTGTGTTTTTTTTTTTAATCCATCATCCTCAAGCAAGCATCATATGTTCAGAACAAATCTCAGATCATCTAAAAGGAGCTGAAGGACAGGTCGGCTAGTGAGGGGAGGGGGCGCTGTGAATAAAAATACACTATAAGGTTGGCTTTCTGCTTGCAACCCCAACACACACACACACACACACATACACACACACACACACTCCATCCTTTCAGCACATTGGTCCCTCTGTGCCCAAAGCAGAACTAAGTCCCCCGGTCCCCATGTATTTCAACAAACAAATCACAAAAATAAATCAATGCGAAACCTCCAAGCCTGACCAGAGTGTGCTGAGGAGCCCCCTTGGCCCTGAAAGCGAGCAGAAGACCACCAATTTCACATGGTCAATATTTGAGGAGCTAATTTGGAGAGTGTGTGCTATCCATCGAAGGACTTGGAGACTGGAGTGCTTTTCTGTCTTCTGCTTGCAGCTTTGATCAGTAAGATTAGCATATCACATTTTCAGTGCAATGAAAACAAGGATTTTTTTTTTTTTGTCCTCATCTGTCACAGCCCACCGGTTGGCATTGGTGGCACTTAAATGACTGGTCATCTCTCCTCATTAGACTCTTACTGTGGTTTGTTCTGACGATCACGGCGTGAAGAACTTCGGAGATGACCTCCGAGACCTTTACACTGCCATCGTCGCACACGGAAGCAAACGCAAACTGTCGGAGCAGGACCAGTCGGTTGCAGCAGATGCGGATCCCGCAACTTCCTCAGGTTTCTTTCATCCTTTGACCTCTATGCTAGGCCATTTGTCCTCCTCACTTGCTTTTCGAAATATATTATGATTACATTTGCGTGTTTGGGCCTCGGCATCATGCAGGCGTTGAAGCGTGTGCCGAAGGAGGAGAAGCTGACAACGAGCAGATCCGGAGCAGCCCAGTGGCGGAAGCAAGAGACCACATGGTCCACACAGCCCCGGCACAGCAGGTATGGCGCTCAGGCAGGCAGGCAGGCAGGCAGGCAGGCAGGCAGGCAGGCCGTATCCACACAAACGCACGTTTAACAATAAATAGTTTTTGGCTTGTACGTATACACACCGGTGGTAGTAGAGGGGGAGCCCCCCCTCCCAGGTTTTGTTGTAGTGTCCAATTTTTTTCTCAGATTTTATTTGGTTGTTTTGCCCCTTGGCCCCCCCAAGGAAAGAAAAAAATCCTAGCTCCGCCTGTGTATGTTGACTTTTTATGAAATGATGAGGCCGAGGTACAGTGAACAGCTTAAGAACAGCATTTTTGATGTTCCACAGCTCATCACCTGCGGCCGTGCTGAGCGAACGTCTTCCAAAGCAAAGAAGAAGAAAGTGGTGGGCTTGTTCCGATGAGCCCCATTTTCAATCAATTCTTTTTAAATAGCTTTTAATCTTTTAGAATCAATGCTAATACATTATGGCAATGATTTTAGGCTTTTTAATCTAAGAACATATTTTTAATAAATCAATTCATTTTCTATTTAATCTAATAAACTGCGCAATAAGTCATTTATTTGTTGAATCAGCTGTAGAAAATGCTTATTAAAACAGTTGAACCCAATTCCAGTTTGTTTGCGTCCGCCTTTTTCAACGTTTTTTCAGTATTAAGTCCAGAATCAATCATTATTTGATTGTAGATGGATTCATTTGAAGAAGTGAAATCGGAAATGACAAAATCAAACAGCACCCCAAACTGCGTGATTTGCGTCGGTGAGCTCCGATTTCCAAAAAGAACTGATCACGGGATTTTCTGTGATTTATCACGCCAGCACGTGACGTCATTTGACGAAATGGGACAGGAAAAAGAATGGACTTTTCAAATCAATTACAGATCAACTTTTAACTCTTGGAAGAGAAGGGGAGGGGGGGGGGGAACTCCAATGTCACTCATTGGCGTTTGTATGGGGAATTTACCCCCTTGTAAAAAGTGGCGCTGCTTGTGGGCTGGGCTGGGCTGGGCTGGGCCGGGCTGGGGTCTTAACGAGTGATTGCAGATGTATGAGGCGTGCGTACGTGCGTGCGTGCGTGCGTGCGTGCTTTGCTGGGGGCGCGCTCGGACTTTCTTTGCTGCTTGTTCCATCCATCTAGGTGACGAGTGAGGACGTTCCTCACCTGCGGGCAGCTCCCTCGGATGATGGGAGGAGATGGGGTTGGGTGGGTGGGGTGTGCAGACTTCCACGCACATCTCGCCAGCCACAGGGAAAGCTTGAGCTGCGGGGACACCCTTTGACCGCCCCGCGCGCGCGCGCCTCCGCGTCTGACTCCGAGACAGCTTTGAAGGCGTCTGCCAAGACAAACTCACCTCGCCTATTTATGCCCCTGCCTCCAAGTGTCCTCGGGACACTCGATTGTCGGCAGCGCGCTGGCAGGTTCCTTCCTTCTCTCCTTCCCTCCCTCCTTCCTTCCTTGCACCTCGTCCGTGGCGCGCACTTTGTTTGACGCGCGTGGAATGGCAACTTCGGGGGACTCGGGGGGGCGTCTTGCTCGTTTACCGCCGCTCTGAAGAAGCGAGTTCGAGCATTCGACCCTCTGACCACCTGCCCTGCCCTGCCCTGCCCTGCCCGGGCGGGTGGTGGGAGGCCATCGCCCCGGGCTGGAATGCTTCTCCCGAGGCTGCTCGCGGTTCTCGCCGGGTGCGCCTTGCTCCTGACGCCGGGCTGCGGGGGCTGCGGGCCGGGTCGAGGCTACGGCAAGAGGCGCTCGCCGCGGAAGTTGGCACCGCTCGCCTATAAGCAGTTCAGCCCCAACGTGGCCGAGAAGACGTTAGGGGCCAGCGGGAGATACGAAGGCAAAATCAGCCGCAACTCGGAGCGCTTCAGGGAGCTCACGCCCAACTACAACCCCGACATCATCTTCAAGGATGAGGAGAACACAGGTGCAGACCGCATGATGACGCAGGTGAGACACGACGCGAGGCGAGGCGAGGCGAGGCGACGCGACGCATCTCCGTCCCGAATATTGTCACGCTTTCCAAGCTGCATGTCACTTTGGTGCATGGTGCACTTTGACCAGTCTTGAGACGCCTTATCTTCTTTTTTTTCTCTTCTTCTTCACATTCTTTGTTGACTCAAGGCCGAGAGAGCGCGTTGTTGTGTCTTTGCACGGTCGCGAAAGGTCCCGCGGCCAGGCCAGCAATTGGAAAATGCCTTGAAAAAAATCGTCACTGTTGCGCGCACTTCATTTGTCTCGTATAATAATATATCATGTTTCTGCCGTGAGGTAATAAATAGTTCACCTATATGGCTTCCGGTTTTCTATGTATCGTTTTTTTTACACTCCACTTTCTTTCCCTTCCTCTCTCTCTCTCTCTCTCTCTCTCCAACCAACACGTGCAAGGATTATTGCCTGTAATAAAAGTGGCCGTCCGCGTTTAGCTTCGGTTTGTTTATTGGCCCCCATATTCCCGAGAGAAAAAAATCAAAATAAAAAATGCGACTGCGTCCTTTTAGCAAGCAGCGCAATTTGAGTTGGAATTCCACGGAGTGATTTTCGTCTGTATCCTATTTTAAAGCGCGTCCGCGTAATTTATGAGCTCCAGTACGCAGCACACAGCCTGCCTGTTTGTCTTTGACTGTTCTGTGTTACTTTTAGCTTGTTTTCTCAGCGCGCTCGGACCGGAGCGGAGCGGACCGAAATAGCGAGCGCACTTGGACACTTTGAAGCCGTAATGAAAGTGAATTTTTCACCTCTTGCCTTTTTTTTATTCGCTTTTCCTGCGTGCCGCTGCACATACACAAGCTCCTGTTCCCTCCACTCACTAAATGACGTTTGTAACTTGAGTGCGGTCAAATCCATGTTATCACCGCAGAGAAGAACGTGGCAACACATTTGACATCGTTCACGCACTGATCAGAGAAAAAAAAAGGTGCGCAAAGATTGCGCGTGCAATGTTTGTGCAGCCAGCCACCAAACCGCTGTGCGTGTGTGCTAAATGGAGCGTCTAATTTATAAACGTTTGACCGCATAGAGAAAACAGCAATGTTTGAATACACGCGACCTGTGAAAAGGCAACTGTGGCTATTCTCATCTTCCGTTGGCTTTAATCCCACTCTTTCACATTTGAGGTGTTGCTAACGAAATTGTTTGTGTCAACATACAGACAGACATGATCTGTTTGAAGTAAAATGCACTTGTACTGCGCTGTATTTCAAGTATCAGCAACATGTGGAAACATTGGACCACATTTGCCTATTTGTGAATTTTTATTTTTGACAATTGTTACACAAGGGTGTGCTGAGATGGGACCACCGTGAAAATGAAAAATACCAGTCAATACCAGTATCAGATGTCCTTTTCACAATCTGGAATTAAAGGCGTCCGTGTTTGACAGATGCGCATTATGATGAAGTCTTTGTATAGAAAAGATCATAGAAAATGGAAAAAGTTCATATTAGTATCTGCCACGTGCGGCAAAAAAAAAAAAAAAATCAACAGTGGCCCGCAAATGACCCCCGGGCTTTGATTTGGACACCCCTGTCCGAGGCATTTGTTAATCTCGTACGCCGTGTTTACATGGCAACATGAGTATTAAGGTCAAGCTCAATCGGAGCGTTTTCTGCTTTAACAGCAAACTGTCTTGAAGCCTTAGAGGAAATGGACCTTGTTGTTCCTGGCGTGAACAATCGGGTCAAGGTGTTGGCAAGCGGCGGCCGGCCGGCCGGCCAGACGAAGGCTTCAGACGACAACTTTATTAGCAGCCTTCCGAGTGGGGCAAAGCCAAGGGGGGCACTCAATAGGCCCTCTCACCTTGTGTTTGCTTAACCGAACAGCTGAGGTTCACACAGCGCCTACAAAAACGTCAATCATAAAGTGCAAGTTCACAACTTTATTGAGTGCCAATCAAGCCCAACCGTAAACTTTTATTTTTTCATAGCAAACGTGTGCAACTTTGGATGGGGAGCTGAGCCAATCAGACAGGCTGCAAATTCATTCTCAACATCCCCTCTTTGAAAAAAAAAAAAAAGTGGGCCGTTAGAAAGAAACAACGGGCCGCAAATGGGCCCCCGGCCCGTAGTTTGAACATTGCAGTGTGTATTTGGTCGCATATGGCAAATATCTAAAGTGTGTTTGTGTGTGTGTGTGCGTGCCTTAGCGCTGCAAGGACAAGTTGAACTCTCTGGCCATCTCCGTGATGAACCTTTGGCCCGGGGTGAGGCTGCGGGTCACCGAGGGCTGGGACGAAGACGGCCACCACTCGGAAGAGTCGCTCCACTACGAGGGGCGGGCTGTGGACATCACCACCTCGGACCGGGATAGGAACAAGTACGCCATGTTGGCACGACTGGCGGTGGAGGCGGGCTTCGACTGGGTCTACTACGAGTCCAAGGCTCACATCCACTGCAGTGTCAAGTCAGGTGAGGTTCGGGGTCAACCCTCGTCCATTTTTGGACGGATGCGCAGTCTGAGCTAAGGGTGCTGCTACTTTGCTGTCTGTGGTCCAAATCACTCGATGGCTTTATTTATTAGGTTTGGCTGTTTTATATTTGAAGACTAGTGCTGTAAATCAGAACGGTGAAGAAGTGGCCTCTGTCAAGGTTGTCACTTTCAGAACACAATGAATGTTATGTCACTTCAAGCCCAGGGCCTAAAACACGTGCCAAGGTCAGACAACACATGACAAGCTGGACCGCTGCTTCCTCTGTCCTGTCCTGTCCTGTCCTATCCTGTTCAATTCTGTCCTGTCCTGCTTTCACCATCTCAGCTCACCAACTCCTCTGCACGTTCATCTCCTGCCTCCTTCCCTTACTCCATCCCACTAGCCTCTCTATGATGATGCCGCTGCTGCTGCAACCTTGCTAAACTAACTCCACTCTGTGTGTGTGTGTGTGTGTGTGTGTGTGTGTGTGTGTGTGTGTGTGTGTGTGTGTGTGTGTGTGTGTGCGTGCGTGCGTGCGTGAGACGCAAGCTTGCAGAAGCAGACACAGCACTCAAAGGCCAAGCAAGTACATGACAGTCTGTAAAGTAGTAACTGAGATTTTCCTTTTCTTTCCCTCTTTTCCTCCTTGTTTCTCTTTTTTTCCTCCCAGATCGGGTTGCGAGGATGCAGTCCTTGACCTGATTGCAAGGGCAACCAATCAAGTTGGTATCCTCTCGGCTTCTCTTTTGTCCCTTTAATTGAGATCAGATCGAGGGTCGGACCGGCCTCTTTCCTAGTACATAGGAATTAAAGTCGGGTTTGAATTTTTTTTTTTAATCAATAAAAAATATGATATCATTGTGTGTTAAAATAAAAATAGAATAAATAGATAATACTAAAAAAAAAACTAATACAGTGCGTAGTCTTTGTACAACCAACAGAGGGCGCTCCAGCATCTTAAATGACAATGCAAATCTTTTCCAGGGTTTTCAGTTTGTATGTCCACTTAAAAGCAAAATTGAAGAAGGATTTATTTAAAATGATGAATCACAAATTGTTTTATGTACAATTAACTACTACTACTAATCAATTACTTTGTTTAATAAAATTGTGTTTTGACTAGTTTATTTCTTTTTTTTACTGTACACAAGTTGCTTAATGAGATAAATCAATCCAAATAACTAAAACATGAATAGATCCATTGTTTATAACCAATTTCAAGAGGGAAATGCTAAATTAAGGCAACAAATAAAATAATGCTGACAAGCAGCCATATTTGCCTCTTGCTGTCTTTCAGAGCACTCGGTGGCAGCCAGGTCCGGAGGTTGTTTCCCGGGCGACGCTTTGGTCACTGTGCAAAAGGGCCTCCAGAAGTTCATCCGTGACCTGCGCCCCGGCGAGCCTGTCCTGACCTTGTCTGGCGGCCAACTGGTGTACAGCCAAGTCCTGACCTTCCTGGACCGCGACCCGGCGGCACACAAGCTCTTCTACACCCTGAAGACCAAAAATGGGGCGCGGCTTTCTCTGACCGCCGCCCACTTGCTGTTTGTGTCTCAAGGCAACTGCTCAGAGGGGGCGTCGCCCACCCCCGGCTCCCTGAGGACGGTGTACGCTTGCGATGCCCGGCCGGGCCAGTGCGTGGCGGCGGCCGACGGAACCCTTTCCCGCATCACGGGGGTCACGGTGACGGAGAGGAGGGGGGCTTTCGCTCCTCTGACGGCGCAGGGGACCCTGGTGGTGGACGGGGTGGTGGCATCCTGCTATGCGGTGGTGGAAGGGCATTCTTTGGCTCACCGGGCCTTCTGGCCACTCAGGCTCATGCACAGCTGGGCTGGCAGCAGCGGTTACCGTGGTGATGGGGTCCATTGGTACGCTGAGCTTTTACACTGGCTGGGGAGGATGCTGTTGGACTCGGGCCACTTCCACCCACTGGGCGTGACCGCAGCAGCCTCCAGGTGAGGACAACAACTGGGAAAAAGACGAGACGTGATGGATCGCTGCTAAGCTGCGTGAGAGATGAAAAAGAAGAATCCGACAGAGTGACTTCAGGATCATGGCTGTCAACTGGTCCTGGTCATAAATAGAACAGTGAATACGATAAAAAAAAAAAAATCCACATGAAATGTAATCAAGAATGATTTCCTACTGAAATGAAACGTTGCACACTAACTACACTGAAGAAAAATAGAAACAAGACTTTTTGCTACCATCTGAATTTCAAGCTTTTTTCTTCTTCTTTCTCGATGTGCACAAAAGAGATATTTCTCGCAAATACTCTTCAACTTAGTGAGCACTTCTACTTTGCCAAAATGCTCACGAAGACAGATTTGTTGACTGTATTTGACAGACGCGTTGTTCGAGTTTACTGCAAAATTGCTGCATTTACATTTTTGTTCCGTATACTTTTAAGGGTTGTGTTTCCGGTGATATGCAACAGTTTCTCTTTGTTCGTAACAATGACGATTTGCTATGTATTTAAGATTTTCCTGTTCGCAAAAAGTCAACAAGAAGTTGTGGTGGGAGAAAGTATTTATTGTTGTGCAAATAAATCCCTTTTAAATGAAGGCATTCTTGCGTTGCTGCCACCTAGTGGTGATGCTTCGTCTGGTTTGACTGGAAAAGTGCGCGTGCACAAAACAAGCATCGTGCACGGATCGGAAAGCCGCTCACGCCAGGTGTCGCCTAATAATACCAACAGTGCTGCGCCTTTAAGAGCAAGATGAGGAGGAAACCCAATAGGTCCACATTTAGAGCGCAAGTCTTCATGAATTAGCAGAGCAGAAGCGCTCTGTTCGGTTCCACGACCACTTACTTTTTAGCTCCACTCTTCTCGTGGATTTGCACACAATCCGGATTAAGTCAAGCGCTGCTCCTTTAAGAAGATCCAACGGGATTAAAGTTACGCGCAACGAGCTAATTTGGCGTCCGGTGGCTTTTACGCACACTTTGTATCGACGGGAGAGACACTTGTCGCTCGGTACTGAGTTGGTACCGCCTCAGCCCACAACGCACGCAGACAGACAAGACAGACAGACAGACAGAGAGTGAGAGAGAGTCATGGCCGAGACTGGGAACAGTGGCAAGGGGGTCACCGCCGGGAAACTGGCTATCACGGTCCAGAAGAGGTTGAGCAGAGCGCAAGAGAAGGTATGAGAAAAAACAACAAGCTTTCACTCATTTGCCATGACCCCTCTCCCTATCCTCATTTCAAATATTCCATTTCAATTAGTCAGGTGAATCACGTGCATCAAATCAGTCTACTCATTGGCTAGTTTCAAAACGCGTTTGTGATATACAGTCCAGGTACATTTGTGCACTTATTCCTTGTAACCCCTTATGGAAAACAAACAACAAAAAAAGCGCTGCAGTGTTGCTTCTCTCCAGTAGAGGGAGACAAGTGCTACTACTTCACGCTCAGCAGATGAGTGAGGGAGGACACAAGGAAAAAGACACTTTTCATGTCAATTTAAGTCCAATTTATTGACTTAGCCCTTCAGCTCAGAATTTAACAAAAGAAATCTGGGGAAAATGACAAACGTTGAAAACGGGGCAGTACCCTTAAAATGCCTTCAACTTTAAAATGTAGAATTCAAAGCAGTAGATGGTAGCTAACTAGCTAGCTAGACAGCTAGCGATTGATCGATCGATAGATAGATAGATAGATAGATAGATAGATAGATAGATAGATAGATAGATAGATAGATAGATAGATAGATAGATAGATAGATAGATAGATAGATAGATAGATAGATAGATAGATGTGGCTTGGCTTTACAATACAAAATGATAAGTGTGACTTGACTGGTTTCAACTCCAAAACAAAGACTGAGTGTTAAGTGGAAGAAAAAAAAAATCATGTTTAGTAAGATGAGAGAAAGCCGCTTTTGCAGGCCGTGATGAGGAAGGTCAAAGACTTGTCCGTGTTGGCGTCCGGCTGTGGTTTTGGGTAACTGAGTGGGTCGGAGGGGCTTGGACTGCAGCTGTCTGTTGCCTGGCATCGCCTTGCAGACACAAAAGCCCTCATTGCTCATGGGTCTGCCTGCCTGCCTGCCAGCCTGCGCGTTGGCCTAATAAAAAACATCAAGTCTTTGGCCTGTTGCTTCTCAACCTCTCCAAGATGAGTCACGTGACTTGGCTACACACCTGTCCCTCTGTCCTCGCTGTAGTCCCAATATGAAGGAGGCCGAGGGGGGAGATGCACGACTATGAATAGCCCCCCCCCAACCCTGCTTCCCTGTTTCTCTTATAACCACAAAGTGTCTGTGTGTATTTTTGGCTTTTGAAATTGAACACGGCCGCATTGCGGTCATGCGTGAGGCATAGAACCCGCACATACACAAGCTCCTGATGATTGCTTTTTGAGAGTGAGCTAGCACCGTGCTTTGACTCCCAAACGCCAACCTTCCTGCATGTGCGGAGTTTGCATGTTCTTGTGTGGGCTTTCTTCGGAAACTCTGGCTTACACCCACGTTTCCAAAATGTGCTTGTTAGCTTCACTGGAAAACTCTAACTTGTCCTGCAGTGTAAACAGTTGTTTATCTAGTTGCTTCTGAGCTTCAAACAAAATGGACCTTTTGGGTGAAATTTCTGGTTGAAGGACAATGATCATTTTTATTCTTCTTTTTACATTTCCAAGGGCATACATTTGCACTTGTATGTCTTTCTGTGACTCGTACAGTCTCGCTTTATTTCTGCTGTGACCTGCCTGCCAATAACACAATGGCCACTTCCTGTTTGAGGATTCAGACTGGTGTTAAAATCATGATTAACAAGACTATTGAATAGCCATTCGAATCCACATGAATTGACCCATTTATGGATCAAACACCTCTTTTGAATGCCGCTGTTGGGCACCTCGTTAGAGAACGTGCATTCGAAAGCGGAAGAGGTGAAATGAAGTTTGCCTGTCAAGGTCAAAGTGCATTTTTAGAAATGATGCACCCAGTAAGGAAAAGAGAAAAAAAATGGATTGGATATGCAGTACCAATGTCAATCCCCACGGTGGCGTGAGAGGACGAAATATGAGCCGGCTGTGGGGAAGTCCCTGACAGGCTCCTTGTGGCTTGCTCGGACTGTGGACATAGCCACATCTGGCTTTATCTTAAGGTCAAAGGTGATTTTTAAAAAGGCATCAGGTGTGTGACAGTAATGGCAGAAGGATTCGCAATCAGTATTCAAGACTGATTCAATTCCGTGACATATATAGATGGAAACAAATTAGTGGAGACAAAAAAATTCTATGTACTGACAATTTGTGTCAATTTGTGGCCGGTTAACGAAAACAAATTGCAACGTTAGCTGATAGCAACCAAATATGGGTTTGTGTGCCTAACTCACAGCTCTGAGGCAGGGGCGGCGCTACGTGGTGGCCAGCGGTCAAGCAATGCAAATTCTAAAACAATCTGTCTCCGCCGCTGTGCTTTTCAGGTTTTACAGAAACTCGGCAAAGCGGATGAGACCAGAGATGTCGTGTTTGAGGAGATGGTGGCCAACTTCAACAAGCAGATGGTCCTTACCCACACGTTTTCGTACATACTAGCATATTTGTGTTTCACTTCTCTGTCGCTCTTTGACCTTTCTCACTTTCAGGGAGAAGGCACCAAGCTGCAGAAGGATATGAAAGCGTACAGTACCGCAGTCAAGAGTAAGCCAGAGTATCTCTTGATTGTATCGGAATATCATACTTGGGTAAAAGTATCTGAACACACAAAACAGCAATGTCACTTGAGTAAGCTGGTGTTTGCTATACTCTACTTAAAGGAGCCTTCAATCCACTTTTGGAGCTTTGAGCTTTTCATGTTCAAATGCTAATTCCTCACCCAAAACTTGCAATATGTTTTTTAAGTGAGGGTGGATTGATCATTTTTGTTTGAAAAATAAATAAATAAATAAAGTGGCGTTGACTGAATAACGATCTGCAATTAATGTTGGGTAATAGCGAAGTTAGCTAGCACATGTTAGCTTGGCTGTCATGTCAGCCCTAAACAAGCATCTTTAAGCTTTTGCTTTTGAAGTGAGGGTGTATTGATTGTTGGTTTTGTAAAAAAAAAAAAAGTAAAAGCTGTTGATTGAATAAAGATCTGCAACTAATGTTGGGTAACAGCGACGTTAGCTAGCACAGGTTAGCTCGGCTATCATGTTAAACCCCGTTCTCTGACATTTTTCAGCTTTGCACGAGGCATCGCGAAGACTGCAGGACTGCCTGGCCGACATGTACGAGCCCGAGTGGTTCGGCAAAGAGGAGATGGACGCCATGGTGGAGGTGAGATCCTGCCCTTTGACCTGAGCCACCCTCCGAAGCCAATCTTAAACTTCCCCGGCTTTTTCTCTTGAGCGTCACCTGACTTTTATTTCACTCAGTTGTCACTTTCTTTGCTTTAACCGCATGCTCGTTCGTATCCTTCCTGCTGAAGGAGATGATCGAGAAGGAGTTGGACAATAACTTGGAGGTAAAACCTAGATTGCTTCAGAATGTAGTAACCAGAATTTCGATCTAAAGAAACCACCGGGAAACAAAGACACTCGTTTGCAGAAGTTTAAAGGAGCTGACAAATCTCAAAACTTCTATGCTGTGTGTGTGTTTTGTAGGACACAGACACTCAGTGGTTGGACTTTCATCAGAACATCACAGACAACTCGATGCTCTCTGTTGATTCATACCTGGCTCAGTTCCCTGAGATCAAGGTATTTAAATGTGACAATTTTCCAAATAATAAATGTACACATCCTTGGATTCTAAATGAGCAAGTGGTGAGTTGACTTTCTAACGGACTGGCCCACTCACTCACTCACTCCCCTTCAGGCTCGCATTGCAAAGCGAGACCGCAAGATGGTGGACTTTGACAGCGCTAGGCACCACTTTGCCTCCTTACAGAAAGGCAAGAAAAAGGATGAGGCCAAGATGGCGAAGGTAACTGCCTTTTACGAGAAAGGGATACATCCAGCTGGGATGAGAAGCTTCCTCACATCTTTGAGGCATCAATTGCTCAAATCTTCTCATTTCTGGATCGTTTTATGTGCCGTTGTTGGCTGCGTGTGAAATGTTGCTTGTCATCAAAAAGCTCACTAACACCATTGCAGTCCTTTGGCAAGATTGACGTTTTTGTCTCGTTCCTCGTTGACTTTTGCTTCCTCCCGCTCGTCACTCTTGCCCCTCGACCCCTCCCTCCCTTTCCCTGCACGGTGTGCGTTGCGTGGCCAGCCCGCGGCCCTGTTGGAGATGGCGGCACCAAGCTGGGCTCAGGGTTTGATCTCAGCCCACCAGGTGGCTCAGACTAACCTCTCCTACAACCAGGTGATGAAGGAGCCTAAATTCAAACTCAATTCATCATGTCACTGCCTGTGAGTTGATGTGCAAGTGCCTGAAGTGGCTCCATTTTGGTGGGGCATTTTTAGGTGCAACACACGATTAATATGATTATTATTATATGCATGGAGCGTTGTGTGCGTCATTGGATGAAATTGAGTTTGGATCATTGTTTTTGTGCACGTAGGCCGAGGAAGAGCTGGGTCGCTCGCAAAAGATTTTCGAAGAGCTCAACGTGGAATTACAAGACCAGCTTCCAGTGCTGTGGGACAGGTGAAATATGTGAATGCTGAAACCTCAAGTCCGTTTTCATGTGGAAATGAAATGAATTGAAATGACATGAACTCGTTCATTGCCATTGACGTCTATATATAGACGTGGAACATCCATTTTAACTGGGCTGGCACTCAATGGGTTCATCTCTTCCATGCAAAAAAAGAAAGGAAAATGGAAAGACATGAATGAAGTTATTGTTTCACCTCACTCGCTTACCATTCAACCTGTCTGGTGTGTTTATTTGTTTGTGTGTGTGTTAGCCGTGTTGGCGTCTATGTTAACACATTCCAGAATCTGGCGAATCATCAAGAAAAGTTCCACAAAGAGATGAGCAAGGTAAGGTTTCCAACTTTGAGTGGATGACAACCTCTTCATCCTTCTTCCTTGTTCTCCCTCAGCTGAGTCAAAACCTGAATGACATCATGACCAAACTTGAAGAGCAGAGGCAGCTCAAGTAAGTCCCTCCGACTTTAGAGGCCATCACGCTAACATGTCGAGTCGGAGAGTAATGTCCCTCACTCACGCCTTACTGTAGAAATGATGGTGCAGCTGCCAAGGCAGGCGACCAGGCAAAGAGGTAACCTGCTGCATGGCGTGTTTGGGAATGACACAACTGCTGAACTAAGCAGAAAACACAAAGAATTACACTTGGAATGAACTTTGTCTTGAATGAAAGTGTGCTTGCTTCAACACAAAAAAATCATTTTCAAACACAGAAAATATGCGGATATTCTTTATCCTCTGCGAAAAACGACTAACATTACTGCGGCTACCCAAGAAGTAGTGTTTTTTTTTTTCCTTCCATGATGCAGTTGTGCTCATTTGTGACAGTGTGATGTCATTTTGCAGGAACGTGTTGTACCTTTGTGTCACTGCTCTCCTTTTGTGTCTTGCAGCGAGGAAGCCAACCACAGCCAGGCAGCCAGCTCGCCACCGACGGTAACAAAAAAAAATAAAAAAATCCCTCATTGTACTTGGACCTCATGGTGCAGCATCCCATCATTTCTTTTAACATGCTTTGACTAACCACGACCCCAACTTAAATGTTGCCGCTGTGGGCTGACGTTTGTGCTTGTGCGTGTTTGGAAGAGGCCCAGCCCGCTGCCCAGCCGGCCTCGGCAGCACGATGAACCGCTTGATGACAACACGTCTGACATTAACCCAGAGTCCACAACGCAGGTCAGCTGACGCTTGGACGAAACCCACGTAGTGTGGCAGATGTTTAGTATCCCACCCTAACCCTTGTGTGCGCCCCCGTATGTGCCCGTGTGTGTGTAAAGCAGTGTGAGCCCTCCGCATGGGTCAACCTGCTGGATTGGGATGTTATACAGCCCGTCACATGTCCACTTCTCCAGGTAGGTTTAGGTTACTGTGGAACATGAAGGAATAAAAGCCCCATATGCCAGATGCCAATGTGAAATCAGCTCTTATTTACTTGCTCTTTTGCGCTGGGATGTTTTCCTTAAGAGGGCCGAGGATATCACCGCAAAACAAAAATAATATTTTACAAACACCAAAAATTCTTCAGAAAACGCTAATCAAGATTTATGATATGATCTCTACATGGGATGACTGGAAATCTTGGAAATAATTCCCAGAAAATCCCCAAAAGTTAAGTATCTGGCCTGGGGCGGTCTAAGCATATTTCAGAAGGGGCCACTGCCCTCGCCGCCACCCCCCTTGCTTCACCTCTAGGGAATCTGACCGCAATTTTGAGACCATCAACAGGCCACTGATGGAATAGCAGGTGCCAAAAAGACAAGAGAGGTGCTGCAGGCGTTGTTTTTAAAGTAGTATCATTTTATTGATAAAACCTGATTCTTTTTTATTTTGTTTACATTATTATTATTATTGGAATAAATGTAGGTACATGTCAGCAGGAACAAAAGTAACAAGATGAATAAATGCTCAAGTAAAGTAGGATATTATAGACATCGTATTTAAGGACAGTGATGATGAGTTTGTATTTTGTTAGCCACCCCCGCAAGCGTGATGTCATCGAACCGCCTCATTAAGATCATGCATTTGTCTTTACTGCTGCTTGAAGGCGCCATCTTGGGACTCGTGGGTAAGAACGGTCTCCCTTCTTTTGGACTTTAAAGGCACCTAAGCTTCTCGCTCAAAGTTGCTTTCTCCTCTCCCGCATGTGTGGACGCTCGTCACAACTCACCTACTAAACGCCTCCCGCCAACATCCTTCCGTCTCTTGCTTGCGAACCTTCCACGACCTTCGACCCCCGTTGCATGACCAGGCTGTTGCCAAGGATGAGGCGGAGCCCCAAGAGCAGGTTGAGGGTGGATGGGACATTCATGACGGAGGCTCCCACCGGGGAGCCGAGTTGTACGCTGAGCCCGCTTGGTCCTATGACGGTGCCGCCGTAGGTCAGGGGGGCTGGGCCCATGATGAACAAGTCCAGGTAGGACCTCATGAGACGGGGTCACCTCACATTGGGCTTCAGGATAAAACACAGCCTGGAATTCAATGATCCAAAGTCACGCGTTCCCAGCTTCATCTTTTTTTTGTGCCGAAGCCAACGTGAAAAAAAATATTGCTTTTGCACTCTTTTGTGACATCTTGGTGCCCAGGAACTACTTGAGTTGAGAATTGTCATTTGGACAAAAGTAGTGCTTAGCCGCCATCTGAGGAACAAAGTCATTTGAGTTTTATGTAGACAAAAGCAGTGTTTTGGCGCCATCTTGTCATCAGCAAGCTTCCAGTCAACATAATCCCTTGGTAGCAATATGCTACAAGATGGCTCAAGCAATATTTTTAAACGCAAAAAAAAAAAAAAACAAGCAGCGTGTTGCTAAACTGGTCATGTTTTCATCTGTTAATTTTTTTTTTTTCTTCACTAGAGCAACTTGTCTCATATGCCCTCCCAAATACTTTCCTGTCAGGTTTCTGAATCCAATAGCTCAGACTACAAGCTCCCTCCTGACTTCCTGTACAAGGTGAGCCGTCACATTGATCCCACGTGACTTTTTGTTTGCTGACTCAATCGTCCCGCTCCAGGTCAAAGCCATCCACGAATATGCTGCCACTGACGGGGACGAGCTGGAGCTCAACGTGGGAGACATCGTGCTGGTTGTAGCTTTCGACAACCCGGACGAGCAAGTCAGTGATGTCCCTCCGGATTGGCTCGTAGGACACCCGAACGTGGCGGTTCTAATATTTGTCGACGTGTGCCTTCCTTCGTAGGACGACGGCTGGCTCCTGGGCGTGCAGGAATCGCTCTGGATTCAAAACCAAGATATTTCAACCAAAGGTGTCTTCCCTGAGAATTTCACGCAGAAGCTTTGAAGTTCAAGCCCCCTTGCTCACTATTTGAAATTCAAACATCAATTCTGAAAATGGTGTCTCATTCAAGATGAAAGCCAACTGAACGCATCTAATATGAAAGTCTTGAAACACGGAAGATCCTATTCTTTTATCATCATTTGTGTTGAATTCAAACATAAATATTGGTAACAGGCGAACGAGACGGCGAGTTATTGAGTGTGTCCGTGGCAGACTTTGAACGTCTCGTAAAAATTCACTTGTGGATTTCACTGAATAATGGAAAAAAGCAAATCTCCAACTTTTGATATTTCGTCTTTGGTTTGATGTCAGTATTGCCGCTTTCATGTATTATCTTTTCTTTTTTTTGAAGGACACGTAGGTTTTTGGCCAATGTTCAGTCAGGTGGAAAACCTCCATTATCATTAAAGATTGATGAAGCCTGTTCCGTCGTGTCGAGTGATTATTACAAATGGTATGGAAAATTGACTAAAGTAACACAATGCAAAACAAAATCAAGTTCAATGTGTTTGATTTCATTCCAAGTCTTCCTGCTAACAAGGCACCTGATTCAAATCAGGTGAGCTGATTATTTGAACCAGAAAGGTTGGATCTCGTGGGACTAGCGCTCCTCATCCCTGCGCTGCGTAAATCAATCAAAAGTAACCAGGGAAGTCGAATGGCGCCTGTTACTAGGCGACCTCGGAAGGCACGAGTCAAGTCAAACATGCAAATTGGCACTAAGGCAAACAGCTTCTGCTTCCGGTGCACACCATCTGTTTACTTTGGGACTTTGAGGTACCGATAAGAGTGAGTGTCACCCAATATGGAAGTGGCGCTCTCATCAAGTCCGATGGAACCTTGTGAAATTCAATCCTATTTTTCTCCATTGTCATCTGAGAGCGGGGAAGTCAACCACAGTTGAGATCTTGATGGATTGAGATCTTAAGTTGTTTGGCCACCAGCAACATGGTGTTCAAAAATCTCTGTAATGTGACAAAACAACAATTTTGGACATTTCTTAGGGGGCTTCATGATGCTAGCTCATACTAGCTTGCGCTTTCACATCATTTTTCTGATTGTTTGTGGAGGTTCCTACTGTCTTCTTGAATGTACTATTTCAAATGGGTCTTTTAGTCAAACAGGGAAAAGTTTGGACCTGTTTTACATGTTTGGGCTACTTCCTGTAGCCTTCCTCACAAGTGTCACGAGGCAACAACCATCTTGTGACGCTTCTGAGGATGGCTACGGGAAGTAGCTGAAACATGGAGAGTCAATGTTGTTGTGCCAAGTTATCACAACAATAATGTTAAAATGTGGGAGTAAAAAAAAAAAAAAAACATTCTTACAAGTCATTTTTTTTCCTTTTCCTTCAGTTGGCACTTCTATTTTATGTCTTAAATCTTTTAATGGCTTCTTGGAGCAGTATTTGAACCCGTGCTTGAATACTAAGGCAGGTGTGCACAAGATGTGAAACCCAAGAAGACGTGTCGCATTTCAGCGCACAGCTCGCCCGCCCGTCGCTCATTGCTGGTTACTAACAACAACCATTGTCAAGAGGTCAGACTTGTGTGAGCTTTTCTGGTCTCCTCCTCCAACCGTGTTTGCTTCCGCAGCTCCCTTCGGTTGCCACAACATGGCTGCTTGTTGCCAGGCAATAGCGGACTATAAAACAGCGTCCCGCTTTTGCTTGCAACAATATCCCCAAGCTCTCGTCTCAGGTGAACAAGATCTCTTCAGGAGTCATGGTGAGGTCAACACAAACATTCCCGATTCCATATTCTTAAATTGCGTTCCTAGGAAAGAATGAATGGCAATCCTTGACCTTTCTCGACATTCTTTTCGCAGCGTGAATGTATCTCCGTCCACGTCGGCCAGGCCGGGGCCCAGATTGGCAATGCATGCTGGGAGCTGTACTGTCTGGAGCACGGCATTCAGCCGGATGGGCAGATGCCCAGTGACAAGACCATCGGAGGTGGAGATGACTCCTTCAATACGTTCTTCAGCGAGACCGGCGCCGGCAAACACGTTCCCAGGGCGGTCTTTGTGGACCTGGAGCCCACGGTCATCGGTGAGAAACCAGCAGTTTGCCGACGTCATAAATCTTTTACAATTTTGCCAAAATATCTTTGCCTACTTGCGTAGATGAAGTGCGTACGGGAACGTACCGTCAGCTCTTTCATCCTGAACAGCTGATCACAGGAAAGGAAGATGCAGCCAACAACTACGCTCGTGGTCACTACACCATTGGCAAGGAGATCATTGACCTGGTTCTGGACAGGGTTCGAAAACTGGTGAGCTTCATCGGATAATCGGATCCAATCGTGTTTTCCGCCTCATGACTTTCTTCACCCTGGCAGGCGGACCAATGCACCGGACTGCAAGGTTTTCTGATCTTCCACTCCTTTGGAGGAGGAACCGGTTCTGGCTTTACATCTCTGCTGATGGAGCGTCTCTCGGTAGACTACGGCAAGAAGTCCAAATTGGAGTTCGCCATCTATCCGGCTCCTCAGGTGTCGACTGCCGTCGTGGAGCCGTACAACTCCATTCTGACCACGCACACCACCTTGGAGCACTCGGACTGCGCTTTCATGGTGGACAACGAGGCCATCTACGACATCTGCCGGAGGAACCTGGACATTGAGCGTCCCACCTACACCAACCTCAACAGATTGATTGGTCAGATTGTCTCTTCCATCACCGCCTCGCTGCGCTTCGACGGCGCTCTGAATGTGGACTTGACAGAGTTTCAGACCAACCTGGTGCCCTACCCGCGCATCCACTTCCCCCTGGCGACCTACGCCCCCGTCATCTCGGCAGAGAAGGCCTACCACGAGCAGCTGTCTGTCGCCGAGATCACCAACGCTTGTTTCGAGCCGGCCAATCAGATGGTGAAATGCGACCCTCGCCACGGCAAGTACATGGCGTGCTGCCTGCTGTACCGCGGCGACGTGGTGCCCAAAGATGTCAACTCCGCCATCGCCACCATTAAAACCAAGCGCACCATCCAATTTGTGGACTGGTGCCCCACCGGCTTCAAGGTGGGTATCAACTACCAACCCCCGACAGTAGTTCCCGGGGGAGACCTCGCCAAGGTCCAGAGAGCCGTGTGCATGCTGAGCAACACCACGGCCATCGCCGAGGCATGGGCCCGACTGGACCACAAGTTTGACCTGATGTACGCCAAGAGGGCTTTTGTGCACTGGTACGTCGGCGAGGGCATGGAGGAGGGCGAGTTCTCCGAGGCCAGAGAAGACATGGCGGCCCTGGAGAAGGACTACGAGGAGGTGGGCACGGACACCATCGGGGATGAAGAAGAGGAAGAGGGAGAAGAGTACTGAACTGTGTCACTGTTTACTATTTTGTGATTCTTTCGATTGAAATGTGTTTCACTGTATGGCGTAGTTATTGTCCGGCCACTGTAAAATGCAATGTCATGCTTATCCTGCACTCCTCCAATTGTACGGTTGCATAACAACGAGCTTAAAGCACAGCTCAGGTGAACCAACACGTCCGTTGCTGGGTGACCTGCAATTAAGACCTCACAAGGACTTTGTCAAATGAATTGCTTCATTGTTCCTGTCCTTATTCCACAACACACTTTAATATTTGGCAATAAATCCTTTTAAGCCTTACCGTGGTGTCATACTCATTTTTGTCGCGGAACCATTGTAGTTACGATTTCCTTCGGAGGGTAGGAAAAATGTTTGTTCAAATATTTCATTTTTTTAAACATAACATTTCAATTTTTTTTTAAAGTCAATACAATTTGCTGTTTTGATACTTCAGCAAGAAACATGAAGACGATATGAAAGCTGTGAGAGGGAAGTGAACCACGACACTTTCAGTCATTTAAAACAATACAATTCATTGAACACGTGAATGATAACAATTATAGTTCAACATGTTGGTGTGTTAGATTCTCGCATGACCTCTTTGGAAAATGCATTTTCCAATCATGATTGTTGATGAAATCAAATGAACCTCCCTGAGCTTGTATAAACCAACTTTTATGGCCACACAAAGTTGATTTCAAGTGAACGTGACGTCACAGACATTTGCCCGGCAACGACGTTCTAAACGTGTCGTGTCTCTTTAAGGGTCACGTGTTTGTAGCCAAGGCAATGTTGTGTTTACTTCCGGGTTAGCGGGTCGCAAACAAGAAGGGGGTAAACACGCCCAAGAGGCCGAGCAAAGCGGATTAGAGTCCCGCACCCGCAGGCTGCGGCGCACAGATGGCAGGGGAGGAGATGGACGAGATACCTGGTAAATAATCATCATCATGAAAAAAAACCTTCTTGCTCTTGTAACGCGTGTTCGCTTCAAATTCCTCTCAGCTGTTGTGTGTACATAGAGCGGCCAAATAGTACAATATAGCGAGTAAGTTCCCGTTTGAAAGAAAGTCACAAAAAAATGTCATTCGCACATTTCATGTTCAGATACAATAGAACGCAATGTGTCACAATTCAAAAAAATGAAGCTCTTTTCGTCTTGCATTTATTTGAGACCCCCCTCCTCTGTTATCGTCTTGCAGAAACGGGAGCAGTTTTCACTTTTGGCAAGAGTAAATTTGCCGACAACGTTCCCA
Organism: Syngnathus leptorhynchus; assembly: GCF_054491065.1. Lineage (NCBI taxonomy): Eukaryota > Metazoa > Chordata > Actinopteri > Syngnathiformes > Syngnathidae > Syngnathus > Syngnathus leptorhynchus. Next base: position 25,322,720 of record NC_141195.1, read on the forward strand.
GTAAATTTTGGCTGAAAAATGATGTTCCTCGAAAAATAGCCTGTGGGGATGAACATACTGCCTTAATAACTGGTAAGTGCTCATCTGTGCCGTAGCTTTTACAATAGAGTATTCTCTGTTGAATTGACTTTTTATTATTATTGTGTGTCTTGACAGAAAATGGAAAACTCTTCATGTTTGGCAGCAATAATTGGGGACAACTCGGTCTGGGGTCCAAAGTGACCATCAACAAGCCCACTTGTGTCAGAGGTTTGCTTTTAACCACTCATTTGTCGTGAGCATACCGAGCCAATGTCATCCTTTTTGTTTTGTGTTCAGCTCTGAAGTCAGAGAAGGTCCAGCTCGTGGCCTGTGGAAGAAACCATACGCTCATCTGCACAGGTCAGTCAGCATCACGTGATCGCAAGTCTTTTTGGCCACTTTTCCCACGTTTGTCTTTCCTCTCTAGCTCAGGGGCACGTGTACGCCACGGGTGGCAACAGCGAAGGTCAACTGGGCCTCGGCGACTGCAATGAGCGGACGTCATTCCAGCGACTGAAGTTCTTTGACTCCTACGGCCCAATCAAAATGCTTGCTGCCGGTTCAAACACGTCAGCTGCGCTCACTGGTGAGACACTTGAGGTGACACGTCAGCTGTTGATGGCAGCTCCAGCTGGATAAGAAGCATACAATTGTGAATGGTCATGGCTGTTCTTTTTTTTTTCTCCCCATCTCAAGAGAGCGGCGAGCTGTTCATGTGGGGGGACAACTCGGAGGGTCAAGTGGGCCTGGGGAAGGAGAGCTACGCGTGCTTGCCACAGGAGGTCAGTGCGGGGCAGCCCATTGCATGGGTGTCCTGTGGATACTACCACTCTGCTTATGTGACAGGTGAGCTGCCTGATTTATTCATTTGGCGCATGCAAACTTCAAATGTTCGATATATATGTTCGATATCCATTGTTTGCTATTTCACAAAATCGGTGTACATTTTGTGAAATGGATTTTTGTGACCGCTAGCGGACGGAGCTCTGTATACATTCGGGGAACGCGAGAGCGGTAAACTGGGCCTGGGGACAGAGCAGCTGTCTCGTCATCGAGTCCCCCAGCTCGTAAAAAGCATGCCCGAGCCGGTCACTCAGGTGGCCTGCGGCGGCGGACACACCGTAGCTGTTACAGGTAGGTCAAGAAAACCAAATACTCCAGATTTGGCTTTTGTAGACCAGCACCAAATATTGTTTGCTGTCTTTCAGAGAATGGCGTGTATGCCTTTGGCTTGGGTCAATTCGGTCAACTGGGCCACGGGACGTTCATATTTGAATTGCGCCTGCCGCGCCTAGTCGAGCATTTTAAGAAAGGTCAGGTGCGTCAAGTGGCGTGCGGCGAGAACCACTCAGCGGTCATCACAGGTGACTGACAGCTTTGTTTGCGTCAATTCAATGGGAACCAAACCCAAAACTTACGTTGAAAGATTTGAAACTAGGGTTGTATTTCATTATGATGATAATCAAATAGTTTCTTCATTACTTTGTGGATTAATCGTTGAATCCGAGTTGAAAATGTGTTCATTTGCATTCTTTTATTAAAAAATAGGACTCGAATTGAAAAACTGCTGAAAATGCAGAAACAAATCGGTTTTGGTTAACGACGTGATAAAAAAGGCAAAAATGTTGATTAAATATTTTATTTATATTTTATTTTCAAAAAGAATGCAATATTAAGTGGAACACTATATTTATTTATTTTCTAATTTTGTTTTATTAGTTTCCCTTTAAAATTAAATTGCTGCTTAAATTTCACTCTGTCATACTCACATATGCAGTCATTTTTTTTTATGAATGAAATGAATTTATTTTATAGGCATTTTATTTTTGGATTTATTTGGAAACTTTCCATCCCATCCCGGCCTCTCTGTGTTTTTCAAGGTTGCTTCTGTTTTCAGACAGCGGTCTCCTTTACACCTTCGGTGACGGCAGGAACGGCAAACTGGGACTAGGAGAAGAAAACTTCAGCAACCAGTTCAAACCAACTCTGTGTCCACGCTTCATCAAGTGCCACGTCCAGGAAGTATGTGCTCTCCTTCACACGTGCGTCGCCATCGCAAAGCTCTCACAAATTCCCTGCCTGCCGTTCGCAGGCAGTGTGCGGCGGTTGTCACATGGTCGTGCTGGCGCGACCCCGAGACCCGAGCTGCGGCGCAGTGTTGCTGGAAGACAACGACGTGACTGAGGATTACCTGGAGAAGCCCTACGTGGAGCTGCTGGGGAACACGGGCGACACCTCCAACCCGGCCCGTGTCCGCCGTAGGGAGAGGGTGCGTTGGACACAATGACTGTAAGTTCTTGGGCTTGTTGTGAATTTCTCAACGCCACCGCACCACCAAAGGAGCAGTCACCGGAGCAGTTTGGCGGCCTATCTGGAACATCAGCCAAGGTGAAATCGGAGCACCTCCAGCCTCCTGCCTCCAGCCACAGCAACCTGCCTTCGTCAGAACTGGCCCACAGAAAGGTGCTCCATAGCGCTCATCGACATGGCAACAAGGGTATCTACCTCACTCCATCTTCTTCACCGACACCCGATATTAATCATTAAAGATGCGGCGGGATTACATGACGTACCTTTTCATCTCTGGTCCACGTGCAGCATGTTGCTAGTTGTGGCTTGCCAACAAACAAAAAAAATCTTCGTGCTCCTAACGCCGTGTTTTCTAAATACCTATCATTAGAAGCGCTTGCAGGCCAGGCTGACGACATTGTGGAGAGCCTGAGCGACACGGAGAGTGTGAAAGGTTTGGGAGAAACCGCAGACTTCCTCAACATGGTGAGAGAACCAAAGCCGACACATTTTTGTATTTCCGCTCATGGCTTACCTTGTGCTTTCCGGCAGACGCACGTGATGAAAATGGATCCTGGTGATAAAACACTCACGCTCTCTCCGCTTCAAAAGGTAACTCGCGCGTGTTCCGATGACACTTGATAAGCCAGCTTTTCCATCCTTCGTTCTGTTGAGGATTTCTCTTTTATTTCAGCCGACTCGCTCCCGACTCGTAGCGACAGGTTTTATGATTGTTCTGTCCTGCGTTTCCTCACTCGCTAATGCATGCCTCTTTTCTATCCTCTTTCTCTCTGGTTCCCGGGATAGAAGAAGGGTAAACACGGTAAGACCATAACGAGTCCAAAAGAGGAGCCATTAAAAGATAGAAAGCTCTCGGAGCGGCCCGGGTTCTCTTCGACGTCCTTATCGCATAAGCGTCAGGTTGCGGCTGCTCGCAAAGCGCCGCCCGGCAAGCTCTCGAGGAGCTCAAGCGCTCGCTCTCAAAAGATGACCGAGCGGAACAAGGAGAACCGTATGACGGCTTCTGAGAAGCCTCGAGGGGGCTTGGGAGATTTCAAGAAAGCAACGACCGGGAGTCAGCGAGAGAAACAAAAAGCCATTTCAAAACAATGCACCAGAAAAGCAACCCGAGTCACAAAACAGGGTTCACGCTTCAGTTTAAGCGACGCATGTGAAGTGGGCCCAGGCCAGCGCCCTGAGGCCAAAGCAAAGTCCAAGAAAATCTGCTCCAAGGACTCATCAAAAGATGAGCGGAACAAAAAAGAGGCTGAGTCCAAAGACGCCGAAGAAGCGCCATCATCTTTGCATCTGCTGGCTGGAGCTGCTGCTCCCTTGCTGCAGGAGCTGGCGGCCTTCGCTTTGCCGTCGCCGTCTGACAGCGGCCATCTTGTCAGCGCTGACAGAGTGACATTTTCTGATAGCAGCAGCCCTTCCACCAATACAGGAAGACCGAGCGCGAAGGACTCAGTCGGGCAGGAGGAGGAGGATCCAGGTGAGGAAGAGGAAGACCGAGTTGGGAAGGGAACAAGCGCAAGTGAGCAAGAGGCAAGTCAGACCTCTGAGCAAGACGACGGTGACACTCTTCAGCCAGACGAGGAGGAAGAAGGTGAAAGTGCTCAGGACGACGAGGAAGAAGAAGAGACAGCTGGAAAAGAAACAGAGGGTGAAGGAAAAGAGAGCAAAGAGAAGGCTGTTGAAGAACAAACGGAAGAAGCGGAGGAGGAGGAAGAAGAAGAAGAAGAAGAGACAGCTGGAAAAGAAACAGAGGATGAAGGAAAAGAGAGCAAAGAGAAGGCTGTTGAAGAAGAAACAGAAGAAGCGGAGGAGGAGTCAGGGCAAGGATCAGAAGGTGAAGAAGAAGAAGAAACGGAGGATGAAGGAAAAGAGAGCAAAGACAAGGCTGTTGAAGAAGAAACAGAAGAAGCGGACGAGGAGTCAGGGCAAGGATCAGAAAGTGAAGAAGAAGAAGAAGAAGAAACGGAGGATGAAGGAAAAGAGAGTAAAGACAAGGCTGTTGAAGAAGAAACAGAAGAAGCGGAGGAGGAGTCAGGGCAAGAATCAGAAGGTGAAGAAGAAGAAGAAGAAGAAAAGGAGGATAGTAGTGAGGAAGAAGAAGAGGAGGAAGATTCGAAGGAAAGTGAAGGAGAAGAGGAAAAGGCGGAAAGCAGCGAGGAATCAGAAAGTGAAACGGAAGAGGAGGAGGAGGAGGAGGAGGAGGAGGAGGAGGAAAATGAAGAAGAAAGCGGAGAAGAGGAAGAGGATGAGAGTGAAGAGGAAGAGAGTGAGGAAGAGCAGAATGAGGAAGAGGAGGAGGAGGAGGGGGAAGAGGAGAGTGATGAAGAGAGTGAAGAAGAAGAGCAAGAAAGTGAGGATGAAGATGAAGAGGAGGAAGAGGAAGAAGAAGAGGTCAAAAAGATAAGCCCTAAAAGTCAGCGAAAACGGAGGCCAGGAGTCAAAGGTCAGGCAGCCGGAGAAGCCGAAGACTTTTGGGATGATGTTCTGCCGCAGTATCTCAACCTGAAATAAGCAGAACATGCATCAAATTGGTCTTCTGCTTTGATTGGGACTCCACACACCTAAAATGGTTGTTTTCTTTTTGGTTTTTCAAATAAATGCTCTTTCATTAGCAGACCTCCCTCATCCACTTTTTAATGCCACCGCAAAGAAATATGGTCAACAATAACACAAATAGAATGAAAAATGTGTCACCTTCAAACAACTCCAAACCTTGACAGCACTTCACAATCAACATTGATCAAACTACAATAATTGACAAATACGTGTAATTAGGAATCGTGCTTGATCTAAGCAGGGCACATCAATCAATATGAAATCGAATTGGTTTCAAGTGTATATATAATACAGCGATTGGTTATTGCACAAATAGCATTGCATTAGCATGACAACACACGGAAGCTGAAATCTGATTGGTCGGTCAGCACCTTGACGGCGATGAAATGATTTCACACGTCAATTTGAGAATTGTTTTTTTTTGTTTTTTTTCCATTCACTTTATAAATGCCGCTGAGTCGTATAAAAATTCAATGTGGAATCACATGCCGCTGTTGCCGCAGGATGATTGACCACCTTCACAAAGCAGGTGGGACTCGGTTTCTTCTTTCAACCAGACAGTCAGACAGTGACCTCCATCCCTTCCTCTAGTTATTTCCCATCAATTCCTGAATAGGCGTCGATAACTGCTCCTCTGTTGGTTCTTGAGTTCCGCTCACATTAGTTGAGTCTTCTAATGGTCTTAACTCCTTCCTGCATGTTGTAGTGTCACCCTTGTCTGACAACCGAAAGCCAGATGCTCCTCAACTGCTCTCCTTTCTTTACTCCACAACAACGTTTGTTAGGATTTCGCCAACGAATCTGATCAGACTGACAGCGAAGGTCCGGAAGATGAAGAAGAGGAGTCCGATCAGAGCGAGGAGGACGCAGGAGGAGTGCCGGCGCAGAGATGGGAGGAAACGCTACGGAATGTTGACCAGCCGTCGGAAGAACCCGTCCCGGTCGGGGAGCCGCGCGACCCAGCACCGGAGCTTTTCAACTCAACCCCGGGAGTCAACGGGAACGTCGCTGAAGAAACGACACTCGGTGACACTCAACCTGCCAATGGGACGGCAGACGTCGTCTCCGAGAACCAGTCGGGTTCCAAAATGAAGGTGATGACCTCAAAGGAAAATGATTTGGCTTTGGTATCATTTGGGTCGATGTGAACGGTGGCTGCAGTGTCAACCTAAAAAAGCCTCACATATTTCAAAAAAGAAAAAAAAGACACACTGTAACTAATTGTGGTGTGTTTCAGCTGTCGCTCTTCAGGCGGCTGTCAAATTCAAATTCTCAGCAGGCCCAGACGCGGGAACCATCATCTGCTGACTCACAGAGGAACCCACCGAGAAGGCCGTCCTCTGGAGCCTGCAACCTCCTCTGAGCTCAACACTTTAGCTTCTATGTCTGTTCGTCGCCCTGAATATTATTTGTTTTTCTACCTTTTTGGAGCACATTTGCACTTTTAACATGAGCTGGATTTGATGGAATTGCTGAAATGTGTCACATTTGTAAAAACGCTTTTTTTTTTTTTTGCAGTGAGAGGTGATATCAGCGCAGCGTTTTGATAGAAATCTGAATAAATGCCAACATATCTGACATTTTTCATTTTATTCCGCGATCTTTATGTGTTTGATGAGAGGGATTCTGATCGAAATCCAAATACCAACAATGTCATTCAAGCGGATGGATGCTGGCATATTTCAAGCGGCGTACGCTTAATAAATTGTGACATCAGTCCTGCAATTCAGTCGCATCGAGCGGGTCTCGTGGCGCAATGGTAGCGCGTCTGACTCCAGATCAGAAGGTTGCGTGTTCAAATCACGTCGGGATCATTGCTTTCTCCCGGGGATCAATGAAGTCATTATCTATCCCTTAAACTTTGATTAGTTAAAACTGGCCGGCTTTTGGATTCGCAAATATATATTCTACTACAAATGGGGTCCTCCGAACGACAGTTAAATCCTTTTTTTTAATACCAGCTGAAGTCAAATATTTTAAAAGTCGTGATGACGTCAGTGGCAGGCTTAAAAGTTGACATGACAGCCGGTCTTCCTACCAGCAGATGTCACTAGTGCATCGGGCATCTTGTTCATATTGCACGTCGTAGCGGAAAGCTACGTCTTGACGTTCTTTTTTCCTTTTCATTATCTGCTCTTGTAAACAAACACCAAACCCTCTTTGTGACCACTCCAAGAGTCAAAGACGACAAGATGGACGAGTATCATAACGAGGTTCGTAGTTTTCTCGTTCTTTATTCAAGGCGGGATAGCAAAATGCTTGTTTGCTAATATCAGTTTAGCTAGTCTCCAAATTCCTAGTCCTGTGTTCTCGATGACATTTCAATTGTGAGTCGTGACTGTCTATTATCGTAATGGATAGCAAAGCATTACTACTAGAGTGTTAAGATCTGCTTCATGTTTTTTCTTGCCGTGTAATTTTTTCCGTCATTTATCAATGGAAAAATGATTTTGTACACTAACTCACCATATGCTGCTTTTTCAGGGCTCATTCAACACTGAAGAAGCTGATAACATTGTCAAAGAGGTAATCTCTTTTTATCTTACTGAAATTTTCCAATATGTATCTTATTGTGTGAAACTATTTTGGGGACGGGTGCTGTGAAGATGATACATTAGCAATGGACTTCAGTTTCCATAACTAACTGAATGCCACATTTGATTTCAAAGGAATGAAGCCTGAGGCTCTGATGGTTCTGCATCCCGTGTTGTCATCTGACATCTTCTCTGTGTTTCAGTGTATCGACGCTGTAGTGGGCGGCGATGACTACAACCAGAATCTGGTGAACAAATGGACCTCTGCCATAGTAGAGCGTTGCCTCAAGCAACTGGTCAAACTGGGAAAACAGTATAAGTTTATCGGTATGTTGGATTCAGAAATATAGCGGTTCCTTGACTTATGACATGAGAAGTTGTGATGATCCAATGAATTGACTTGCACATTTCTGGGATAAAAGATGTTGCTCCAACACTTCTGGCACTCAAGTTGTGCCTCACAAGAACACAAATGACCACAACGCACATTGACAATATAATAATTCTCTTAAGCATAGATTCTTTATCCTCTGTGATTTTTTTTTTTCCAGTCGTGTCTGTGTGACTACTAAAATAAAAGAGTCAGTGTCATCAAACATAATTATATGTATTTATTATTTTTTTTTTGTCTATAGTTACATGCTCCCTGATGCAGAAAACTGGTGCTGGCCTCCACACAGCAAACTCCTGCTACTGGGACACGACCACGGACGGTACGTGAGGACAATCAGCCAGGCTGACTTCAATGACACTTTGTTTAATGCGCTGGTATCCTTGCAGGTAGCTCCACAGTGAGATGGGAAAGCCGCACTATGTACTGCGTGGTCAGCGTGTTTGCCGTTGCAATGGCGTAGAGAGCAGCGTCTTGCTGGGGAACAACAAAAGTGCCACTTCCATTCCGCCAATGGCGTCGAGAGCGGCGTCTTGCTGGGGAAACAACAAAAGTGCCACTTCCACTCCGGATGTGAATGCACAGTAAGTGTAGAACTTTCTGGGCTGTACTGTACATAATATTGAAAAGAATAATGACCACAATCTTTATGCAGCTCCAAACTCCTACTTTGCACAATGAGTGGCGACAAATCTTGTTCTACATCTTAAAGCGACAACGCTATTCGATTTTATTATTTAGTCTGTTGTCTTAGGCATGTCACATGTCAGAAGGAATATTGGTCTTGTTTTTCAATTAAAAGAACAAAGATCCCCACTTTATTTGTTCAAGATTTATTCAACAGTATCAACCCTTCTGGTGTTTTTTTTTTATTTTTTGGTTTGTTGTTTTTTTTCATTTGGAGTTCAGTTTAAAATGTTCTTGTTCGGGGTTGATGATGGTAATCTAAACAGACGGGATGAAAAACTGCAAACTCTTCCACAGAAAAGATCAAACTCTAAATGTTTATTTCACCTAAATCCTACTTGCTTGATCATAAGTGACCCAAATTTAGATTCTAGATCTGATAGCCATTTTTTTTTTTTTTTTTTTAAATCTGAAAATGTTGCCCACGGTGTCATTCTGTCTTCAAATGAATGCTGAAGGCAATTCATTTTTATTACTCCGTCTATTTATTTATGACATCAAACTGGTGAACTTCTGCATCAGACTCTGAAGGAAGAAGTGAAAGTTTTCTTGTTTGTACGTGAAGATCGTGTCAAATCGGTGAGATCAAAATAACAATTGAATGAGGAAAAACAGAAGTGGTTGTGAAACCAACGATTGAAGCATTGCTAAAGCAGAACAATGTCAACGTGGAAAGTACCGGCAGGTCTATTTCTTTGCTTTTTGTGCAACAGCGGCATATTTGCAAAACATCTGGCGGGGAGGTAGATGTCAGAGCTTCCTCAAAATCTCCGTCAAGAAAGCTCGGCTTGCTTGGCACGACCCTTCTGGGCTCTTGTTTTTGAAGAGCGCCAGTATAATAATATTGAAACACTACAGATTTGATGATGCAGATGATCTAAATTGCTCTTAATTCGGAATGACTCAAAATAATAGTTTTTAGACTAACCTCGGACAAATTCTCAATTAAAAGTTTTCTGTGTTAAAGATAAACTTGACGTCAGTTTCCGAGTGTGACAAACACTGTTTCTCCAACGACTTGCCCAACTGCGGTGGCCCGCACAGGAACACTCCGACTTTGGTTCTGTGGAAGCGTCAATTCAACAGGCTGATTTTTGGGAATCTGGATAAATGAACAAAGACGGACGTGGTCTCACCCAGGATGCTTGGACGCAATGCCGGTGAACTCTGTGTCCCAGTTGGGCTTTCCGTAAAGGGTTTTCTGCTTAAGCCCTGTGATGGGGTCATTCTCCGCCTCGTGGTGTACCCAGAAGTGGGCCGCCTATCAACAGCACAGTTAAATCAAGAAAGCCTCTTCCTGGAAAAAGTTCCCACACCTCTTCTTCCTTCCAGCGGGTGAGGTAGATGTTGTAGCTCAGGAAGTCCGTCACGCTCTTTGCCGCCATCTGGCTCTCCAGCGACTGCAGCAAGTCGGCGAACCACTCGAAGGCCTGCGTCTCGGGGCAAAGCCAGTAGAAGTAGATCTGGACGGGGACATGGAAATCATTCTGGTTCTGACTCTCAGAGGAAATCATGTAGTTCAACACGATGGTGGAAAAAAAAATCAATCATTTCACAAAAGCATAAATGAGCTGGACTGAATGCAAAATGATGGCAAAGAAGAGTTCTGGTTGCAATGTTTAAAGTTCTCACGCCATCTTGGAAAATCCTTCTCTTGTCAGCGTCTTACCTTTTTGGTGAAGACATCCTTGTTCTGGATACGTTTGTACCACACCGACTTGAGGATGGAAGCAAAAGGCGTGACGCCGATTCCCGCCCCCACCAGCACGACCACCTCGTAGCGAAACACGTCCTCGCTGGCGGTACCGAAGGGCCCGTCGATGGCCACCCTGGAAGAACCCGGCGAACCCATTTAAAGCAGAAATGTGAACCTACTCCAATTTTAGGGGAGGAACTTTTTAAGGATGAATCATTTTGCTCCACATGCCTAACCGTTTGATATTTTCTGCTGTAAATGGAGAAATGTTTTGTATTTCCCAGCAAGATTGCGGCGGCGCATTTCAGATCCGATTGTTCTGATTGAGGCTTTCTGGCATCCATTGCGTCTTCTCTTAAAATGGGAAGAATTACAGCATCACAATAGGCCACCTAGCGTGAAGATGAGCCAGAGACGCCTTCCCCCAACGACGACGTAGCGCTGGCGCAATCAAACATAATCAGTGACAATTTCAGTGTTTTCATACTTTGGCAGTTTCCAAGCCTCCTGAGGCTCGGTTTTGTCTCCTCCGCAGGCTTCGTACAAGGCCCGAGTCCAGTCTCCGACAATTCGGATGTGGGCGCTGAAGTAGTCCTCCTCGGGGGCTGAGGTCAGGGTGAAGGGATGCCATTCCAGTCTGGAGACAGACGGGCACTGGATGAAGACGTACTGGCCCACCTCCATGTGGAAACCTTTCCTCTTCATCTGAAGCTCCAAAGTTTTGGAGGGATGCATCACCACCTGTGTCGACACACGCCGTCAGATTGGACTTTGATGACGTCACGTTTCCACTTTACCTTTGTGATGACCACTTTCTGGTGGGATCGATAGAGTCGAACCAGCCTCTCGCACGCGTATAAGATCATGGGTCCCACGATCCACTTCCAGGTCTGCGAGATGAAAAAATCTGGCACGGAATTCCAACGAAAGTCAAGAGGTTCTGGTGGCGTACCATCGGCGGGTTTCCGGCAAATTCTGGAACGGCGCAGTCCGTTTCATTTCTCCCCCAGTCCTCAAAGTGCTCTGCACATGCTTGCGGTTTGTTGGTCGTCAGGCTGGTAGCTGTCTGACCTCGCACGATCCTCCTGCGCGGCAAAGCACGGATATTGAGGAACATCAGAGAGAGAAGGTGGTGAACCGTCGATTGATTTCCTTACCCAAAGCCGTGGAATACCAGTCCTATGAAGAAGAGGACAAAAAGGTGATGGGTGTACCAGAACACCTCAAAGTAGGACCGGCGGATGACCTCCATGGAAGACGTGATGATGAGGATAAGGGCCAGCGTGATGACCACGCCCGTCACGCCGGCGATGGTGGTGAACATGACGATGGTTGGATTCTGTTCCAAAAAAAAAAAAAAAAGTTCTGTATTTGCTGCCGTTTTTCGGTGCGACAAGTTTTACGCACCGTTTGGTTGGACCTGATGGGGTTGAGGAAGGAGGCGTTGTCTCCGTTGCCGATTTCCGACAGAAGGAAAGGCAGAAGGCTGCTGTTGCCGTTCAGCTGAGCGTCCATGAAATACTCAAAGTTGAACAAGTGCGCCACGATGTGCACGGCTAAAAAAAAAACAAATCACGACTGGGTGAGGTCAGAGGTGGCTCGGTGGCGACGGCGATCCCACCTGTGTGGAAGGCGATCATGTACGCCACCAGCTTGTGGAAAGTGATGTTCCGGTCCAGCTGCCGAGCGGCTGTGCGGCTGCAGAACTGAGCGCTCCTTTCAGTTAGCCTAGCCGCAAAGTCACCCAATCGGGTCGGAACCTTTTCCTACCTGGATGGAGCCGCGGGTGAAGGAGAGCAGGTTCCTGCAGACGGGTAGCAGGATGAGCATGCAGTTGAAGTTGAGGCAGGCGGCCGGAGCTCGAGCCCACGACAAAGCGTGCTGCAAATCAAACACGCTTAGATTCATCAGACCAGCGTCCCGTCCCGTCCCGGTGGGAGACGCCCCACTCACCCCGAGTAGCACACGCGTGTAGAACCATTTGTCCACCAGAAAGGCCATGTAGAAATGGACGAAGAGGAAGGCGTTAATGGCGAGCCAAACCAGCTGAAGCAGACAAGCACAAGTACGCTGAGTTCATCTGATAGCGCACATTTCATTCCCGCGCTTTTAATGAGTTAGCTTGCTCATTAGTGATTGTCGACGCTGACAATAGAAACAGCCAAATGAATGAAGTGGGATGTTCAGAATGAACCAAAGTCCAAACCAAAAATGACTTTCTTGAATTTGTATTCCTTTTTGCTTTCCAACTGAAGCCGCATGTTTTAGATGTCCACACCCGATTCACATGATCAGCATCGTTACCAGGCTTTCTTGAAGCTGGTAGATGAGCTGATCATTTGAATGGGGGGACGTGCAGGACAGATGCCCTGGAGGACACCCCATTCGGATAGATGCTATCCGTAATGGCTGTCAATGGTGTTCAGGCTTCTGCTTGAAAGCAAAAAAAAAAAAAAAAATACTCATCCTCGACGTGGTGACCTTTAAAATAAATCAAAATAATTCTCACAATGACAAAGATGGAAAGTCCCTCGTTGGCTGCCAAGTTCCCCATGCCGAGTCCGGGCGGGCGGGCGCGAGTGCTGGCTGGTGCTAAGCAGAAGAGCGAATGAATGCGCGCGCTCTGCGACTCAACCTTTTTTTGTTTGGCGCAAATAGGGAAGTGAAAAGTGCGCTACTGAAATCATCTGTGTCAGTTAAGGGATTTCTTCACCTGCGGTTTATTTCTAGTAAAGGCATTGAAAGCACGTCGTGTTGATTTACCACCGTCCACGACACAACGAATCCGTTTGAGCGCTCTTTGATTTCACCTGGCGTCACGTTGACACACACCGACCGACCGGTTGGTTGGTTGGTTGGTTGGTTGGTTGGTTGGTTGGTTGGTTGGTTGGTTGGTTAGGGTTAGGGTTAGGGTTTGGGTTGCTTGCTTGGTTGCTCGGTTGCTTGGGCGCTCGACCGTTGAGGAGGAAGGTGAGGAAGGTGACATCCATCCATCCATCCATCCATCGATCGATCGGATGGATGTTCGACATGTGGAGGAAGTGGCCGATTTCAAAACTAGACGCAAACACAGAGTTGCTTTAAGTTTCCTGTTTCAAACACGCTCTAAGCAAAGAGACAATTCACCCGAGTCTCGATGGCGGCAATAAATATATAAATGGCGTCCTTATTTGGCCTTTCGTAATTCCTTTTTTTGTTTTTGTTTTGTTTATGCAGACAAAGGGTCCCTGAGGCTGGCAGCGAGATTGCGTCATTCCTTTTGAAAATGCAGGAGTTTATTAACTTCAATGTGATTTCTTTTGGTCTGAAAATTATGACTCATAAATCATAAATTCAGACTAAATAAATAAACGCACGTTTGTTTGTTCATCTGTATAATTATGACGTATAGTGATAGCCAGAATAATTAAATACTCCTCCACTAGATGGCAGAAGATACACACAAACAGGCCCAGAGTTGACTGAGGTTTAATCAGGAGTAAATTTAGTCAAGGTAATTATTTCGATGTTATTACTTTTTGTGACATTTGGATGAGTTGTTTTTTTCACCCTGTCAAAAGGTCGGAAAATACTTTTCTAATCTACAAGCTAACAGTAATAACGTGGGTACAAACACTCCACTCAATTGAATTTGCAGCAATAAAGAACCAAACTGTTTTTTATATAGCGCCCTCCAGCAGAACGACGACCGTACTACACCTTTTGAAATGCTGGGCTCAAAACAGGGCTGATAAATGGAACCGACCCAGGAAGTTGGGTCAATTTCAGGTTGGTCAATCTGAGCCGACTTCTTGGGTCGGCCCAATTTGAATCCAAAAGTGGGATCTTTTTCAATTCAGCATTTGTAAGGGTATTGGATTGTGAGTCGCAGGCGAGGCTTCGGTTCAACCTCAAATGACCAATTGGATCAATGCGATAAATTGGGGAATGTCCAAAGCGATCGAGTGAGTCCCAAAATCCATAAAAATGTTGTCATAAGCAAAAGTAATTCAGGCATAAAGCTTCCTGCGATTTGACCTCCAATAATCTGGGGATTGTATTCATAGAGCATTTCACAAATCTTAATCTCCTTTGTTGGAGCAACACCAACGCTTTTCATTTCGCTCACTGGAAGAGTCAAACATGCACATGTACTGCTGACACCAATTTCACACGTCACAGAAATTCAAACGATTCGACAACAAAACATTTGACGTCACATTGCCAAAAGTTCTAGCCGCGTCCAGTGCAGCCGGAGCCAGAGCTGGCCACTGAATCCGCCCCCATGTGCACGCGCACGGCAAGCGCAGCTCGTCCGTCAGGCGCGCGAGCGAGATTGCGCGTCTTTGGCTCCTCCGGGAATTGACTTCAGACAAGCAGCTGCTGCTCCATCAACACAAAGACGAACGGACTGGAGGAATTTGCAACAAATACTTCCACAGGCAAGGTGAGTCCACTCATCTTCATTCTCTTTTATTCAAAGATGACGTCACCCCGATAAAAAACAACAACATTATTTACAAGAGAATTAATAAGTCGTTGGGTGTACAAAAAGTGGTGTAACTTGGAGATGTTTTTTTTTTTGCTTGTCATCAGTATTACCATCACTGTCAATTACCATTTTGGGCTTTGAATGAGTCTTCTTGTTGGGTTTTACGTCCATCTCAGATTCTTGTTGTCTTTCCTGAAGTGGTCCAGAATGACTTTTTCCTTTCACCTGTAGCACTCAAGTCCACCACTGTTGAGATTTTGGATGGTTCTGATGACATCTCTGACGCCTTCATGGCATCTTTGTCATTCCCGGCGAGATGTGTCGTAGATGGGTGGTTGAAGAATTTTCAGAATGAACACACTTTGAATGATCATTTAGCAACATTGGCTCCAACATCAACAAAGTGAGACCTTGTGTCCATTTCAACTCCAATCTAAGAACACTTGAAAGACAAAAGTGGAATGAAATGAAAATGTTTTGCTTCATGTGATCTTTTTAAAGAGATGACGCAAACTGGACAGTGCTGGTTTTGGAAGCAAAACATTCAGTAAGTGGAGTTTAATGAGTAAAGTGTTTGTCTTCATCCTTATATAAGGCACTCTTGAAGCGTTATGAAAGTTAGAGCCGCCCGCCACGCCGGGAACATGCGGTCCATTGGCAGGAACAAAACGTCACATGATTTGGATTTCATGACACACACATGCTTGCATTGTATGTTGAACTCTTTCAACAATTTCATCTTGTGACAACCAACTATAAGTTTCATGAGTGAGCCTACAGAAAACCTTTTGTCTGCTTACGGCATTAGCGTCGTTTCGCGTTTGTCCATACGCTGAAGATTAAAGACGCCGTATTGGAATGTCCATCTTCCGCCAAATGGTTCGATGGCCATCATCTGCGACTTCCTGTCTTGAGCAGGATGTTTGAATCTTTTCTTCACTTGGGGCGCTGCTAATGGAACTGAATGACTTTTTCCAAGCGTTGCCTGAAAGCGACACAACGTGTTACATGACTCGAGAGGTCACCGACACTCGAGGCGTTTCCAAGCACGCTGCTGGAACATTTGGGTTCCGGCAAATTAAAGATGGAAATTGGCATTTGGAAGGCTCTTTGACGAGTCGAGCGGCACACTGACTAATTGTACGATGAAGGGGATATTGAATAAGTGTACGGATGTGTGTACTTTGAACCCCGCGTGTTGGTTTATGGGTGGTCAGAGGTGCCTTACAGTACATGTGCGGAAATTGTTAATGAGTCACCAGCCCACGTCAATGTGTAGGATAAACTTGAAGACACATTTGAAGTGTCAGTCATTTTGCAATTCTGCTTGGTGTGACTGTGAAGACGGAGATATGTCAAATGACAATGGATCAGACCGATGGAATTTCAAGTCAAGCAAAATGATTCCATTCAATTGAAAAAGGAGCTAGGTCAGAAAAGAAATGCTTGCAATGTCTCAGTGTTGTTGAAATGTGCAAAACCTAAAACGTGCGTCCCTTTTTGCTCTTTGCTCCGTTCCGCACTCACTCACTCACTCACTCACTCACTCACTCACTCACTCACTCACTCACTCACTCACTCACTCACTCACTCACTCACTCACTCACTCACTCACTCACTCACTCACTCACTCACTCACTCACTCACTCACTCACTCACACGTGTTGCTTCAGGGCGCATATAGATTAAGCTGTCGCATAATCATAAAACTTGCGTTTGCGCGACGAGCTGCGCCGATTTCATGACGCCGCAAGCAGTGACGTCACCAATGTGTTGTTGTTCGGCAGCAACTGATGAGTCCGTCGCTTTAATTGGACCCCCCCACAACAAAGAAACAGAATGTATTATCCATTGAAATGTCCCCAGACAGCAAAATATAGAGAAGTAAACAACTTTGTTGTGCTAGCTCACATTGTTGCCATGAATGTCAACAAATGATAACATACCCCCCCCCCCCCCCCTCTACCTTCTGAGACATCTGACTGGTGGCTATGCATGCATGTTTCGAAGCGAATGACATGATTTGACATATTGCTAGCCATGGCGCCTTTGAGTGGATAAAATGGACTTGGCATGATATGACACACAATGTGACCTTTGTGGTTTGGATTTCAATTTCAAAGATCCAATTGAAACCTGGTGACTGTTCCATTGTGGATGCTCCTGTTGCTGATTGAAGTAAGGAGCTAACCCAAAATCACATTAATCTTAAAGGATGAATAACAATTCGCTAAGGTTCAAATCAGACCGAGTGACTTGCTTGAAAGTGACGGATGACTAAGGTAGAAAAAAAAAAGTGGTTTAAACTGAAAATTTCAAGGCAACAAACTTTGATAACTTCAAGTTGAAAGGGTTGCCAAAATAATCTTTCCTGAATTTCACAAAGTTGACAGAATGGTTGTCTTTTTTATTAAACCCCAAGTGAACCAGTATATAAATAAAAGCAACTGGCTTGCTTTGTTGTGCTAACATTGTAGAAATGGCAGTAAA
The DNA here is from genome assembly GCF_054491065.1 of Syngnathus leptorhynchus. Lineage (NCBI taxonomy): Eukaryota > Metazoa > Chordata > Actinopteri > Syngnathiformes > Syngnathidae > Syngnathus > Syngnathus leptorhynchus. The sequence continues at coordinate 25,339,870 of NC_141195.1, forward strand.
TTACATTTGAAAGTTAACTCCAATTTTTTTAGGCCTAAAATACAAGTTGTGTTTTTTTTTTGTTCAGCAAGGATCATAGTTGCTGTTTGATTAAATCTTGGGATGAATGCGTCAGACAAGACCATCTTCCTGGAATATTAGAAAAAAGAGAAAGAGAGCATAGTCCACGGAGGATGAGACTTTCCAACAAAAAAAGGAGGCAACATTTTCCAACGAGTATTGCTGCTTTCACTGTTGTTGCTTTGAAAAGTTTTTTTCTTGACTTGGCACGCTTCCAGTCAGTTCATATTGGCAACACAAAAAGGGGGGCCGGGGGGGGGGGGTTCATCCTTGTGATACGTCCCATGACTGGGGGATGCTCCCGTTGCAGTTGTCCAACTTTCCCACACACTTGCCGGAAGTGCGTTCGTTGTTGTTTGTGTTGACAGCGCGTGCCGCTGCCGCTGTAGCGGGATGCCGCCGCCGGGGCCGGGGCCGGTGCCGGTGCCGGTGCCGCTGTTGCTATTTTGCCTGCTTTTCGCCTCTCTGGCCCGCAACTCAATGCAACAGCTGGACAGACAAGCTGCAGGTGAGTCCCGTCTTCAAATCAATTCATTAAGTCGACTAATTCATAAGGAATTAACGAATAAATACAATTTTATTGTTTATTTGGAGAGGGGGGGCAAAAAAATAAATACAACACATTTTTTACGACCCTTAGTAACTTCTATGACGTCTGAAGCTTCCCGTTTACATGAATGACATTTTTTGACGTCCCTGGAGTTGGTCTTGCAATAGAAAAAATAGCTTTCAAACTTTTTTTTTTGTTTTTTTTTGCGAGACTCACTCCAGGTACGTAAGGTGTCACTTCTGCCTGTTTGACTCTCTGATGCTTATGAATCGGTATCGGCCGTGGTGTTCCCACCGCCTGCAGATGCCAATCAATCTCGCTTGTGTTTGTTGACGCGTAACTTTGACATGGCTAACCTTCAAGTCCATAAATAAGAATGTTAACATGTGCATCGGTACGTCGCCGAAAGACTCCCAGCGTGTCGGCGAGGTTGCCGTGACAACCAGGCCTCTCATCTACAAATGCCGTTCGCCCAACATGGAGGTGTTCACCTGCTGGTGGCATCCGCTCAGCAACCTGACGGAGGGAGAGGAGGTGACCTACGTGCTCACCTATTCCAAAGAGTATGAAAACGCTTGTTCTTTTTCCAAATGAGCAAAACATTCCCCCGTAACGATGTGTGTTTTTGTTGTGTTCAGCAACGAGCCCAAACACGAGTGTCCCGACTACACGAGCAGAGGTGCCAACAGCTGCTTTTTTGACAGCAGCCACACGTTCATATGGAACATCTACTGCATGAACGTCACGGCCGTAACGCCCCGCCAAAATTTCACCTCGCCTCAACACTGCCTGGATGTCGCCGACATCGGTAAGGTCAAATGCCAAGTCGCTGTTGTTGCCAAAAAGCTGCACGTAGAACTGAAAAAAAAGTTTGAAAGATATATTGACCTTGTAATCGTACCCTGAACTCAATTGAATTTTATTCAACTAAAAAAGCTCATTTGTTTATGCCTGCAACTCAAAACACTCATCATCTTTCTCTATTGAAATAAATAGAAGAAAAAAAGTCATTTGTTTTTTAATAAGAGAAATTGCACTACAGCCGATCGTAATGGATTTTAGAAACACAATAACAACATCATTAAACAGAATGTGGAGGACGTAACAGTTTGCGTACCAGAATTGATTTATTGCGTCTTGTGCGGGATTTGACCACCAGGGGGCAGTATAATAGAGTCATGCAGACACAATCAAAGAAGAGTTTCAAAGTTACTGGAAGTGATTCAGTAAGTTGCGGTAGTATAAAGGGAGCTTTCGGTACCTGCGGATTCACCTGGTCACATATTTCAAATGGAATATTTGTTCTCGTTTTGAAGGGGCAGCAACCCCTGTTTTAACGATTTATTTTATAAAATGGAAAACAATCATTAGTGGTTCATCCCAGGTCATTAAAAAAATGTTCAGTTCTTTTTGAAAACGTTGACAGTATGATCCTTGATAATCAATTGTACGTAGCGGCCTGCAGCCATCCAATATTTTTCTTTATTGTCCGTCTTCCAGTTCAGACCGAAGCGCCCATCAACCTAACCTACCAACTGACGGATGCCGGCGGGGACGAGATGGGTCACGACGTCCTACTCACCTGGGCGTACCCGAGGCCTTCCGACCTCAAATACGGCTGGATCACGCTGGTCTACGAACTGCAGTACAGACAAGTTAGCCAGCCTGGCAAGTGGAAGGTCAATGAAATGTTCAATACGTAAACGGCAAATTGCTCTCGGGGTAGAATTCTAGCTCACTTTGTGTCCCACGGCCTGCAGGTCAAGCAGTCGCTGCGAGAGCCTCAAGTCAAACTGCTCGGCCTTCCCGTCAACGACTACGTGCTTCGCGTACGGTGCCGCTCGCTCAACTACGGCCTGTGGAGCAATTGGAGCCAGCCGTTGCTGATGAGCATTCCGAGCCAGGCGCCAGCAGGTAGCTACCACTCGTGTGAGCCGGCAGTCGAGCCAATTAGAGGGAGGGTGGACGTCATTGCATTTGCTACCCGGGACTTCAGTGACGGGCCGTTTACCCGATTAAATGTGTTACTTTCAAAGCCAGGCTTTTTCAAAACAAGGAACCTCTTAAGTGCTAGCCAATTTCCAATATTATCTCCCAAGGCTGGCTGAATATTGTGTTTCATCATGATGTAAACACACAAATGACCATATGAAAAAAGTTTGTTTCTTAAACTTGGGTTGGAGTCACTCAAAGCAGAAAACAATCTTGGCGGCGACAATTTGGTGACAATAAATGGACCAGACCTTAGACTAGTTCCGATTTTTGGTGCAGGTGATGCAACACGATTTTGCTGGATTTAATCAAAGCGAAAGCAGACAGATTCCAAACAATCAGGGGAAAGAAAAACGATGACAAGGAGCTCTTGCCCTGTTAGGACGAATTTCAAGATTGAACTGACAATGACGCAATTGTGTATAGTTTCAATTACAAGGACTAACAGGACTAATTCTGAAGTCAAATTCGATTGACTTGGCAAGACGGTATTTCAAATTTGAGAATGTCGGCTGCTTCTGCTCTTCCCCTTGATTGAAGCAGACAAATTGCTGGTGTTGATTCTGGTGACGAGCATCAGCGTGGTGGCGCTGCTGGCCATCGCCGTGCGTGTCATTCCGCAATGTGTGAGGTGAGAATTGACAATTCACGTGCGATGAATTGCTCCTCGCCATTCTTCCCTAAAATCTGCCATCCAACTGTGTGACCATTCAGAGTCAAAGACTTCTTCTGGCCACGTATTCCAAAACCACGCATCATCGGCCTGGACCCGCTGATTTTGAAGGTAACGCGTGTTCTGTCTGTCCTTCTTGTAGTTATCATAATAGGCACAAAGAACACCTTTCTTATACCCTGTTGTTGGCTACCAAGGAATGGGCATTTTTTCCCCTCCCCCCCTCCGGTAGGTATTTCGCCACAGGTTCAGCAAAGTTCTTGAAGCCCAAGGGATGTGTCTGTTTTGAGCAAGCTCAGTACACAGCCCTGTAGGCCTTACGAGGGCAACCAGATTTCGTTGTGGTTTCTTGAAAATCTAATTGGAAGTCAAAGATGTATTTCATTTCATTTTAGTTCATTCATTTTTTGTTGTTTATTTACAGTACTGAAAAAAAGTTGAGGTTTCATTCATTAGTATTTCTACTTGTTTTTTTCCCTCCGCCGCTGCTCACTGACATGATTTTTTCCCATCCTACTCTTTGTCCTCAGAAGGGGAACTTGGAAGAAATCAACCAGCATCTGTGTAATTTCCACAGCTACCTAGCTCCCATCTTCATGGACACGGACGTGTGGGAGCAAGTGAGCCCCGACAGCATCTATCTCCCCTCCAGCAAAGACTGCAGCATCCCCAGCGAGTCCCCCGGCCAGGTGACGGACACCTTCGGCGGCGCCCCTCGCGACTCGACGCCTACCGCGCCGCTTCATCAACACGTGAGCCAGCCTCCGACGGCGTTCGGGCAAAGCCCGTACTGCACGTCTCCTCCTCAAGACCTCCCGCCGTCCCCGTGGCCCAATATCATTAGCATGCCGGAAGACAGCTACAGCATGATGGGGCAGCCCGTCCCACCCTCGACCGCCCCCTCCACCGGCTGCCCCCCGCAGGATCTCTACAGCTGCGTGCAGCTCACCAACCGCAGCGATGGGCTGCAATTGGTGCCGTGCCCGCCGCTGGCATATTGCGAGCTCCCGCCACTCCCCAAGTCGAATTTCCACGGCGAGGTAAAGGAGCAAGACGAGGAGAAGCTGGCCGAGTATCAGGCCAAAAAGAAAGATGCCGATGTGGCCAAAGAGAGCTGAGCGCCCGGTAAGATGCGCAGAAGATATTTGTCTTGTTTTTTGTGACTCATGCAACCACTTGACTTTGTCACATTCGGAGAGGAATTGGCAGCATCCACGCAAATGGTGGAAACGCTTTGAATGTCGCCCCTTTGTCATGAATATGGTGGATAAACAATGACAAAAGTGAAGCGGCACGAGTATGTGGATTGAAAAAATTGGCAAGACGCTGGGAGCCTGAAGCATGCATCACCCCCCCGCTCAGCTCGTATTCACGCTATTTTCATTTGTGATATGAAAATGCCACTTAGCCCATCATCACGGAAAGTCCACATTTTGGCGTGACACTCCCTCTGACCACAAGTGCTTGCTTTGCTTGGATCTTTAAATGCTGAATGACCAAAGTGTGTTGAATGTGTCATGTAATCTATTTTGTTTTTGGAGAGGAGATCAAAGTGGCCGTAATGAGCAGAAGGTGTGCTAGAGAATGTGAAAGACAGCTTTTGGAGCACCAGTCCTGGAACTTTTCAGACGCCTGACATATTTCGTCCTCTGTGCTGGTCTCATTGACATTTCTGGATGTGGGCTTTCTTCCTCAGGTTTTGGGCCACTTTGCTTTTGCCACAAAACCTCTGTAGGGGCTTATTGTGCAGGGCAAATAAAGACGTGCAGAAATAATTGCTAACTTTCATCATTAGCCTTGAGTAATTCGTGGCGCGGCATTTCCATTATAAATAGAAAAGTTTAGAGTCAGCTGACTGACAAAGGCCGCGTTGTTCTTTTGAGAGATGAGAATCTCGGAGAAGATTCTTCTTGTGGTGGTGCGTTGAATGTTCTCAGAATGAAACTCCAAAGTAAGGAAAAAAGACATTCAAATACTTCGAAGAATGTAGGATTTGTACGACAGAGGGAAAAATGAAAATAAAGGAAATAACGGAAGCAAAGACGAGCTAAGGGAGAAAGGTGACGATCCTCTGGGCGGGTGTCGGGTGTCCGGACTCCCCACCCCCGAACGGTCGGGCGATAATGCTGTCACGAGGGGGTGGAGGGACACTCTAACTTTAGCCGGACCGCCGGCAGCTCCTCAAAGCAGACCTCCTCCCATGGACACCTCAGCTGGTTCCCAAGGTAAGACAAAACAGCCGATTTGTTGTTTACATAAGAAGCCAGACACATCAAAAGGCTTGTTTGTGTTTCACCTTTTTGTGTTTGTTCTTGTTTGGCGCGATCATTTCTACTCGGGGCGCCCGCTCTGGAAGCTTGTGACGCAGCTGTCGCTTAAAAATAGATCTGCTGCCAGGCCTGGAAGCATGTAGATATCACCGTCCACTTGAAACGTGCGCGCAGTGAAAAACAAACCATCGTATGATCCCACTTAGTCATGACTGGCTTATTAGTTCCATTTAGTTGAGAGCAGTGTTGCCTAACCTTGACACTCTAACCGGTGGGGAATCCTCAAAATCTATTTTTTATCCTTTCCCCCCGGTGGGCGGTCAAAGAGGACGCAGGTTTTCCTGAACAGGAGGCCATCAGCAATCCTGACATGGCGTCCGCCGACCAGCGGGAAGATCAGACGGTGCCAAACGGCGACGACGAGGAGAGTAGCATCCACGGTATCCAGTCTCGTTACCTACGATGCTCGTCGCCCAGGTAACGTCTCCAGACACTTTGAGCCAATTGAACGCAAGATGACTCGGTCTGTGTCGCTTCGCAGCCTCTCCGTGATGTCAGAGTCCAGGTTCTCCGCCATCAGTGGCTCGGATGCCGCCAGTATCTTCATGGAGCCCATCCACTTGTCGTCCGCCGTGGCCGCCAAGAAGATCATCAATGAGGGTCAGTCAAGGTTTGACAAATGTTGCTTCTTTCATCTGTAGAGGTCACCGCCTGAACCAATCAAAGATTTTCGTAGCTCTGATCTGAAGTTGAAAGAATCCAGAAATCCTTCCGTGTCGGTTGAGTATTAGCGACCGGAGCTCCTGCTGTGACTGTTTCTGCTGGCGGCGGGACGCCGGCGCTTAGCACACGCAGTGGGAAGATAATTGAAAGGCCAACAGATAAAACATGGATTTCATATCAAGATGCCACGAGCCCACTAAATCTGAAGAGGAATGTGATTTGTGTTCAATGAGCCAATTAGGTTTAACTAGGTGACTGTCTGGATTTCTCCAGCTACTAATGAGTTGAGGGGATGACTTGAATGAGATGGCTCGGATATCAAACACTGCATGCGGATGAGCTTGTCTATCGTTTGGGGGAAAAAAAATAAAGCTTGTGAGATCCAATTGACGTCTCAAATGGAATTCAGTCCAAGCCAATTTTTTGGTCATCCGCAGAATTGCCGCCTCGAGGTGTCCGCGCCGAGTCCATCCCGGACTCCATGCTCGAAAGAGCCGAGCAGCTGATGGTGGAGGACCTTTACAACCGAGTACGGGATATGATTGATGACCGTAGTCCCTACAACACTCCCTGCGTGCTGGACATCCAGAGGGCCATGGTTCAAGATCGCCTGGAGCCCCCCAGCCAGCCCGTGGACGAAGTATTTCCAAACATTTTCATCGCTGAGAAGTGAGTGGCAGATGCTGGCGAGGAGGACTGCAAAATGACGGGATTCGTTTGATCATATGTGGCGTGTTTCTCAGATCTATCGCCGTCAACAAGGCCCGGCTGAAGCGAATGGGCATCACGCACATCCTTAACGCCGCGCACGGAACTGGCGTCTACACGGGGGAGGCCTTCTACGCCGGGATGGGGGTGCACTACATGGGCATCGAGGTGGATGACTTCCCTGACGCTGACATCTCGCCACACTTCCGGCCCACCGCTGAGTTCTTGGACGAAGCTTTGCTGACCCACAAAGGTGAATCACGCGGAAGAAATGAACTTCATGTGTTTTCCCAGAATGAGATCTCTTCTAGTCACAAACAGCCGTTATCTTTGATTACAGCTGATGTAACCATTGAAAACAAAGCGCTCACGGAGTTGGGAGCGCATCGTTTTTTCTACATCACTTCATCTTAATTTGAGGGGGCTAGTCGCTATAAATATGTAAAAAATCAATTATTTTAACTCAATTATTGCCAGCCAGGTCCAAATTTATATTTGACGTCTATAGTCGTTAATGGTAGTGAATGAGTCGAGTCTTGTGGAAGGCCCACTATCGCCCTCTTCTGTTTGCAGGCAAAGTTGCGGTGATCTCCATGATGGGCGTCAGCCGCTCAGCTGTCCTGGTGGCGTCCTACCTCATGATCTTCCAGCACATGACCATCATGGAAGCTCTGACAACCATGAGGAAAAAGCGACCCATCAACCCCAACGAGGGTTTCCTCAAACAACTACGAGAGCTCAACGAGAACCTACTGGAGGAACGCGATGACGACGACACGCTCAGCCAGTGTTCCGTCATCGACGCCCGCGCGCGGGCTCGGATCTTCGGCGAAGACGACGAGACGGATCGGGAGGAAGACCAAAGCATGGTGGAAGTGAAAGCGCGTTCCATCATGATGGAGGAGGAGGAGGACGGCACCAGTGTGATGAGCAGCGTGGCCTCCTCCTCCGCATTGGCTGAGCAGCTCCGGAGCAGACCTGAGGTCCAACCGTCACGCGGCCTTCCAGACAAATCCGTCTTGTCCGAGCAGTTGGGAAACAGCGACGAGGACGAGGACGCTCTGGATCAAATGATCCTCGAGTGGCAGCGTAGAAATGAGATGTACCAAAGCGATGATTGGTTGGAGGCGCAGCTGAACAGCGACGAGGAGGACGCGGCGGCTGGCGCCGATGGTGACCTGGAGAGCGTCACTAGCGAGGACGTGCGCACCCTGAAGGAACGTTTGAAGCGTCGCGTCAGACGGCCTCCGTCGGACGCCGCCGCTTCCACCTCCAGCTGCACCACTTACGCCGACCTCTGGAAGCAGCGGCTGAAGGAGATCGAGGAACAAGCCGCCGCTCGGTATCGGAAAACGGATCACGGCCAAGGCGAGGAAAGCCACGCGGCACGGGAACGAGAGAGGAACAAAAAGGTCGACGAAGAAGTGGAGAGCATCCTGTCGGACACGTCGTCCATGTACAACTTCTGCCAGAAGAACAAGGAGAAGATGACGGCCTTGGAGCGCTGGCGGGTCAAGCGGATCCACTTCGGCTGGAACAAGAAAGAACGAGGGGACGGAGAAAATAGTTCCGTTGGCGATCAGGAGAAAAGCGAGGGCGCCGAAAACACGACGCCGTCCTTCCAAGACGTCAACCTGACGGCCTATCAGGCTTGGAAACGGAGGCAGCAGAGGCGACTTGGCGAGGAGAACGTGGACGAGATTCTGGAAATGAGTCGGGGGGAGGATTCTGCTACCGTTAAACGGCGCCAAAGGCGAGAGGAGATCCTGGAGCGCTCCAAAAAGACCTTAGAAGAAAGTCAGTCCGTGTGCGGCTGGGAGAAGGAGAGCTGCGTCAGCGGCGGGACCGTACCGCTGTCCGCCTTCTGGGCCGGAGCCGGAGTCAGCGGAGCGCCCGGTGTGGCCAATGACGACAACATGTCCGTGATCAGCGGACAGTCGTCTGTCCTCACGTCGGCGTCGCAAGCCTGCGGCGCGAGATCCGCGCACTCCGGTCTGCAGCCTCCCCCCATCCTCCCGGTTCCGACGGTCCAGGGTCCGTCGGGAGAACCGATGGTCAACCTGGCCAGCATCCAAAACTGGATCGCCAACGTGGTGACCGAAACCATCAAACAGAAGCAGAGCGAGATGAGCCTGCCGCCTCCGTCGCCGGCCGGGTCGGAGGTGAGCTTCGGCGCCATTTCGGGCCGCGCTGGAGATGACGACAAAGCGTCCGCGTTGAGCCGGCGCTCCTACTCCAGTAACATCTCGCAGGGTCGCGGGCGGCCGGCGTCCGTCTTCTCGGCCGGCGGCTTGAGCGGAGTCAGCGGGCGTAGTTCCAAAATCAGCACCACCAGCGTCCCGCTATTCAGCCTCTTCCAAGACCAGGTCGACCTGGGCAAACTGGACGCCATGGACAAGGAGATCAAATCCGAAATGAGAGGCAAGATGGCGTCCTACGAGAAGAAGAAAATCCTGGAGGACAACAAGCGCAGCACTTTGTACAAGAAAAAGAAACCAAAGGCGGATGAAGACGAAGAAGAGGAGGAGAAAAGGAAGGAGGAGGAATTCCTCCAAGAGGCAAAGAAAAAGAAAGCCAAACCTTTAAAGACATTTGGCCTCTCTGGATGCTTGAATTTGAATCCCGCTCTGGAGGTTGACAAGAACACCAGCGTTGATGACTGGCTGAATAGTGTCAGGCCTCCTCCCAGAAAATCTGCCGCCGCCGCCGCCACGGAGGATCCCTACGACGACCTGGACGGCTCCGCCTCCCAGTTTGACTTCTCGTGCGCCGGTGAGGACGATGACGCGACAACCAACGGTCGCTCATACGGCCAGGATGATGAGGCCGGCGACTTTAGGAGGAAATTCACAAATCATTCACAAAGCGACCCAGCAGGTGGGCGCAGGCGGGACGGCGATGGGGACGACGAGGACGAAGACGCCGAAGCCTTCATCGCGCGAACCAGGCGGAGGATCAGAGCCCGAGCGGCCGCCGAGGAGCCCGATGACGAGGTCCTCGCCGCTTGGAGGGCGCAGCAGGAAGCAAAATGGCAAAGTCAATCGTAGACATTGAACAGGAAACAAATGATGACAAATAGATGAACGGACATCAATGCGGAAAGACAAATGCATGCGCGCAATTTCGTCTTTGAATGCACAATTCAATATTTAGGAGCAATTAAAACAACTGCTTTGCCATTCACAAATAAGGCCAAAATAACTGTCATCCATCCAGGAAAGCGCAAAAAGGTTCCTTTTGGTCAATCCAAAATGTGATTTCAAGAGTCAACGTTTGTGTTCGTCCTGTTTTGACTTTTTGCTCTTTTGGAGTTAATGAATGGCAACAAGCATGTCATGAGTGTGAAAGAGCACTCTGACAAGGGTGCCCTTTCTTGAGAAGCCACCGTACACCATCACCGTTTATCAAGTCATCCCGTGATACACTCATGGCATCAGTGGAATGGGAAAAAGAAATGGTCCAAAGGCACTTTGGCCTGGGGGGGTAGTGGGGTCCAAGCACAGGGACACAGAGACCTTTCTTTGGTGCCCCCCTCCCCGACCACCAGATTATCCCCCTTTAACAAACATAAATTTGAATACAAACGGTGCAGCAACATATAGAGACAGACATAACAGAACTCAGTTATTCATTGTATTCTTTATCCTCAGCGAAGAATGACTATTTGGATCCCATTTGAATTCGAGGCAGGATTTGGCTGCAAAACAAAACAGTTTTGTTTTTTGGGGCTTAATTCATTCATGACTGTTAAAGCACCGAATAATCACCTCCAAGATCATATGTAGCACCGCCTAGTGGAAAATCGGTGTAGAAATCTATATTGTGATGGCGTCCCTCACTTTCCAAGAGTTCTCTCAGCGTTCTGTGTAAACAATCAGGTTTCTTACCATTGGTATCGTATTGTTGCATGTGAGAGCTCAAAGAGATTTCAATGCTGGCGTCAGTGCAGCAAGATCACGTTGGAGAGATTCAAGTCTTAAAAAAAAAAACTAAAAAAAATTTGTAACTATATCAAGCATGAGGCTGGACACGTGGCCCTAGTGGAAAACAACAACAGACACATTGACGAAGACATGGAAGTGAAAAGGCAAGTTTCAAAAGAGTGGATCACGGAAGAGTTCAGCAAATGGGGCTACAAAGCCAGTCGGAGATGATGGTGAAGGAGCCCATGAAAGAAAGGAAAGAGGATAAAGATGGAAAAGGGAACAAAAAAAAATCGATCGATTACTTTCCAGTGTTCAGTGATCGTTTGTTTGCATTATTATACTGCCTCTTAGTGGCCAAGGCAGGGATAGCAGCATCACAATACATCGAGAAAGCTATTTGATTCCTTATGAAAAGGACAAAGGCAACATTTGATCTTTGTTTGCGGGCAGGGCGGCTGGAATTGGTGAGCTTTCCGTCCAGTGAAGAAAGAAGAGTGTTTTTTAATCACAGGCGTCGTCGTCGTCACGGAACGATTCATCCCCGTAAAACTGTTTGAGGTCGCACAGACTACAAGCCCCACAATGCACTACGCCTCTTTTCTCTGACGTCATCTGGCCGGGTGGTCAACTGCGCGGCGTGTGCGCGCTTGTGGAGCAAGCAGGCAGCAAGACTGCTGACAGGATGGACGCGTTTTGAAATGGTTGCAACTTTCTTCCAGCCAGCCAGGTGGGTTTTCTCCTACAAACCTCACTTTTCATTCAGCCTTCACAACTTGTATGGAACTTGTGCCTCCCTTTAGGTTGGGGGAAAGTATGAAGAGAACATGCGCTCAGTGATTGATTGATTGACTGATTGATTGATTGATTGATTGATTGATTGATTGGTTGTCTTGATGAGTGACAAGAAGTTACGCTACGCTTGTGACGCCGCCACTGCCGTGTTTTTGCTGACAATGCTGACTTGTTCGTCGCTCCTTTTGGAGGAAAAGGAAGGAGGTGACGACAACGATGACGATGGCGATGGTGGCACACACTTCGCGGGCAGCCAGGCAGAACAATTGACCGACGGAGCCGGAGTCATTTACCGGCCCGGTAAGAATGCCGCGGAGGAAACAGTCCAATCCGCAGCCCGTTAAATGTGAGTTGTTGTTTTTTTTCTTCCTTCTTTTGTTCGTGTCAAGCATGAAAACAAATGAAAATAAGATTCAGGGATCCTTGCGTCTTTATTGAAAATGTTCTATTTGACTGTATTGTTTAGGGAACAGGAACTTGTCGGACTGGTCCAACTTATTTGTTGATTTAGCTTGCTCTTCCTCCTCTTTGTGTCTTATCGCATCCTGACCTGAACGTTGTCTGTCCTTTACACTTCTTCCTGTTTCCACTTCCCTACTTTTGTTTTTCTTCATCACTTCCTATTTGACTTTGGCTCTTTTTGCTTGCACGCCATATGTAATATTTGGACTATTTTGGCAGATCGGAAAAGAAACTTTGGCTGAATGTTTCTCGAAGCTGAGAAAGCTGCAGTACGCTGAAGTGTTTCCTCCTTTGACTTGTCCTCTTCTTCACTTATCACACGTTGCCTTCTCTCATACTTCCTGTTTTACAAAATTAGACGGACAATGCAAGTCAATTTGATGCACTATCACCGGTTTGCAAGAGAACTTTTTCTTTGTATTCAATGAGCAGGTCAAGAAGCAAAATACAGAAATAAGTGTGAGAGATGCCGGCTAGCTTAAGAGCTCACCTTGTGGTGAAGCAGACTGAATCAGTTTGGCTGCGATTCGTCACACCATCACAGATGTATCTAACAGACAATCAAAAATGCACTTTCACTCGCACAAAAAAATACATTTCCTGGTTTTAAGCTTGAGTGAGACACAGTCCGCCGTCGCCTCCCCGCCGAGCTGTACAAACACACATACTTGTATAAACATGAGTCTCAAATAGGGATGTTCGATATCACGTTTTTTTTCCCAGGCCAATGGCAGGACGAGTAATCAATGTTTGAGTCGTCACAGATACTAAGTACCGATACTAGTACTTTTACATTGCTCTAATTTCAAATTTCTAGTTACTGGCCACAAGAGTATCAGCCGCCGTCGCGAGTACCGATACCTTGTATTGATACTCGCCCATCACTAGTCTCTAAATTGTCCCCGGTGTTAGGGTTAAACACAACATACATATGTTTTGTTCCCAGTGGAGTTGGAAGATGTCGGCGTGGCAGGCAACACGGGTTGTCTGCTTCTGGACGATGACATCCGGCTGAGTGGAGAAATTTTGGCTTTGGATGCAGATTCCGGTCAGTCACAAGGATTGTTAAGACCCGGATGTTCAAGTGTGAACTTTATTTTCTCTCTGTGTGGGGGAAGATCTTTCAGGACTCACAGAAACACCGTTCCCACAGTTCCTCTCATGTAAAGGTTGTGGTCAACTTCTATGTGACACGGCACTAGGAGCAGCGTTTGATCATGGTAACGTCGCTTCCTCCCTTGCAAAAAAACAAAACGTTATTCACGGGATTTTACGCTAAGACCCATCTGACATGTTAAAATGCAGAACTGGACTGTGATCTTAAGTCGGACCTCTACTGCCTCACCTGCGAGAGCCATTTCCAGGGTGCGGCCTCCATCGAGTCCAGGCAGTCGGCGGGCGCCAAGATGGCTGACGGATCCCTCGTCGGTACGTCGGACAAGAAGAAAAGAAGTCAAATGGGCGCCGCTGGCGAACTTCCTCCGAAAGTCTATTCCTGCTCACTGTGCACTTTCACGTCCCGTTACTCCAATCACCTGAAACGCCACATGCACATCCACGCCGGAGAGAAACCGTACCGCTGCCCCGTTTGCCCCTACGCTTCCACGCAGCTCGTCAACCTGAAGCGCCACGCGCGCACGCACACGGGAGAAAAGCCGTACCGCTGCCATCAGTGCAGTCACGCCTGCAGTTCCCTCGGCAACCTGCGCCGGCACCAACGCATGCACCAGGTGGATCGGCGGCCCAGGAGGGGCGAGGAGACGACCGCAGCCGGTGGGAGAAAAGGCAGCGGGAACAGCCAAAAAGGTAGAAAAACGGTCACCGCCGCCGTCGTCGGCACAATTGGACACACAATCCTGGTCTTTGTTCCCCGACTATTGTAGCCGTCTCCAACCGGATGCGGCCGCTTTCTCAGGAGTCGGCTTACCTGCAGGCGCAGGACGGGCTGAGCTCGCCCGCCGGCGAGCTGCCTGTCCTGCTGTTTCCGCTGTGCTGCCGGCGGTGCGGCCTCACGCTGGACGCCGTGGACATGGAGGACAGCCATACGCAAGTCTGTTCATTTCACAAAACAAAAAACACACCACATTTTAAGCAGAGCTGGAATTTTGTGTCTGAAAATTTGTTTTTCTGACGCATCGCGATTTGGAGATTCGACTCGTGAAAGCATCCACAATTCAAATTCGACCGTGCCTTGTAATTTATAGCTATGATGAGTCAGAAAAGTTGTTGAACCTGAGCCTTAATCACAAAATATCTGTAAATATACAATATTTCTCTTTTCCTTATTATTTTATATGCTTGAGAAAAAAACTGGGCAGATTTGGAATCAGCGCAAAATCCATTGAGAAAAGTTGACTTACAATTTGTGATTTAAAAATAAACTGAAACATTTCTTGACCAGTGAAATCAAGTCAACATAAAAAAAAAGTCAATCGTTTCAATCCTCAACCCCTGTTTTGTTTTTAGGTGTGTCATCGTTGCTCGTTGGAGCCGCTGGTCAAAGATGGCCTTGATTGTTCAAGAAGTCAATTTGGGCTTCTGGAGTCACACCAGGGGGGCAACCAGCACTACCGTTGCCCTTTGTGTCCCTTTCTGTCGCACTACCCCCAGCACCTGGCCCGCCACGCCCACATCCACGCCGCGGAGAAACCTCACCGCTGTCCGCAGTGCTCCTACACCTCTTCCCACTTGGACAACCTGAAGCGCCACCTGCGCGTGCACACGGGCGAGAAGCCCTACCAATGCCCGTCGTGCAGCTACGCCTGCGGCAACCTGGCCAACCTGCGGCGCCACGAGCGCATCCACTCGGGCGCCAAGCCCTTCCACTGTCACGTTTGCGGCTACTCGTGCAACCAGAGCATGAACTTGAAGAGACACATGTTGCGACACACCGGCGAGAAGCCGTACGCCTGCGCCGAGTGTGACTACACCACGGGACATTTGGACAACTACAAACGACATCAGAGGAAACACCGACACGGCGTGGACAACTGGGACCGGCCGGGGACCCGACACCACCTCGGCTGGGCCCGAGAACACCGGGAGAACCGAGGGCGCGATTCATTTCTACTTTCCAAAGATGGTGATTTGGAAGATGATGGTTAAGACTAGATTTCAATCAACCTTATCACTGGAACTTCTGTCACTCCATCTCAGGGAACAGCTCGACTCTGACGTCTTCGAAACTGACAGACTAAGGACTGTAAAGTTGATATCAATTATTGTTGACTTTTGAAACATTCTGATGTCATTTCCCAAATAAAAGAGTGAATTGGAATAAGATGCTCGTTGGACTTTGTGCCGAGCGCCATATATGAACTTTGAATGAAAAAGAATGAGTTCCTCTTTCACCCCCGTGAGCAGGAAACATCTGCTTCACGAGCCGGATGCATTGAAGAGGACTCAGCCATGGGTGACCCCGATAAAAGGCACCCCCCAACCACACCCGCATAAACAAATGCTGGCCTGGCCCTCGTTGCCATGTTGTGACATTGCCACTTCGGCCAGGAGCAGAACACACGTGCCACTGACAGCTTCAAATCATGGGCCAGGTGAGTCACGAACCTCACGTCTTTCCTTTCATCGAGCAAAATGTTTTGCTCTCTTGTCCGCGTAGTCTTTGGCGAAACAATACGCAACCCAGCTGTTCCCCGGAGACATTGTGGAGTATCCGAGAAATAAGTACTTCTCCCACTTTGCCATCTACTACGGGGAGAGGGATGGCGTCCGCTACGTGGCTCACCTGACATCTCGAGGTAGAGTGCATAAAAAAAGTCTACACACCCCCGCTCAATTGCCAAAATGAACCAAAACTAGTCAATCTGGTGCATTCTTAGATTTCCCCACTGTGCTAAAACATAAAAAAAAAAAAAAGACAATGGAGTTTTAAAAAGAAGTTTTAAAATAAATGAACCTTGATTTTGTTGTTGTTTTTAGCTCACAAAAAAAATAATAATAATTGATTTGTTGCCTTATCGCACTGGGTAGCACATCCGCCTCACAGTAAGGAGGGTTAGGGTTGGATTCCACCGCCGGCCCTCCCTGTGTGGAGTTTGCATGTTTTCCCCGTGTCCGTGTGGGTTTTCTCCGGGCACTTTGGTTTCCTCCCACATCCCAAAAACCAATAGGTACCGATTGAGCCGATTGGTAGGTCGATTGAGCACTCCAAATTGCCCCTAAGTGTGAGTGCGAGCCATTGGCTGGCAACCGGTTCAGGGTGTCCCCCGCCTACTGCCCGATGACGGCTGGGACCGGCTCGGGCACGCCCGCGACGCCCGTGGGGACAAAGCGGTTCGGAAAATGGATGGATGAATGTCGCCTTATGTCCACTGTATGAATTTCAAACTTCCTTTTTTAAGAATTTCATCCTTTCATAGATTCTGACTCCAAGATCCCCCTCTATGGCCGAGCACTGCGTTCAGAAGTCAAATTAGATCCGATTGAGTTGCTGGGGAAGAAGTACAAGGTGACACGTACCGCCACCTGCTTTGTGAGCTTTGTGGCTTCAACATGCAAACGGAAAAAATCTTTGTGGTGTTTAGGTGAACAACATTCTGGATGGTTGCTACCCGGCCAGAGATTTCCACAATGTGGTGAAGCAGGCCATTGATGACATGCTGGGACAGGAAGTGACCTTTGACATTCTGTTCCACAACAGCGAACACCAGGCGACACTCTTTAGATATGGAGTGAAAAAGTCAGAGCAGGTCAATTCAGCTATCAATACTTTGATCATGCCAATCAAATATGAGCTTTTAGCTAAGGCATGGTGCTAAAGTCAAAAGAAGTTGCTATGTGTGTGTTGCAGATTGAGACAATCTACAAGCACATCATGCCTGCTTGGGAGAAGCTTTTTGAGGAGAAGAAGCTGTGAAAATGTTTCCCATGTACTTCTTCATCTCACCTATATTGACAAGATGAGAAATTGAGCAATCGTGTCAAAGGCCAATTCATCTGAGCATATTGGTTACTCCTTTTCAAATCAATCAATAAATTGGATATTTTTTTGGCACCCCCGAACAAACATTTGGTGTCCTGTCAATTAAATGATCTGATTCCTCGAGTTTTTCATATATTTGTCTTGATGGATCCTTGTATGTATAGCAGATTTCTTCATCGGTCTATTTTTCTCAGGCAGCGTGAGTCCTCCTTTTCGTAGAGGATCTTTGGCTGTATCGCTGATCTCGCGACATTCAAGCAGCTGACGGCTGCAGGAGGAGGAAGACAGGAACGTTTCCTGCTTTCACGGATTTAATCTCTCCGCATGGAGCTGAAATGGCAACGTTGATCCCTAGCCAATAAGATATAACCATATCATAATATTCTCTTCCCGAGTGCACGGACGGACGGACTCTAAAATGGAGGCCGCCGAAGGTAATTGTATTCAACATGCTAAGGAGCTAGCTGACGAGCGTTCCTAAGGTTGAAACTTGCACGTAGCTTCGTGAATGCATTTGTTGCTTCAACCTCTTGTTTTCTTGAAGGCTTTTTGTCAGAACCGACATAGAAATAGAATAGCAAATTGCTCACGTCGGCAAGACTGGTCATAACTGCAATTGGCAAACATATGCTGCGAGTCAGGTTTAAAGGTATCACACCTGACCCGTCAGAATACTGTAAATAGCAATTATTCACACACCTCTGTGACATTAGATTGAAATGAATTTGTTATTGACTCATGATATATCATGACTACGATAGATTGGACATTATACTCTTCATCTCTTGCACAGTGTCTGATGATGACTGACTTCACTTCTGTCTTAGAGTGCTTTGAAGACGAACATTTGAGCAATTTGAACTTTATTGGAATAAGTGAAAACTATTCGAAATTCTACTTGGTCAAGCTTGCCAATTTCCTAACGAGCCAGTTATCTCCGAATGACAGCAGTTTCAGGGGCACACGCAGCAAAAGTGACTCATTTTATCAAATGACTTGTGGTAGCACACGTCCTGCTCGCAGTTCATATGTGGAGGGTTTGATTCCTGCTCCAGTCTTCCTATGTGCCGTTTGTATGTTCTCCCCGTGCCTGCGTGAGTAGGTTTCCTCCCACCTTTCAACAACATGATTGGCAAACGGTTGTTTGTCTATGTGTGCAATGACTTTCACGGCACCCCGGGTTCTAACTGTCCCACTCTTCCGTGCTGCCCATCTGCCAACAGGTGTGAGTAGCGCCACGCCCACAGACGAGATGAACGGAGCTGGCAACTTGATGGACTTCCTGGAAGAGCCCTTCCCCGACGTGGCCACTTATGAAGACTTCCACACCATTGATTGGCTGAGGGAGAAGTCAAGGGATACTGACCGCCACCGCAAGGTTGCCGGAGATGTTTTCTTGTTGTGCCACTGCCTCGAACCTCTGCTAAAACTCTGCACATGATTTTTTTCCCTCAAAGATCACCAGCAAGAGTAAAGAGTCCTTTTGGGAGCTGACCAAGAGCCTCCTGGATGCGTGGTCAGGATGGGTGGTGATGCTGCTCATTGGACTCCTTTCAGGTTTGTCAGGAGCACGTGGAACACCAAATGAATTTGGCACGGCTCAGGTGTGCCGTTACGTCTGGTCCAGGTACGCTGGCCGGAGTCATCGACCTGGCGGTGGACTGGATGACGGACCTGAAGGAGGGCGTGTGTCTGTCCGCCTTCTGGTACAGCCACGAGCAGTGCTGCTGGATATCCAACGAGACGACCTTTGACGACCGTGATAAGTGTCCGCAGTGGCAGAAGTGGGCGGAGTTAATGACAGGCACCTCTGAAGTCAGTCAATATGACATGTCGATATAATTCGAGTTCAATTTGTTCTATGATCAGTTTACCCCCCTCACCTAATTTAGCCTTTATTAGCTAAATGACAACGTGGCGGTTTAATTTCTGTGACCGTGACCTTTTTTTTTTTTTGTAGGGTGCGGGAGCCTACGTGTTAAACTACTTGCTCTACGTCCTGTGGGCTCTTTTCTTCTCCTTCCTGGCTGTGTCGCTGGTGCGAGTGTTTGCGCCGTACGCTTGCGGCTCGGGAATCCCGGAGGTGAGCGAGTGACGGGCGATCTGACGTTCGCGACCGTTGCACGTCAAAGCCACCTGACGTGTTTTCAGATCAAGACCATCCTCAGTGGCTTCATCATCCGCGGTTATCTGGGAAAATGGACGCTGCTCATCAAGACGGTCACGCTGGTTCTGGCCGTGTCGTCGGGGCTCAGTCTGGGGAAGGAGGGTCCTCTGGTTCATGTTGCGTGCTGCTGCGGGAACCTCTTCTGCAGCCTCTTTTCAAAGTACAGCAAGAATGAAGGCAAACGGCGAGAGGTACCTGTTTGTGTATGGCCGTCCGCGTGATGTGTGTGTGGTGACACGTCGGCTCACGTTGTGGGGTTTCCAGGTGTTATCGGCTGCAGCGGCGGCCGGCGTGTCGGTGGCTTTTGGCGCACCCATCGGCGGGGTTCTTTTCAGCCTGGAAGAGGTACCTTCTGCCCGCCGTTTTCCACCAACCAACTACAGATATGCCTTAAAAATGTTGCAACATCAGTCAGTAGCCATCTTGGGAGGCGGCCATTCGGCCGACGGTTACCAGGTGTCAGGTCACGACCAATTACAGCTCACCAGTTTTCTGAAGCTGTGATGTCATTTTCAGTCGACAGGAAGTGGCAAAATGGCCGCCCACTAAAATGGATCAAAATGGGATGAGTTTTGCCGCTTAACTCGTATTCCACAAAGGCAATATTAATCACAATGCTGCGTTTTGACTAGCGGGGACACACAACATATTCATTCTAAAGATTTGACTTCCCCTTCAAAAGTACCTACTTGTCTCCCGCAGGTCAGCTACTACTTCCCCCTCAAGACTTTATGGCGCTCCTTCTTTGCCGCATTGGTGGCTGCTTTCACGCTGCGCTCCATCAACCCGTTTGGCAACAGCCGCCTGGTGCTGTTCTACGTGGAGTACCACACTCCCTGGTACATGGCCGAGCTGGTGCCCTTCATCCTGTTAGGGGTCTTCGGCGGCCTTTGGGGGACCCTCTTCATCCGCGCCAACATCGCCTGGTGCCGACGAAGGAAGACCACCCAGCTGGGGAAGTTTCCGGTTCTGGAAGTCATCGCGGTGACGGGTATCACCGCCGTGCTGGCGTATCCCAACCCGTACACCCGGCGCAGCACCAGCGAGCTCATCTCTGAGCTCTTCAACGATTGCGGAGCGCTGGAGTCGTCGCAGCTCTGCGACTACATCAACAACCCCAACATGAGCCGACCCGTGGACGACATTCCCGACCGCCCGGCGGGCCCGGGGGTTTACAACGCTCTGTGGCAGCTGGCGCTCGCTCTCATCTTTAAAATCGTCATCACCATCTTCACCTTCGGCATGAAGGTCAGTTCAATTCAGTTTGCATTTTGCCATATGAAAAACACCGGCGCCACGGCGTGACAACTGCGACGTCGCCAGATCCCGTCAGGCCTGTTCATTCCCAGCATGGCAGTGGGCGCCATCGCCGGACGAATTGTCGGCATCGCGGTGGAGCAGATGGCGTACCACCACCACGACTGGATCATCTTCAAAAACTGGTGCCGGCCCGGCGCCGACTGCGTCACACCTGGACTCTACGCCATGGTGGGCGCCGCCGCCTGTCTGGGTAAGCGAGGATCTCGTTTTCCAAAGCGAGGCGCTTTGGTCTGTCTTCACGGCGTGGCATTATTCCAGGCGGCGTGACCAGGATGACCGTGTCCTTGGTGGTCATCATGTTTGAGCTGACGGGCGGCCTGGAGTACATCGTTCCGCTCATGGCGGCCGCCGTCACCAGCAAGTGGGTGGCGGACGCCTTCGGGAAAGAGGGCATCTACGAGTCGCACATCCAGCTCAACGGGTACCCGTACCTGGATGTCCGAGATGAGTTCACGCACCGCACCTTAGCCGCCGACGTGATGCGGCCCCGTCGGAGCGACCCGCCGCTGGCCGTCCTCACGCAGGACGCCACCACTGTGGAGGACGTGGAGATGTTGATCAAAGACACGGATTACAACGGCTTCCCCGTGGTGGTGTCTCGGGATTCCGAGAGGCTCATCGGCTTTGTGCAGCGCAGGGACCTCACGCTCGCCATCAGTGAGTGGCGCAGGCAGCACACTGTAACGTAGAGGAAAAATGTTCAATTTGTTTTTGTGCGTCTCCACAGAAACTGCCCGTCAAAAACAAGACGGCGTGGTGAGCAGCTCGGTGGTCTACTTCACCGAGGACACGCCGCAGCTGCCGGCCAGCGCGCCGCAGCCCTTGAAGTTGCGCCGCATCCTCAACCTGAGCCCCTTCACCGTCACCGACCACACCCCCATGGAGACGCTAGTGGACATATTCCGCAAGCTGGGCCTCCGCCAGTGTCTGGTCACACGCAGCGGGTAAGACAGAGGACCTCACAAAGTCGGTGAGTTCCGTTCTGGGCTCATTGTGTCGTCTCTCTCGCCAGGCGCCTGCTCGGCATCATCACCAAGAAGGACGTTTTGCGTCACATGGCGCAAATGATGAACCAGGATCCTGAGTCCATCATGTTCAATTAGATGAAGCCCCTCCCCTTTGTGGACTCACCAGCCTCAAGGGTCCGTCCGTCCGTCGCTCAACATGGCGTGAGTGACAACAGGCTTGTACTGTGAATGCTTGTATCCGTCGTACCTTGACTTCAAGTTGCGCCAATTTGTCAGTTTTATTCGTTATGTCGCTTTATCTGTTGTTGTTTTTTTCTAACGAATGTTTGCGAGCTTCACGTACGCTACCACTAGAGGGCAACACAAATGCCACAACTTCCGCCCATCATTGTTTAATCTAATACTGCACTGTACAGCAGTACCTTGAGATATGAGTGAACCAACTTATTTATTTTTTATTTCTTTTAGACGAGTTGCTTGGGCATTTTTCTATTTCTTGGTATAAAAGTGGAGATAGTGATCTCGATTGATCTCAAAAGAAGCAGTTTGGTAGATAGTGAGGAAAAAAAACAGTCTTCAAGTTGTTTAATGCCACTCCCCGTTGAAGTTTAATGACACGTAATAAAACTAAAATCCTTACAGATGTAATAAAAACAAACACATAACTGTTGTGATGTTACAGCGCGTTAAACAATGAAGATTTGAACACAAACAGTGCAGCAACACGTGTAAACAGACAATTCAACACGACTCACAATCATATTTTTAATTATTTTTTTTCACAAACTAAAATTGATAGTGCTTACTAAGTCACTCACAGTAGTTGTGAAACTCTCTTTCATTTTTGTCTGCATGACTGTAATATAGCGATCCCCAGTGAATAATAATAATAATAATAATAATAATGTGCAGCTCAGCCGAATAAGGTGCAATGAATGGCTAAACTCGTATCTTAAGGCACCGCTGTACAAGAAAATCTGTCACAAATCAAACTCGTAGGTCAAGGTACCACTTTATCTGTGCTCGTGTCTTTTTCGAAGGCTCAAAGGAATCATTGGTTAGGTAGACTATGAACTAATTGTTATTTGAACTGATTCTTTTAATACTCGTGTGCATCTAATCACTGCAATGTCACCAAGTACATTGGACACTGCAGGCTTCCCACTTCCGCAGGATTTCATTTGTCCCGTGAATAAAAACAAAAAGAACTGAGATGTTTGCCACAGGCGGCATCTTTAATATCCTGCCATGCTTTTTTTTTGTTGTGATAAGAAGAAAAACCTAACGTAAGTCAGCTGCTCCCTTCTGTCACACTGAATTCCTCATTTGTAAATGATGATCGAAATATCCTGTCTTGAAATGCCAAAATAATTTATGTCATGTTTGTGTATTTATATGATTTCATCGTGTTTTGTTAGAGACACCTGAATTAATTGAAATTTGCACTTTGGTTGGAACATGTAAATGCAGTCATACACAATAAAATGTTTAGCTAATCTTGAATATGCTAAACATTTGGGTTCTGTTATTACGTCAACACCTTCCTCCCTGGCATACATTTGCTACATCATCACTTTGAAGGTTTTGCTCATCAGGGTTTCGCCGCCGCCGCCGCCTCCTGCTGAGTCGCTCTCTCCAGCTCCGAGTAGTACTCCAGGGCTCGCCTCACTGGCTCCAGAATATGTGGCTACAAAAATGCCATACGTTAGCATGAGAACGTGGCATTTGACAAAAGACTTTTATTACCTCCAGACAGGGAAAGAGCTTGGTGATCTCCGTGAAGAGCGGCAACAGGACAAAGCGAATGAAACTGGTTTGGGAGGACGGCTTGGACACTTTGTCCCGGTCCATAAATGGAGTCACCGGAAGCCCTTTGAGTTTTTCTGCGTCACCCTGCATGCAGTCCACAAAACGGGTTTTTTATTTTTTTCCTTCATTGAAATGAGTTGAGGAGATTCATTCAGACAAAAGTAGTGCTTTGCTACCATCTGGCCCTAGTGAAGAAATGATCCATTTACTCGCAGCTCGGCCCTTATCTACTGCCAATAAGTACCTGGTTGAAAAACTCCTGCAGCAGACAGTCGAGCCAGGGCTCGGCCACCGCCATCGGCCTGGCCTCGTTGGAGATGTCGCTTACCTTCACCATGATCTTCATTAACTACACATGGAAGAAAAAAAAAAATCTTTCCAAGGGCTTCAGCATGTCAATGAGATTTACATTTCATTTCATAATGTTCAGTGAGAAATGATCCATGAGAAGGTTCAGGTCTTTACCACTTCAGTGTGCTCCTTGTTTCTGAAGTCAAAGACGGGCTGGATGGTCTTGAACTTATTGAGGATTTCGTTGTGCCTCGCCATGTCGGTGGCTAGAATGCACCTGGAATCGCATCATGACGTCAAGTTGAGAAGTAAAGAGCTGGGATGGAAAGTCTTAGAACCTGATCATCCCTGCTCGTATGTGTTTGTATTGCTCCGTGGTCACGTGCTTGAGGATGTTGGACTCCTCCTGCATAGATCGGACAAAAGAACACTGAGCAACCTATCAAAAACTGTCGAGCCTGCCAACGTTAGACCTTAGCCAGGATGCCGAAGGCGACCGCGCAGTGGTGGTTCTCCAACGGTGAGATGTCATTGTAACGAAGGGCCAGGTCGGTCTGGGCGTTGATCTGTCGCGTTCAGACACAAATGTCGAAAACAATCTCGCAGAAGGATGAAAAGGAGTTGAGAGGAGCAAGGCAACCTGGTAGACGTTGCTGTAGCCGGGGTGGTCCAGGTCATGGCACAGCGCAGAGGTCAGCAAGATAAGAAGGTCCATTGGATCTAGTTTGCTCCAGATGTCTGTCAGCCAAATGAGCCCGTACATCTGTCAAGAGTCACACTTTGATGTTCTGGGCTCTACTCCAAGTTATGTTGGCATAGACGGAGGGAAGTTTTGCCTGATTTTTTTTTTTTTTTTCTCACTAGCTACCGTATGTCTCTTCATGTTAACCCAACTCCAATGTTCTCTTTGGAGGTTGTTCTTTTTGGAGATTTTCCTAGACTGCATGACCAATTGCTTGTGCATGTGGTGTTCAGTCACTGGCGGAGCTTCACTGGATCACTGACCCCAACCAGAAATATGCTTGGATGCCCTTCAGGTGCCAAGCCAGTCAATTGACTTTTGAGTATTTTTACATTTTCCACATTTTCCCACATCCCCTGTTGGAATACATAGTTGATGTTTATCATTTGATTGATTTATTTTTTTTCTGGAATTTTCTTTTCCACATTTGCCCACATCCGCTGTAAGAACACATAGTCAATGCCTGAAGAATTTTAGCGGGATAATTAACTTTTGCGTATTTATTTTGTCATTCCTTTTTCCACATTTATTCACATGCGCTGTCAAAGTTTATCAGCATCCTCTGCAGAATTTTGGGGGCTTGTAATTTAAATTTTTTTTGCAACCCACTTAGATACTTTCATTCAAACTTCCGTTGTGAATTGGTGCTACGGTATAAATCGAATTGAGATGATTTGGTGTTCGTACCATCTGCGTGACGCAGAAGCAGTGCTGGAAGTTATGGAAGGGGATGTTGTTGTAGTGGCAGTAGACCTCAAACAGGAAGTTCTGGAGAACATCCACTTCGATGTGAAACACTGTCAAGAAGTCCAGGTCGGTGAACATCACCTGGAGGAGTACCAGCATCTCTGGCTCCTCCCACTGCCTGTCAACAACACATCAATCAAATGGGTGGGGGGAGGGGGCGTGGCTTGCTTGGTGCATGCTCCGAGCGTGTGTCGGCACTCACCAATTGTCAAAAGTGGGAGTTTTCAGTTGCTGTCTCACTTCTTCTATCACCCGCAGCGAGCTGCAATCAAAACTCATTTTGAAGCTTATCTGCACTTTGACCGGATCATCATCTTGTTGGATCCAGGAGACATCACTTGGATCTAAGACCAAGCACTCTGAATCTAGGCAGAACATTTTGTTGCAGGATAGTCTTGAGATTTGATCCTACCCTCCAAAGATTCAGATTGGTTATGAAGTATCAGAGTAGTGCCGGAACATAACCAAGTCTCCTCCAAGTTGTATTTATTTATTTATTTTCTCTCAATCTTGGCCTACTGGGTGCTCCAGTAGAATAATGACCCAAAAAACAAATTGCTTGGATCAAAATGCGGGACTATTCTGAAGCGCCCAAATCCACAGTAAACACTTTTGAACATGTTTTTTCCTTCTTCAACAGCAAACGACAATTTTGTTGCGTGTCCAATGGTTTACCTCATGTTGAGGAACTTCTTGCGAACCTCCCGGTGCTCTTCTTCCATGTTCAACTGAAGCCCTTTGGATTTCGCTGGGAACTTTGAAAGCTGTTGTGGACTCTCATCCCTGAACAAACCCATCCAGCTCAGGTGCTTGACGCTCTGTCAAGAAAAAAACGAAACGTTTCAGCTCGGACGCAAGAGGGTAGATTCTGAGCAGGATTACAAACCTCGAGCTTTCGTTTGAAAGACTCCACCTGACTCTTGAGGTTATCGATAATTTGTGGAGTGTTGCCTGCATCTTGCTGGACTTTGGTTTCTAGGTGACACAGCCTGAAGCCGCAGACACCAAAGTGAGACTCTGGTTGTCTTTCACGTTTGTGACGGACTCACCTGCGCTCCATGTTGTCCACGTCACTTTTTACACCAATGTCTGCGATTGGACAAAAGGTTTGCTGTATTCACTAAAAGATAGAGGCCTTCAAATTGTTTCAAAACTCTATCGAAGGATGGTGACCAGCAAAAGTTCCAGAAGACAATGAATGTTGGTTCTATTCCCAAAAAATGCCTACTCACTCTGAAGATCAGATGCCACCACCTCCAGCCGGTAGTACGAGTCCTGGCTGTTGGGCTCCAGCATGGGCGAGATATTCACCACGCTGCCGTTGGCTTTGTACAGCTTCAGGATGTGATGAGGTGACGCCTCGGCTGCCGCTCGGAACAGCTCTGCCACGTTACAGAGGTCATTGCAGGTGACAGGTGAGTATGAACGGCTTCATATCTGCAATCGATCCCGAGTTAATAGTATACAAAGTCCAGGATGGTATATTTTCTCCAATTCTCTGGTTGATTAAGTGAGATGGGTTGCTACATAATTTGTTTGTGTGTCACGGAGAATGAAGCTCTTTATCCTGAGGACCTGTCGCCACCACATGGAGTTCAAGTCCTTCCACGCAAATCCAGACTCCACTTGTGACTAGTGCGCATTTTAGTCTTTGACACTTTCATTTTAAGCATTTAAAAACAAAAGTAAAGGAAACAAGACTGTTTGAAATAGTTTGAATAAATAGCAATTATAGTTCCCCCCTTACCTTTAACATCTTCAGTCGTGCAGTCTGCTCTAAACTCTGCTCGCTCCACTTTGCCATTTACCAAAAAATGAATTATTTTCGTGGCCATTTGTAGGGCTCCGGGAATGAAAATGAGACGTCTTGACAGAGTGACATGTAAAAGCCCAATGTGTGTAGGAACACCTGCATCTGACAGAAAAGACACACACCCACCCACCATCCGGAAGGACGGACACTCATTGGCGCATGCTTGCATACATCATCCAACAATTCACCAATTCTGCTTTCACCTTCAGTACACAATAATAATAAAAAATAGTAATATTATCATTATTATGGGAGAGATACCCACGATTTATGGCAATATTTTGAACGTGGAAGGAAGCCGACGTAGAAGGAAGTGCGTCTGACGTCACAGTAAAAGGTCCTATCAAACAAAAGGTAAGACAGCTGGACGGCCCACATTGCCAGCCAGCCAGTCGGCCGGCCGGCCAGATCTGGCCACTAGGTGTCGCCCTTCTGCAGCATTCCTGGCAGCTACTTTTCCTACGGCACACGAGGCAGGCCAAACTTTTATATTTGCCTGGCAAATGGCTATTTTGTTCCGTCTAACTGCCTTTAACTACGGAATAATAACGCTTTAGAAGACATGTTAATCGTTTGATTATTCTTTGCCTATGAGTCAAAAGATGTGACTGGCTGCGATTTGAATGAACGGAAGCAGCGTCGCCACTTGTGACTTTGGTCCATCCGGTGAGTGGGTACATTTCTAGAGTGTTACTGTATTCATTTATAATTCATATCCACGCTACGCCGCATAATTATGTGAGTAATTCACGCCGCGTATCTAACTAAAATGGAACTAAGCGAATGGTGACTTGCGCCACTTCAGCCCCGAGGCTGCGTACGGTGCTTAGCTGCTTTGCTAGCAGGGAAGCTAGCGGCTAAACAAACTATCCGAGACAAGTAACGGTGGCGCAAGTACTTGAATGATCCTGTTAACTCTCAAAAGAACTAATTCATAAGTTCACCCCGAAAGTCACGAGCAGCCAAACTTGTATTCAAGGCCATATTATGTGGATTGTATGGAGAATTCCTACACAAAGCAAATCCCTTGTGTAGGTTAAGAAATTACAAATAAAATGACATTTTAATATTAAAATCACACACATTTCAAATCACACATGTGAAGAACAAAAATATTGACCATGTATTTGATTTATTAAAAAAATCAACTAACTACAACAGCTGTAAAATGTAATTATGAAAACAGATTTAAATGTAAAGGGAGTTTGAACACATATCAAGTGCTCATGTATTATGATGAGTTTTTGTTTTTAAAAAAATCCCGTTTTAATGGACGTTACTTCATTCACGAACTTCACTTCAGTTTTGGTTTTCTTCCTGTGCTCAAGCAGAATCACACAGGAAAGCGAATTGGACCAACAAGTGGAGGATTATGGCATTCACGGGGACTCTGCCAGTAACGCCAGCTGCCTCCTTAAAACCGTAACTGGCTTAAAAACACGACAGAGAGACTCGTCAGCTATCAGGACTTTGTTGGACTGAACGCGGGAAGAGGAGCTCGCTGGAAGTTGGCGTGCGCTCGTCCGTTCCCCTCCGATGGCTGAGGAGGAGGAGGAGGTGATGGCCCCGGAATATTTGCTGCAGCAGGTGATGCTCAAGGACCTGAGCAAGAGGCTGCAGGCGGGCCAGGAGATGGTGGAGCTGATCCTGCAAGAGGACAAATGTCCAGATCTTGAGCAGGACCAGGGGACCCTGGACAGAATGGTGGAGGCGTTGGCCAGCTCTTGGGTCAACTCCAGTCACTTCAAGGTCAGTTTCTCCACACTTGAATCTACATCAGATTGACATTCTTAAATAGATTCCATTGTCCTGCTTGTCATTACAAGTGGCTGACATTGACCGATAAAGAGAGCCACGTTATTTGTCGTCAATAAGTTCCAATCTTAGACGGCACAGTGAATTGGAATAAGTGACGTGTACCATTCGTGAGAAGAACGATGAAACGCCAGTCCTAGATGAATTTGGGCTAATGGTGGTGATAAATTAAGCTCACAGCCACCAGAGAGAGCCTTGTCCCCTTTGCAGCTTCAAAATTGGGAACACTGGCCGTGTGTGTGCGCATGTATTTGACAAGGCGTGCAAGAATTAAGCATGCTGACACTCCCTGCCCATAGAGGCAACTCAAAAGTTGCCAGTCGATGTTGTTGTTGTTATTCGACATTTTTTATTTATAATGGTCGCTAGAGGCAAGCCGAGTGTATTTATTTATTATTTCTCCATCCAAAGTGCTCCAAAGAGGCAAAGAAAGGATGATTCAAAAACCAGATAAATTAACAATCAACCCCACACAAAAGCGACAAGTGAAAACAGAATAAATGGAAGAAACTGAACTACTATTTTTAATTTATAAAATGGCAGCCAGTGGATCAACGTTTTCAGGCTGGCGACCCGAAAGGTCAAAAGGCGTCACGGACTAATCAGAAGTCTTGACTACATCAGAAGTGCCACGAAAGAGTCGAATAGGTGTTGGCTATATTTATGAGATAGTGCAGTTCTCTGGTCTACCGGCAGGTGGCTGTCTTACTGACGTTTTAAGTTTTTTTCATGCACGTTAAGTGTGCAGGAGTTTCCAAAAATTGCACCAGAACCCAAATCTAGGACTCGGGAGGTGCGTAAGTGTTGTGTTATGGTGTCAGCAGGGATACTCTCACTACACGTTCATTGAGTCTCCCGTTCACCCCATGACGAGGACGGATGCGCGTGCGCGGACCCGACAGGAGACTAATGCAATGTGGGCAAAGTCATCACTCACGGTTTTTTGATGACGTCATGCCCAACTTCACTTTTTGGTGCTTGGAGACTACAAGATACGCCAATGATATTGTGTTTGTAAGAAACAAGCGTTCATTGCTGACCGCACTGTTCTATAAGTCCAGGTTTTATATTGTTACCCACAATGCCGTGCAGCTTTCATCTCGTTTGCGCTTCTGCCCTCTAGCGGTGGTATTTTAGATGCATTTTATGGGATGGGCTTACTCCACTAAAAAGAGAAAAGCAAAATTTCTCACTGAAATAATACACAATATCACAATAAAATAGTTGAAATTTGTATGTACAAATATATACAATAGTAAGTTTGTAGATGAATAAAGTACTTGTGTGTTTAACCATAACCAAAGTGGACAAAAGACCAAAATGTCAGTCAGTCTATACAGGCCATAATGGAGCATTTAAGCGCTTTTGTCCATTGTTTAACAAAAACGAGATCAAAAATATAACCACAGTTTGTCATTGTCAATAATAAAGTAATCAATAAGAATCAGCTCTTGTACTGATGCCGTGAATGAATATTAATGTCTTGTGTGTTTTAGTCATTCAAGGGGTGTTTTTTTTTTTTTTTTGTGCTAATGTGTGTGTATTAGGTGGTTTTGTTGGGGATGGACCTTCTGTCTGCATTAGTCAGCAGACTGCAGGAAAAATTCAGGACACAGGTTGGAACAGGTGAGCTTTTTGACATTTTGAAACATTTTAGAAATAAAACTACAAGTCACGTGTGTGAACATCATATTATTTTTCTTTCAGTTCTTCCCAGTTTAATAGATCGTCTGGGAGATGCCAAGGATCAAGTGCGTGACCAGGACCAAGCACTTCTACTTAAAATCATGGACCAGGCCGCCAACCCACAGGTGAGGGGGAAATAATATTTGCATGCACGTAGTAGAATGTCATTTTTGAAGATGAATTCCTTTTATTTCTGCCACCTCAGTATGTTTGGGAGCGCATGATAGGAGGCTTCAAACATAAGAACAACCGAACTCGAGAAGGACTCTGCCTTTGTCTCATCTCCACTTTAAATGTGTAAGCTTGGAACTTTTCCTTGTCTTAAGCATTTCGTTTGAATTGTCTTTTACCAATTAAAATGGAGTTAAAATCCTTTTCATACTTTTGAAAACGTTCTCGTTTCTATTTATATTGTCTCTTTTTTTCACAATTGTTTTCAGGTTTGGTTCGCAGAGCCTGACACTTAGCAAAATAGTTCCTCACATTTGTAATCTCCTGGGAGATCCCACAAGTCAGGTACAACATGCCTTTCCTCTGAAAATATTTTGTCCTTGCCTTCTGCCCCATATTTATTCCATACTGTGACATAATATTGTGACTCCAATTATTTGTTAGGTGCGCGATGGAGCCATGAGCTGTCTGGTTGAGATCTACCGCCACGTCGGTGAGCGAGTGAGGATCGACCTGGGAAAGAAGGGCCTTCCTCAGTCACGGTGTGATTCCATACGCCACACGCCCACGCTTCGTTCACAGCGGCCCATTAACAAGCAGGTCACGTTTTTTTTCCAGGTTGAATGTCATCTTTAGTAAATTTGATGAGGTCCAAAGGTCGGGGAACATGGTCCTGTCACCTGTGTCAGGTAGGATTTAATAATCTATGTTTGCTCTTTTTTTGGGGTGGAAGTCATTTCTCTTCATTGCAATGTTCCTGATTTGTCTTGAAACATAAAGAGGACGGGTGGAGATTGTGATTGCTTTGATAATGCCTGGCGGAGACGTGATCAAATAGTGTTGGGGGATTTGTGAGCGTTTGAATGAACGCGTCACAGTTTAGTAACAGCGCCCCTTGCTGGTCGTTTGCGGTAAATTCAGGGCGTTGCCATTCATCCTCTTTCAGGAGAGAGAGACTTGTGGGATTTGACTTTCTTTGTCATCATCATGGCTTTTTCCAGCATGTGTTGTGATGGCTGCTGACACACTCTCGCTCTCCATCCTCCTCCTCCTTCCCTGAAGCGCACACACAATGGCCGCCCCTCTGTTTGGCTCCACCCACAAGCGAATCTCGCGTTCATACATCCCCCATTGTCCCCACCCACACTTCCTGCTCTCTCCATCACCAACCACGCCGCCGTGCGTGTTTGCCGAGGTCGGCGTGTGGTCTCCATGTGTTGCTCGGGAATAACGACTTCAATATGAGAGGGCGGGGGCCGAGCGGGCTGACTCCATTTCCCCCCCAGAGATGAAAGGACCGCGGAGGACCGCCGGACCACCTGACTGTCGGCATGCTGAGGAAACTGGTCTGCAGGCGGATCTGTTCCTGTGAGCGCTTCCTCTTGATTGCCAAGAGAGGCAAATTAGGAATGATGACTGCTGATAGATGATAAAGGATGTGATGAAGTCTGGCTCTCATAGACAGAGTACTGTGTGTGGCTGGCTGATTTCTTTTTTATTTTTTTTCAACATTGTAAAGCATACTGTGTAGTTTTGGACACCATTGGAGGAGCCTCCCCATCTTTGTGCTCTGGCTGACAATTCAGGAAAGGAAGAGAGCAGTTGTGTGTTTGAGTGTCAGCATGTCG
Source organism: Syngnathus leptorhynchus (assembly GCF_054491065.1). Taxonomy (NCBI): domain Eukaryota; kingdom Metazoa; phylum Chordata; class Actinopteri; order Syngnathiformes; family Syngnathidae; genus Syngnathus; species Syngnathus leptorhynchus. The sequence goes on from NC_141195.1 coordinate 25,372,122, forward strand.
GGCGGAGTTCCATAAAATCGCTTGTGTTTGCTGACCTTTGTTAGTCACGTTTGTGGTCTGTCCTCCAAATGAGTTTGTCATCTCCGGTGACAGTAGACTGATTGTTGTGATTGAGGCCGGAGGAATGTGCTTGTCCTCTTGCTTGTGGTCATTTTCACTGGAAATGCAGACAGGGCACGCCTGCCCACGCCACATTGTTGAGATGCACGCAACTGACTTTTCACCTTTCCCGCCTGCCCCAGATAAAAACTCTGAGGATGTCGATTCGCTGGACGGCGGCTGCTCTTCGTCCTCATCCAAAGGAGAATTGTTGGCCGGGAGGAAGATGGGCGCGGGTTCGTTGCGACGCCCCGTCTCCAAATCAGCAGGTCAGTGCTCTCTTTTTTTCCACTGAGACGAAAATCGATGAGGTCATCGCGTCAACTGTGATTTTGTCGGTCGCAGGGCGAGATGGGTCCGCTGCCGGCGGGGTGGACGAGGCTGACTTCATTCAGGCCTTTGACGATGTTCCCACTATGCAGGTTCGTTCCAGTCGAGACTTTCTATACGTTTGGTCACCTGACCGCATGTTCTCGTCGCTCCGTCAGATTTACTCCAACAGGGAGGTGGAGGAAGCCATGGTCAAAATTCGAGACGTGCTCTCTGATGACAAGCGTGACTGGGAGCTCCGAGTCGCAGCGGTAAGTGGTCATTTTCGGAGTCCGTGTGGTCGAGCGCGCTTCACGGCCTGGTCGGACCCTTTCAGCTGAAGAAGGTGCGCTCGCTGATGTTGGCCGGAGCGGCGGAGTTTGACGGCTTCCCGCAGCAGCTGCGGCTCCTGGAGTCGGCCTTCGTCCTGTCAGCCAAGGATCTGCGTTCGCAGGTGGTTCGGGAAGCCTGTATCACTCTGGGGTATGACCACCTCAAATCTTCATGTACTTGACACAAAAGTTCCCGTTCAGTCAAGTCTAAGTCGCTGGTCTTCCGCAGACACCTGTCCTCAGTGCTCGGCAGCCGCTTTGATCACGCCGCCGAGGCCATCATGCCGAGTCTCCTGAACCTGGTCCCCAATAGTGCCAAAGTCATGGCCACCTCCGGTGTGGCCGCCATCCGCCTCATCCTAAAAGTACTTCAGCGCTTTTTGAAAATGTTTTTTTTTATTTTTTTTTCCCAAATGAGCGCAACATAGCACTAATGTACTGAATGTGTGTGTTGCAGCACACACACTACCCTCGTCTGATCCCTATCATCACCAGCAACTGCATCTCCAAGTCTGTGGCTGTCAGAAGGTTAGTTGAAAGGATTACATTTGTCTTTGTCACTTTAGAAATGTTTACATTTTGTCTTTCTTTACATTCTATATGTATATTGTTATTATTTTAATGTTTGGAATGAATCCTATGTAATAAATCATTTGTTGTGTGTGTGTGTTACAGGCGATGCTATGACTTCTTGGACCTGCAACTGAAGGAGTGGCACACAAACTCTCTGGAGAGGTCAGGAAACATGAGCGATTTGTGATGACGAGAGAGGGCACATGACGCGAAGCTTCATCCATAGTTTGGCTTTTAGTCTCCTCGATCGATTATTAAGTGACAAAATAACACGCAGATGAATTATTAAAGTAACCGTTAGTTGCAGAGTGACAATGCTACCGAGTGAAAGTGCTGACATCGGCGAGGGGAGGGGGTTATTCTTTCAAGGTAACATGACACTAAATCTGGCAGGGGGGCTGCCTGTGTAAAAGACACATTGTATTTCTGCATGGCTGCCGCCATCACTGCCGCTTGGGAGAAATGTGAGCTGAACCTCCATACCAGGGGAGCTCTGGAGTTGTCTGTGTGTGTGTGTGTGTGTGTGTGTGTGTGTGTGTGTGTGTGTGTGTGTGTGTGTGTGTGTGTGTGTGTCCTGGAGAGTCGTTCACGCAGCTATGTGTTGACGTGTGACCCGGCAGGCACGTCGCCGTCTTAATGGAAACTCTAAAGAAAGGCATTCACGACGCAGACGCTGAGGTGCGCTCCGTGGCCAGGAAGTAAGTGTTTTGTTTTCATCACTGTTGACTTGGAGTCCCAAAATGACGTCTGGCGGCGGGCCTCCCCGCAGGTGTTACTGGAACTTCCAAAGCCACTTCAGTCGGGAGGCGGAGCAACTGTTCCAGCGCTTGGAGTCGTCTTATCAAAAGGCTTTGCAGGCTCACTTGCGGAGCGGCGATACTTTGATGTCACTTCCTCCATCTGATCATTCGTCATCCTCCTCACAAGAGAGCCTGAAGTGAGATCTTTCAAGTTCAATTCAATGCAGCTCTTCCTCGTTGTGTCTTTTCACAAAGGGCCCGTTTTGCTTCGTCTTTGCCGTTTCTAGTCGAACTTTGTCTCCGAGAAGCAACGCTGGAAGAAACGTGGCCAAACGTAAGAGCGTGATCTCCTTTCAACCTAATCGCAAACTGACTTTTCCAGCCCACATCAAGTAGTTTCAATTTTTTTTTTTTTTTTTTTTTTTAGCCAAAGCGTCCAAATCCTCTCGACCCCCCACCGGCACCTCCTCCCCCGGCACCCTCCAACGTTCTTGCAGCGACGTGGACGTCAACGCGGCAGCCAGCGCCCGCACCCGGATGCCCACGGTGGCCTCGGCGGTGCAAGCTACGCCTTCGTCCTTTAGCTCCGCCTCCGCTCTGCCTCCCGGATCTTACGCTTCGCTCGGTGAGTGGTCCGGTCCACCCGCCGATTAACCCCCTTACTGTATGTGTCTCCCCTGGGCTCTCTTGCCGGTCAGACAGTTTGTTAAAGCAGATGCTAAGCTACGTGCGTTGGGAGGCCGATTCCGGTCTCAGTATTCCTCTCTTCGGGCTTTCTAGGTCGCGTCCGAACGCAGAAGACCGGCACGGCAAAGCGTCCGTCGGTGCCCGACGGTCGGGGCCGCAGCAGAGGGAAAGTGGTCTCGCAGTCCCAACGTAAGGAAGCTGAAATGAGACAACGGCGCCGTCGACTTGTCACTCATCTGAACTTCCTCGCTTTAGCCGGCAGCAGGTCCGGTTCCCCGGGACGAATACTGGGCTCTACCCACGGCAGGATGGTCAGGGTGGCCGTGGGCAACTCTCCCGCCTCCGCCAGCAGCGGGCTGAGTAACAGTCGGCGCCCGCGAGGCCACCGCAGCCAGGGCTGCAGTCGAGAGACCAGCCCCAGCAGATCCAGCTCTGGTAAGGACTGCTTACAAATCATCTCGGCGCCAAATGGCATCAGATATTAGCTTCATTGGATTTAGTCTCTGGTTGAGGGCAAAAGATACTTGTTGTTCCTTCCCGTCCAGTTAACACTCTCTTTCTTGTCTGGCATGACTAACGCTCCCCGCATAGCTCAACGTGCTTAAGAGCCGATGCTTGCTGCTAAAACTCTCGCCCTGCGCTTCTGTCTGTCTGTCTGTCTGTCTGTCCGCTCGCCTGCCTGTCTGTCTGTCCGTGTGTGTCTCACCACTCCAGCACGGAGCCGAATCCCTCGTCTCAGTATGAGTCAGGGCTGCAGCCGCGAAACCAGTCGCGAGAGCAGCCGTGACACCAGCCCCTCCAGGGGTTTCTCCCCCCTGGGTGAGTAAGCGCTCGCTCACATTGGTGACCCCGTCCGCCCGCCCGCAAATACTACCGTTGCTAAATGTCTCTCCTGAACATTTCTCTTCTTTGTCCCGGTCGTTTTATTTCCTGCATGCCTCTGGTTGGATCTCATCTTTTGCTTCAGTGTGTGAAACGCCGATAAATCGCTCAAATGAAATTGGCGTTAATCTCTGATCCGCTCCAGCAATTCGTACTTATCCAGTTTGTCTTCGTCGCACTTGCTGCCAATTTTTCTCTCTTTCTCCGTCAGACCGTCTGTCTCACCAGGCTCGGATCTCGGCCTCCGTCAATGCCATGAGGATTCTCAACACGGGCACCGAGGTGGAAGCGGCGGTCGCCGATGCTCTGGTGAGAAGCCTTTCGGAAAAAAATGCGCCGTTTCTTGGAATCGATTACGTCCTACGTCAGAAAAATTGATTGCCTCCCTCCTGGACTTTGTACATTTCAGCTCTTAGGAGACTCGAGGAGTAAGGTACAAGTGCTGATGTGTGCATGAGCATGAAACATTGTCATCCATCATATGATGTCAATCAGATCATGGATCTGTCATTGAGTGACTTTGTGTTTTCAGTCGCCCCTCGCTAACAACCCGGCCCGGTCCTAATACGATAGCTGGCCATATTTCTCACCGCATGAGAAGCGCGACTAAGTTCGGAACGGATGGCAGCAGCAGCAGCAGCAGCATCAATTTGTGTGACTCTTCTTTCTGCAGCAGCGCTCAGTGCGCCGCCACTTTGAATCGCCGGGTATGTTCTCCGACGACGACGCCAACAGCGACGCCTCCAGCGCCTGTTCGGAACGTTCGTACGGCTCCCGCAACGGCGCCGTGCGCCATACCGACGACGTGGCTGAAATCCTCAACCGCTGCGCCAGCGCCAATTGGTCGGAGAGAAAGGAGGGCCTGCTGGGATTGCAGAACGTGCTGAGGAGCCATATTATGCTCAGGTTAGGAACTTCAAAGGCAGGCTTCTAAAAAAAAAAAAAACGCAACAAGCTCGATGATCTCACTTCCTGCGTTTTCTACCATCCAACCCAAACCCGTCTGTGTCTCAGTCGCGTGGAGCTGAAAAGACTCTGCGAGATCTTCACCAGGATGTTTGCAGATCCTCACAGCAAGGTCAGGCGCATGAAATACAAACTGTCCATCCCGGTCATGGTGGCAGATCTTGTTTAACAACTAACTTGTCATTTTCTGTTGGCATGGCTCCTCACTTGTGTGGACTCACCAGAGAGTAAGTGTTTGCTCTTCCATCACTCGCTCACTCGATGAAACGCTGATCTTTGTCCTGTAACGTGTTGCCCCCGCTCAGGTCTTCAGCATGTTCCTGGAGACTCTGGTGGACTTCATTGTTCTGCACCGGGAAGATTTGCTCGACTGGCTTTTCATCCTACTCACCCAGCTTCTGAAGAAAATGGGAGCTGACCTCCTGGGCTCCGTTCAGGCCAAAGTTCAAAAGGCGCTGGATGTCACCTGGTGCGGAGAAGACGCTATTGGAATGGAAATGAGTCGGCACAGGTGAATGAGACGCTTCCCTTGTTTGTCTCCTCCTCTAGTGAATCCTTCCCGTACGAGCAGCAGTTCAACATCCTGATGCGCTTCATCGTGGATCAGACCCAGACGCCCAACTTGAAGGTGAAGGTGGCCATTCTGCGCTACATCGAGGCGCTAGCCCGGCGGATGGACCCGGCCGACTTTGTCAACACCAGCGAGACGCGCCTGGCCGTCTCGCGCATCATCACGTGGACCACTGAACCCAAAAGTTCCGATGTCCGCAAGGTAGGCCCGTTTGGATATGGCCGTCCTCTTTGCATTCCCCACATTTTTCAGTTTCTTCTCCATTCTCCATACATATTTCTTTTGTTCTAGTTTGGTTGCACGCTTTTGTTTGTTTTCACATCTGTATTTGTTTCCGCAATCAGCATTTATTTCATTCAACAAACCCCCAGACCCTTCATAACTGGGAGGATTTGTCAGGGCGAGCCGGCACCGTGGCCTCTCTGCCTGGAGAGGGCAACCTGGAGGAGAGGTGCAAGCAGGTAGAAAACCAGCATGACATGTTTACATCTGGAGCTGAGCTCTGCTTCTCATTTTGATTTCTGATCAATTTCCATGGGGATTTTTTGGAAAGGTATAAATAAATCATTTCCCATGGAAAGTTCCCAAGACTTTTTGCAACCGGGCTCCAGCTTTGACTTTGTGCAAGCTCTCAAAAAGCGTGCTTGCGTGCAGGCCGCCCAAGTGGTGCTCATCGCCCTGTTTGAGCTCAACACGCCCGAGTTCACCATGCTCCTCGGCGCTTTGCCCAAAACCTTCCAAGATGGGACCACCAAGCTGTTACACAACCACCTGAGGAGCACCAGCGGCATCGCCATGGTAACGCCCTCCCTCCCTCCCTCCCGCCACACGCAAATGCATATTTCAGTTTTCCTGAGAGGCGCGTGTTTTGCTCAGGCGTCTCCCGGCAGCTCGGCGGGTCGAACGACTCCGCGCCAGTCGAGCAGCCGCAGCAGCCCGCTGACATCTCCCACCACCTACTCGCAAGGGGGGCTTTCTCCCAGGTACATTTTCCCATCTGCCAAATATTTTGCAAGCTCGAATCGTCGCTTCCAAATCCGATCTTGTCATCCATTGCAACGTTCCCTTCCGCAGCATGCTGGAGTGCGATAGTGAGAACCTGAACTCTGAAGAGATCTACAGTTCCCTGCGCGGCGTCACCGAGGCCATCCAGAACTTCAGCTTCCGTAGCCAAGAAGAGCACATGGAGCTGTACAAGCGAGACGGAATGCGGGACCTCGGGGTGACTGGCCGCCGTTCATCTCGTTCTTCTCCGCTGATGCCAATCATCTATTTATTTCTGTTTTCTTCCATAGGTCGAAGGCGGTTCTCCTTCGCCCTCTGACCTCAAACTTTACGGTGATACGACGGAGGCCGGGCGAACAGCTCTGGACAACAAGACGTCATTACTGAACACCCCTTCGCCACGCTCGTTCGCGCCGCAGCGTTTCCGAGAATACAACCCGCACAACTACGACAGCATGGAGCTGCGGCTCAACGGTGCGTCACTAGCCACTTGAGAAAAAATGGTACCAGACTAAAATGCATCTCCTGTGGTCACCTGCAGGACGCCAGCACGAGTCTGTCAAAAACAAGATCCAGAACCCCAGAAATCTCCCAGGTAGACGCATCTCGTAAACAAACGTCCGAGTGACAGACACGGCGCTGACGGCGCGATCTCTGGCAGGAGTGACCGAGCAGCTGGTGGGAGAGCTGCTGAAGGAGCTGTCGCAGGGCCCGGCGGGCGAGCGTGCCGCCGAGGAGCGCGGCGTCGAGGAACGCCGCGCCACCCTGCTGGAGCTGCTCAAGGTGGCACGGGAGGACGTGCAGGTGGTTTGGGACGAGCACTTCAAGACCATGTTGCTGCTTCTCCTGGAGATGCTGGGAGACAAAGACGTAAGATAAAATGACAACATCGAAGCCGACCAACCACTTTTGAGTCGAGTGGCAGCGGCCCCGGGCGCCTTTGTGCCATTTTCATTTGGGACTCATTTGGGCTCAGCACATGATCCGGGCCCTGTCCTTGAGAGTCCTGAAGGAGATCCTGAGAAACCAACCGGGTCGCTTCAAGAACTACGCCGAACTCACCATAATGAAGACACTGGAGGCTCATAAAGACTCGCACAAGGAGGTGAGCACAAACGGCGTTCCGTCGGGACGAGCGAGTGATGGCATCCGTTGCGTCCAAGGTGGTGCGCGCGTCAGAGGAGGCGGCGTCCACGCTGGCCTGCTCCATCCAGCCGGAGCAGTGCATCAAGGTGCTTTGCCCCATCGTGCAGACGGCCGACTATCCCATCAACTTGGCCGCCATCAAGATGCAGACCAGGGCCGTGGAACGCATCGCCAAGGAGCCCTTGCTTCAGCTGCTGCACGACATCATTCCGGGTTTACTGCAGGTGAAGCAACGCGCCTCAATCTTCTCGGCCGTCTGGCTTCCTTCCGTGCCTTGAATGCGCTTTGCCGGCGCAGGGCTACGACGACACGGAAAGCAGCGTGAGGAAGGCCAGCGTCTTCTGCCTCGTGGCCATCTACGCCGTGATCGGCGAGGAGCTCAAGCCCTTCCTGTCTCAGCTCACCGGTAGCAAGGTAATTCCCCTCGCGGCAAGCCGTGGGCTGCTCTCAACCTGCGCTGATGTTTCCTTTGACAGATGAAACTGCTCAACCTGTACATCAAGAGGGCCCAGACCTCCACCAGCAATAGCAGCAGCTCCTCCGACATCTCTTCCTACTAACCTGCTTTGAACACCTTCACCCCGCCATTTTGATATTCATTCTGCCTGCTATCACACAGAAAAAAAATCAGCCGTGAGCTTGATGGAAGCAGAAGATGAGAGGCCCACGTGGCCGAGCAAAAGTCCCCAGGAGCTGCCCCCCCCCGCTGAAGAGTTCTTGGACCATGAGAGCAAGGCATATGTCTTCCTGAAGCTGATTTGCCTCGTTGCAGCAGAGGATCACTTGGCTGGCCAATGATTTGAAGCTTACGGCAATTTGGATTCCAGCGGTACATCTTGACACGGTGAAACCATATTTGTTGAGGGGAGGGGAAAAAAAACAAAAAAACATTCCGCGCTTCCACAAATAACTAAACAAGACACTCAAGTGTCCTCGAGATTCTCTTGTGAAAAATCGTTGCGCACGTCTTTTCATTTTGCTTTCTGTAAGAAAAAAACAAATCTCGGCAACACACCTAAAAATGTATTACGAATGAACTTGTTGTATTCCACTACTTCAAATTCGACCATCTTCTGCAGTGCCGTCCCGAGCTTAGCGGTCCTTAGCGGAATAGTCCAGTTACTGTTGAACCACTAAGTTCAGACCACTGTAAATGTTTTGGAAAAAAAATAGAAGGTCAATATCACTAAAGCTGTTCTGAAAGGAACTTTGAAATATGTGAGGTAGACAATCAGTGGAAAAGCCTGGACCTTGAGCCAGCCTGTGCAGGGAGGTCATTGTGATGTGAAAATGAAACACTCATTTGGAGAATGAAGACAAAAACTGACCTTTTCAAAACACTGACACTTTCATATTTCCAGGGACCCAATCATTTGCTTTCAAATGAGATGCCCATTTTTAAAGTGAGGGACGGGCCGCCGCGCTTTCCACGGCCTCGTTTGAATGTTCCATTTTCACTGTCATCTTCTACGCGTGCCTTTAGTTAGACGCCTCTTTTCCTACAGTTGAACAAAGTCCGCCTTGGAGAAACATGAAGTTTGCGAGTAAAGACAACCAACCTGTTAGTATGTCGCTGATGAATTCCTTTGCACCTACACGCATGCTTCTACCCGTCACACATGACTATATTTATATTCCGCAGACTACGATTGCAAGTATTTGTTACATCACAAGTGAGACTTAAATAAAATATCAGACTTGTCATTGTGCCTTTCCTTTTCTTATTCAATCAGTCAGCAATGATTGCGTTCCACCGGCAGATGGCGCTTGGAGCAATGTAACGAACGGACTTGGATCTTTTTTTATGTGTGATTCTTGATGATAGCATACCTGTTTTACTCATGTTTACATTGGTCAAACAATTTCGAAATTGATCAGCTTATCGTCAACTCTGATGTTGCATATTCTGATTTGAGGGCAGAACAGTTCGAGCTGTGCTCGAGTTTGTACGCTTTCGTCAAAATATACTCATCAAAAAAAAGACTGCCGTTTGACGGCAATGGGAAGTAGGTCACGTACAATATATTTTGAATCAGTACAAAATTGTAGAATTGTGTCAAGAGTTGTACAGGTCACCCCACGCACTGAAACTCCAAGTCCCACGATGCACTGCAACAGATGCTTTCACATGGCGGCAAACTCGGTCCGCTGTAGTGATGTGCATTACAGTTCTTTTAAGCGAACTGAATCTTTAGAATCAGTTCTCTCAAAAGAGTCGTTCAAACGAATCGTTCAACGAATCGACGTCACACGGACACTCCATTAGGTACACCGCCATTTTCAGGTGTACCCAATCACAGGCCGGTTCATTAGGGAAAAACGCTTTAGTGAAAAGTGCCACACCCGCCCTTACCCCCACTTTCTGATTGGCTGTTGGATCTGCGATGTCACACGGACACTCCTTTAGGTACACCACCATTTTCGGGTGTACCTAAATAATTTTTGTACGTGTCAAGAAAGTGTATTTGACTACTTGCTCTTTATTTTGGGGGACACCAACACATATTACACAATATACATGTTGTCATATAAAGCAGTTAACCAAATGTCATATTTTTATGTTTTCATGCCCAAAAAAATAAAAACATGGAACAAAACACCAGACACGTTTTAACATAAATGTTTATGAAAATAATAATAAAAGTACATTTCAAACCAGCAATCTAATGTGAAATTGCAGTAGATATATTGGCGTGTATATGCATACACGTTATTTATAAACTACTGTAAGTGTTATAAACTAAAGATGACCCAAAGAGAAGCACAATCTCCTCGCTGTTGCATAACGGCGCACCCTTTTCTGCAATAAAGTTAGCCGTTAGCTTGCATAAAAGAAGTGGTGTTCTTTCTTTCTTTCTTTCTTTCTTTCTTTCTTTCTTTCTTTCTTTCTTTCTTTCTTTCTTTCTTTCTTTCTTTGTAAATCGTCAATCTACATTGTGGCTTCCTTAATTCGGAGGGAGACAGGCGCAACACGTTCACTGACTGATCCCTTGATGCACGGGAAGGCTGTTCACTCATTGACTCGTTCGTTGGCGAACGGGAAAGTCAGGACTCGTTCCCTCACTGATCCGTTCTCGCGATGAACGGGAAATAGGACTCACTCACTCACTCACTCACTCACTCACTCACTCACTCACTCACTCACTCACTCACTCACTCACTCACAGATCAGTTCAGTTGGTGAACGAAAAATGCAATTCAACTGGAAGTGACGTCATTTTCTTTTCTTCTTTTTCATTTTCAGTTTTGTTTTACGGCGAGGTGGCACCAGCTTCAATGGGCATTACCGACAATTGAAAATAGAACGAATCACTTTAGGAAGTGATTCATTCACTCTCGTTGACTGAAAAGATTTGTTCTTTTGAACGAATCGTTCACTCACGAGCCAACACTAGTCTGCTGCCCAGAGTCCCTTCAAACAAACTCAGCCGGGACCCGGCCCGGCCGGCAATGACGTTTACTTCGGCCTGTGGAACTCTCTCACTCACTCACGTAAGTCATCCGCGTTTACAAAATAATAACAACAGTATTGATTGCAACAGAACACGTGATGCAATTTGATGAAGGTGTAGGTATGAACCGATTTCTTTCCTATCCAAACATGGACGCTCTCTAGCCCACCATGCATTTACCGCTTACACTCTCAATACGAGAATAAGATTGATTAGTCGTATTATTTTCCCCCAGACAATGAATGAAAAAGGATTGATTCTCCAAGGTGCGGCCTTTATGGTGTGGGTTCTCACAAGATAGCGCTTATGTGCCCTGGGAGCAGTTCAGTTGTGTACTCTGTCTCTCGCTCACCTGGGCAAAGGCCTCAAGTGTCGTAGAATGTGAACGCGCTGATCTCATTCGGAAGAGCTGCTCTGCTACTTTGCCATTGAAATATTCTCGAGATCTTTGAAAAGCTGAAGGAATGTTTCATTGGGCCCAGCTGTTCCTTTGGTAGCTTCTGACAATTGCCTTCTCCAGGACCTGTTGGTTGTCGTGATGCGCCTTCATCTCCAAACACACTCGTGCATCATCGGGGCCCGATGGGAGCTTTTCTTAGTCGCGAGAGGCTTGTTTGTGTGTTAGTTCCATCCTCTGTCTGTCTGTCTGTCTTTCATCAGCACGTGCGTGCTGTTGAGAATTAATTTCATGAAGGGGGCCCCCTCCCTCCCTCCCCAGCTTGTTTAAAAGCCCTCATAGTGCATGATTAGCGTGCCGTTCCCCAACCTGGCAGCGAGTGGCGGCTAGGTCGGCAGGTCGCGCAAATGAAAGAGAACAACTTCATTGTGTGATGACTGGCCCATAAATCATCGGGCCTTTTCTATAAATCACGGCAGATGGCAGGGAGCGAGGCGAGGCTCGTGGGAGCTGCGTGCGGCCCCGGTGCATGACGGGAGAAGCGTTGGCCAGGCTGGCAGAGGCGCGGGGTCACTTCCAGTTTGCGCAAGTCAAGACGTGGAGAGGCCCAAACGCTTCCCATCCCCGCCGCTCGCCACGGGCCCGGCTGATGAGATGCAGAGCCGGCAGGTCCTCGCACCGTGCCCGTTTAAGAGGTCTCAGCTGTCTGCTTAATATGGAGACAACTTCATTGACTGTCATCCCCGGGCTGCACTGACACCTGTCCGCTTGACACCCCGTGTCCACCCGGGAGGACGTCGCTCTTCATTATTCATCCCCGTGGCTCGGATGCTGTTCGGCTAAGTTCTGTTCAAACATCCACTCAAAACCGTCCGATCCACGTTGTCTAACTTGACTTTGAGGCTGATGGCACAAAATAAATTTTCCCCCATTCTAGAAGTTCTCATTCTTAAAAGCATGCGCATGAAAATTCTCAAGTGCAAATTTGAGTGATTCAAAATTTAGCACGTAAATAAAATCACAAAAAGTCAAGCCGTTGTCTCCGCTCTCAAAAGCTGTGTCTGCTGAATGTTGGAAACCACGCCTCAGTGTAAAATACATTTTGCTCTGCATTCCTACATGTTTGAGCGGCTAAAAATATATATATCTGCCTGAATCCTCCGATGGCTAGAATATATCCCACCGGTCTTCGCGAGAAGAGGCGCTAGCTCATTAGCCGATAGACTTCCAGGCTCCACCACGGTGTCGCCTCCTCGCTTGGGAATTTAATAACGACACTCGGCTGTTCTGTAAATTGTAGCATTCGCACCCAGATGAGGATTTCTATCAATTGAGATGACGGACTAACGGGGTGGGGGGGGCCAAGGACAGCGGGAGATGTCCAAGGTGGACTGGCCTCGGTCACCCCGCCCCCCCACAAGGCATCTCTCGGCTGCCATCAATGCAAATGATGGTTTGATAATTGAATAACCGAGCGGGCGCGATGTGTCCTTTTTCTTCCAATTTTCATCAGGCCGGGGTTGCGTTCCATCATCAGAAAATAAACACCATCCATCATCCTTGTCATGATTAGCCGCTGACAGGCCGAGCTGCGCCCAGCATAAATATTCTGTAATGTGGCAGCCGGGACGCCTCGCCTGGTTCTGCTCACTTTGTTGGACCAGCCAAGAGAAACGTCAATTGAAGTCTTACATCAGAAGGAGATGGCGGCATTGACTTGACTGTTAAGTCCAAGCACAAGAAGCCTGGAAGGCTTCTGAAGCAAGCACTCCCCACCCGCTACTAATTGCAGGGGAAAACTATGCTCCACGCAGGGAGCAGAATGAGGAAGAATCCAACTTTGAGAAACATCAGCCTTGCATCAGGTGCTGAATGTTTGATGCTCCTGTGATCTCCATGTTCTCGTCACCAAGTCAAATAGTGTTTCAACAAAAGACCATTTGATGACTCGGAGAAAATTTGGTGAACCGGTCGCGTTCAGTTTTAGGACCCAGAATCGAGCCGGCTCAATTTTGATTGGGTTGCCAATGAAGTAAAATGCTGTAAGCTATTCTATTGATCGTCAAGCACAATGACTTGTTGTAAATCAATTGGTGCCCATTATGTTCTTTATCAATAATAGATGTATTCACATTGTGGCGATACATGATGTATTCGATTAAGTTTGGGGTCTTGAGCTGAAAAAGATTGAGCAGGGGGGTGGGGGGTAAAACTCTGGTGCATATTCTACCAGTCCTCAAACTTGGACAATTATGTGGGGGTGGCTCTCATCAAAATACAGCACCTGTCATTCCCAGCACACCTTTGCAGGTTGGAAACCTCCAGAAGGTGGACTGGCTGATAAGGATGAGAGTTCACAGCCACGGGAGCTTTTAATGAGGACCTCCATCCTCTCAGCCCCGAGAGGAGAGACCCCAAGGTGCTAAGCGGCAAGGTGGCGGCGGCGCTGACCTCCCTCAGCTGCCGCCTGAAATGCAGACAAGTTGTCCGCACGTGGATCCGAGTCTGACCCGCCACCATTTTGGTGACGTTTTGGACGCAGACGCAATTTGGTGTCTAGCGGCTAACCCCGATGCTAGCATGCTAGCAAGCTTGACCTCACATCTTGCCTGGCTATTTTTCTTCAAGTGTCAGCTTGTTAGCATTCTAATGTCAAACTAGCTAAAGTTAGCTTTTGTGTATTTGTGTCTTTTGGTGGCTAAAACCTCGCCGTTGGGTTGTTTTGGCTGTGATGAGCCGCTAATATGACAAAGTTGGCCAAACATATGGTGCGCTTTTGTAAAGCAGCTGTTATTTTGCTAAGCCACACATCATAAATATGCATGCGCTCTTCGCTGACGACAGCGACCGGGGTGCCAGGACTCGCCACCTAGCGCTGCTTTCTTCCACATCCGAGTTCACAAGCGCCGCTGTTTGCTAAACGACCCTCGTCGTCGTGTTCTGAAACACGCAACAAAGAGCGGAGGCGGCAGTTCCTTAAAGAGCCATACGGGTGTTTTTATCCTTTCGGCGAGCGACCCCGGTTTCCAAGGATGAACGTTATTCCGAGGTCCTTCGTTAATATTGAGTGGGCGCTGACATGGGGAGGCGGACCTCTTGCAATGAAAAGGTCTTCAATAATGTATGTGTCCCTCAGGGGCCACCATGCAAAGAGTGCAAGGTGATTTCGATCATCTCTGACAGACTGGCGTTGATTTGATCAGACGCATCTTAGCATGGAGCTGCTCGCACAAACTTCCATCCAGAACTGCTTTCCCATACACTCGTCAAGTGGCCAAGTGAAATGGATCAGTAACTGAACCCGTGAGGTCGTTTCCATATTCCCCTAATAGAAATGAATGAGGCGTCCGCGTGTGCCGAAAACGATCCATCATCCATCCATCCGTCCATCCGTCCAGCCTTGTTAGCCCAACACGTTTGTAATGTGGTTCTGATTGCGAGATGATGGTGGTGGTGTCGGTCAGAGAATCTTCTCAACTCCTTCCCTACCAACGACGACAGTTGTTTTAACTGAGCCGGCTGTGAGCGTCAGAGGGACAACCGACTGATTTAGAGAGAGCAGATTTCAATGGTTTGAGCTGGAGTATGTACTGTATGGGGATGGAGCTAAAGATCTAAAGGAAGAAGGTAGAAAGATTAAGAGGAGGATGCTGCAAAAGAAGATTCGACTTGTCTTAAGATGTCAGCTTTTGTACAGGAACTCTCTTTTCAACTGTGTTCCATAAATAAAATGGAGTTATCTGGAGCTAGAAGAAATATCTTGTTTGTGTGCGGAGTTAATGAAGAGGCTCGAGAGACGGTGGAGGATTGAAGCAGGCTGGCTCTCTGCCCACCGTGAGTCTCCGCCTGCCAAAGATTCTGATTGAAATTCTTTTAACACGGCCCCGTCAAGTGAAAAGGCACTTTTGTCAGCTAATGAATTATTTGGGTCAGATGAATCGCGGCGCGGGCCTTGAGGAGCAGGTTGACTATTACAATAATAATCATTGGCATTTCCCGATCCTTCCGAGAGCCGGAAAAGTGTCGATGAAGCTTTTATAGCCGGCGCCCGTGAGTCGTTCTTAACAAGTAAGTTGTGTCATTAATAAACGAGAGCGCCGTTAGTGAGATCTTAGCGAGAGCGTGCGTGGCCACCTCTGCTTGGACTTGAGCCCGCGGCTATTTTCCCTCCCACTTCCCATCTCTAAGAGAAGAAGGAAGCTGAGATCAAACGTGTCCGTGACTGAGTTCCCTGACAGACTGGGATCATTTGTTCCCGTTGCGAGCGCCGCCTCCCTCCCCGCAAGTGCGAGGCGAGCGCCGGCCGCTTTGTTGTGTGCTTTTGAGCGCGCCGTCCTCTGGGCCGCGCTGTCACAGCTCATATTTAAGTACAGCTCCCCGTTAGTGTCCTTTTTCATCCAGCTGCAATTGACACCATGTTGGGGAGGTAAGATGAGGTCAAAGGAAAGCGCTTCAAAGCTGACTTGCAAAAGGTCAACAAGAAAGCTGGGAGGAAGGAGTTGGCCAATTTCTGGACACTCAGCAGAATCTCCTCCTCTTTTTCCGGGCCGCTGTCATCGGTTCAAAGCGCATTCATTGGTGAATATGCGTAAAAAAAACAATTTTGTCGGAGAGACGATGGACGAAATAAACCACGTTCTTCGACTGCATGTTCCAAACAAGGACTTGTCATTTGAATTTATAATGAATGAAAGGCAAATTTGCCTGACTTCAGAACTTCACATTTTTTTTCTCTTTTCTGACTTCTACCAATTAAAAAAAAAGAGCTGGTCATAATTTCCAAGATAGATTAGAAACCACAAGTCAATTAAAAAGCATTGCGTGCCTTGCACTAAAAGCAAGAGCGAATATCCGCTGGGATTCAAGCAACTGCGCTACCGCGCTAGCGCTTTTATACATCATTTCTGTGAAAACCGTCCCCATTGTATTTACATCTCTAATTAGTATAGTCATTACTAATGAGTGGAATAAAATCTTGGCATAAGTCCGTTGGCCACAGTGAAGAAACCTTTTATTTGAAACAAGACTAACTTTTGTTGCAAACTGGATTGATTCAACAAAGCACGTCCAGAGTCGCCAGGGAAAGCAACTGTTAGCCATTAGCTTGTGCGTTGAACCAACGCCTTCCCCGTTTTTGCTAGCTTGCTAGAGCATGTAAATCAGTGTCTCTTTGGAATTTTATTCCAGTCATCCAGAAGAACATTGGTGAGGCCAGAGATTACCGATAAGGTCTTACAAGCTCTTTTGTTGTCAAAACAATCCCCATAACTACAGAAGACTTTGTTGACATTTTAAAACTGCGACTTGGTCTTTTATGTTGTCAGGCTATAGACATGGTTGGTGCTTTTTGCGTGTTTGGAAGTCCAAATGATATTCACGTGATCACCTGTGTCTAAGACAGGCACTTGCATGACTGCTGAAAAAGTTCTGTTGTTTACGTGCTACTTCCGAATATGGCTTGTCAAAAAGAAAACATTGTACAAGTGGACAGCAGATTGTAGCAACAGTAACGACGGCTTCTTCACGTCACTTAGCGACTTTAAGGGTGCCACACATCAGTTTCGGGAAGGTTTTCTCAAAAGGACTCCAAAAGGAGTCATGCTTCCCTTCCTTGGCCACACTTATTCCAGGAAAAAAGATCTGGTCCCTGGCGGACAAAGCATTGTTTCTTGGGGTGTTGGCAGGCTTGAAAGGAGTCTGCCCAGTGCTTTGGGTTCTTTTGGAGGTATGGCTGATATGGTTTCTGTAACGTGTCAAGGGAGGAGATAGTTCAGTTCCGTCCTTCGAGTTGAATTTGCGCATGCTGAGTGAGGTGGTGGATGCATTAACGGGTACTGTCGTCTGAAGTGATGGAGGCTACCATCGGGTTCCTTGCAGCCTTCATGGTAGTGTGTATATGTATGTATGTATGTGTGTGTATATATATATGACATATATATATATATCCCTACAAGCTTGGAGAGGAACTTTGCAGAGGTGTCGGTTGTAAACCTTGAGTGACTGGAGCTTAGAGGCCCGAGGTCAGGCTCCACGGATTGGCCCGACGAGAGCACGGGAAGGTATCATCGGATATGTCGGTCATGTTTCAAGCGTGAGATCTGACTGGAGCAGCGAGGAGCGGAGGCTGAGGGTGTCGAGTGAGTTCAGACTTCTCAGCGGACCCAGGACCAGTGCCTTCACTCTGCCAGAGGAACACTGAGGAACATCAGGTGACAAAGTGAGATGCTGGATGAGTGTTTTCATCAAGTTGTTTCCACTCACCGCCCGCTGGTACCGGTGGCTGCGGCAAATGTTGGCTTGGCGGTCCATTGGCAGAAGTCCCTCCTCTTCTTCTTGATATGCTCCAGATATGGATGACAGCTGAGCTGCTCCTGGATGCTGACATTCTCTGATCCTGCTTCTTCGCCATTAGAATCACCCAAAGACTCCACAGCGAGTTGAAGTCCCGCAGGCTTCCGGCGCTCAAGCCTTCCATTTCTACTCCACCGTCATTGTCGGTGGCCCCACCAAACGCTGATGGTGAGTGACCGCCAGGGCCGGACTGCTGCATCTACAAACGAGCAAACGGAGATGAGCTCATCGATATTTGGCCCGCTGGCAAACACGGACGGACGGGGTGGCGGTGATCCGTAGTGGTGATGAGTCACTGCGGTGGCGGACGACGACAGCCAAGGCCAATCAGCCGAGCTCTGCTCCGACATGATACGCTCTTTTATCCTCGGCCATCTTAATTGTAAATAATGAGTGTTTTCTTAGGAAAGGGGCTGAAGAGGTGGGGGCGCTTCACAGATTACAGCCCATCTTAGTCTGTCTGTGAATAGGAAATGGGCAGGATGAAAGGAGGCTTGAGCCCGAGCCAGAGCAACGGGCCAATCATCACAAGGGGCGAGCTAGCTAGCGAGCGAGCGAGCGAGCGAGCGTCTTTTCTTCTGCCCAATCTTACCGCGTCCCCTGACGCCATTTGTTTTGCAAAATGTAACCGGTACATTCCGATACTTCACCTTACCGTCGAAGCGTTTGATTGTTCCCAATGAAATGAATCGACGAGAAGTCGATAGCGGCTCCCGTGCGAACCCTCGGTTGCCTCTCGGCTCGGGCGCTAATATATTCAGTGCTAAAAAGCCTTCTTGATCACAGCTTGATGGTTGACTCTGTTTGCGGAGAGCGGCAAAAGCAATTCCCACTGTGTGAATATTAATCCTGCTGTGGCTTTTATCATGTTCAGACTGGGTGACGGCTCTCCTCTCCTCTCCACTGTAGGTTTCAACACGCCAAATAGCAGCGATGTGTGCTATTCTAATACGGCTAATGATTACATGTTCCTTCAATATTAATTAGGGCCGAGCCACAAAGAAGCTCTTCTGCCTTGGACGTCGATTTGAAAGGCAGCAAAAGTTACATTGGGATTTATTAGGATAGCAGCGCAGTCAACACCGTGGTTGGCGCTACGTATAAAATGGCATATGATGGCTTGAAATGGGTGGGGGTGGGGAAAAAGCCAAAAGCGAGTCAGCTCACCTTAACAAGGTCTGGTTGTAAGGAAAGAGAGATGGCATAGTTCAGTTCAACTACTTTCTAGGACAGACAGATGCTCTGGAAAAGGATGAGTGTCTTACCACGGAATTTTCCGTCTTGATGGATTTGACACGCACAAAGTCCTCCACACCTGCGGGGGCGCGGCTGTCTGCGTGTTTCTCGTGGATTGTCTGGTTCTCGCTGTTGTCCTTGGGCGCCAGCCTGGGCGGCAGGTCGCCGCCGCGCTGCCTCTTGGTGACGTGGGCCTCTGGGCCGTGGACCGTTTTCACGTGCTTCCTCAGTGAACTGGGGTCCGTGTAGCGCTTGGTGCAGCCCGCCATTTTGCAAACGTAGGGTTTCTGGCGCAAATTTACATCTGATTTGTTCAAAAACCACAAGGACGAGGCCCAAATGGTTTTGTTACCTCGTTGGAGTGCGTGCGGTTCTGGTGTTTGGCTCGGTCCGAAGCGTTGGAAAAAGCCTTGTTGCACCCTTCGTGCTCGCACATGTAAGGTTTCTCCCCGGTGTGAGAGCGCAGGTGGGTCTTGAGATTTTCCAGACGAGAGTAGGCCTTGGAGCAGCCCTCAAACTGCGGCGGACGGATGAGACCCAAACGTCAAGACCGTGTGTCCCTTTGACCTCCCATTGTTACCCACCGTGCACTTGTGCGGTTTCTCTCCCGTATGCCGGCGCATGTGAACCACCAACATGTACTGAGCCTTGAAGGGCTTCTGGTCCCGAGAACACCCGTCCCAGCGGCACACAAACTCTTTCTTCTCCCCGTGGATGTGGTCGTTATTGATGTGCTGCGGGACATAGGCGAGTGTATAAAAAGCGTCCCCCGCCGCACCACGATGAGAGTTCCGGATGCCGGGACTTACGTGGACCAGCTGTTCTTGGGTTTGGTACTCCGTGCTGCAGCCCTCCCAGTGGCAGTTGGACTCGCACGGGGCTTCCGGCTTTGCTTTGCGCTCGTCATGGTCCGCGTCCACTTTAAGTTCTGAGATGCTCTGATGGTTCTGTGTCGGTACGCTCGTTTTGTTTGGCTATGGGCCAAGAACAACAAGCCAAACTGAATGAGAGCAGGCACATGGTCGGGTAGTAAATGGATCATGGTCCAGAATGTGCATTTGTAAGTTCTTCAGTGCTTTTCATGAGAACTATTGTGGCTGGGTATAAGTTCGACTCCGTTTTGAGGTTTTTGGAGAATAACTGTCATCGGATTAGTTGACTGGACAATGCGTTCGATTCGCCGCGACTGGAAGAAAATGTCCTTTTCGCTGCAGATATGGTCAATTTTGTCAAAGGTGAACATTTTGGTCAGTGTGCCTCTTCATTGAAATGATGAGCGGCCGGCCGGCCGTGGGCGTGAACATGCTGACTGCAGCGTGTTTGTGTCTGGGCCGGGCGGGCGGGCGCCCGATCTTCATCAATTGTCCCGGCCCCAAGACGCCTGCGCGCGGCGCCGCGCTCATGCATCACGCGCAAACCTGCCTCACCGGTCACAAGCGGGGGGAAATTTGTCACGGAACGGGGAAAAAAAAAATCCTCACATGACGGCGAAGCCACTGGCCAATATTTCATGAAAATGAACTACACTGGCACAGTTTACACCATCCCGGGAGAGCGGGGGCGCTTGGAGGGGGTGGAATGAGGGTGCGGGGCGACGCAAAGCTCTTAAATCTCAAACGTGTTTCTCAAGGAGGTCATAGGAGGGACCCCCGTTGGTGTTGGCTATGCACTCACCAGTGAACTCGGTGCTTTGGATTCGGGTTTCACCTTTGACCTCTTGGTGATGACGGGCTCAACCGTGCAGCTGGTGACTGATTCTCCGCAGGGATTCTGAAGAGGACAACACAGGCACGCTGGAAACCGTTCCAATGAGGCAAACTGAATCATAGTATCTCAAGGGGTTTATCCTACTTGGGACGCCAGGCCGTCGGCATGGGCCGGAACGGACGGCGATGAGAACCCGAGGCCGGGCTGGCAGCCGGGGTAGGCGGCCGCTGGCTGGATGAGTGGCGGCGTGTGGCCCAGAGCCAGCAGATGCTGGTAGGCCACGGGGCTGATGGGATGAGGGAAGGCCAAGGACGGGCTGCGGTTGCAAACATACCCGAGGTACATCTTCATTCTTTCAAACTCAAAGATGCATCCAGACATACATCATTGTCAAGACAAGTTTAGCTTCCAGTTGAGCCCGCTTACCTAAATCCTCCGACGGAAAGGTGTCCATATGAACTGCTGGCAACCGAGCCGGACCTGGAGTTGTTGATGTAAGCCACCAGCGAGCTGGGCGAGGTGCGGATCATGGTCTGAAGGTTCACGCTGGCGTCGGACAGGGGTGAGATGGACAGCGTTCTCTTCCTGCTCAACCTCGGAGTCAGTCGCGACACTGCGGACGACAGGTCAGAAGTCAGCTCGGTGTGTTCTTCTCGAGACTTTTCAGTAGGAACCAAATAGGTGTGACCTTTTGTGAAGTCGGGCAGTGAGAAGCTACAACATCCAAGTTTGCATTACGGCTGCAACTAAAGTCCAACATTATCCTCATTAGGATTCAGACGTAGCTAATTGAAAATTCCACATAATTACCTCCGATAAGATAGAGCCGTGGACAGGCTCGCAGCGTCGTGTTTAATGAGGCCAATTTACTGAGAATTGATTCCAATTCGGAGGGAAGGAGAGCGTTGATTGATTTTTACAAAGTATGGAAAACACTTCATCTACAGTTTCCTGTTGAGTCCTTGCATGTTGTCGCCCTGGTGAGGGAGGATGCTCGATAAGTAAGAAACTTACGGCTTGACCTTGAAACGGGGCGCTCGCGGCAGACTAGCTAGCGCGATTTTCAAAATATGGCTTCTCTCAGACTGATGCTTCATTTTTTTTGTGTTGATGATGAAGTCTGTAACCTACCATCAATGGGGGTCATGTAGTCTGACAGGTGGGCTCCTGCGGCCAGCCCCGCCCCCTGCATGAGCAGCTCGCCGTAGGAGCCGTGGTGGCTCGCCATCAACTGGTAATACTCCCTGGTCAGAGAAGGTGGTGGGAGCCCAAACAGGCCGCCATCTTTGAAATGGTCGTGAGCCACTGAGGAGAAGGTGGGTGGAGACAAATTCAGCTCCGGCGTCCGAGCCGGACCCTCTCAGACGTATTTGCGAGCCACGTCCGTGTGTTTCGAGCAGCTTTATTGCGCCATGGTTAACAATGACAGAATGCAGAATAAGATTTATGTCCACTGCCGCCTTGCAATCTTGTGTTCTAATTCCAGGCCGGCCGCCCGCCCACCCGCCCGCAAATCACCTTCTTTGATCCAATGGCAGCAGGCCGGCCCTTTCATACCGAACCGACACACAAACCCCTGGAAGCTCGCCAGTTCAACTTTGCTCACTCAGACTTACTGTGAGTGGGGCTCAGGCCTCTGGCTGCCGAGATCATGGACAGCGTAGGGCCGCCGTGCAGGTAGTGCTCCATGTGAGGGTTGACGTAAAGGTGCGGGGGGCTGAAGGGGGAGTCGCCGCTCGCCACGGAGGCAGGAGATAGATGGATCAGAGAGATATCGGAGATGACGGGGCTGCCTGGAAGTCCTACGGGCCTGGGATGGAAACCGGAGACACTTGAGGAAACGCATCACAAGTGGGCTTAGTACAGCTCCAGGGGGAGCACCCTCACTTTGGACCTTGAGCTATGAACCACATAACCTCCTTGTCTTTAGCTGTTTGCGGATCGTCTCGTTACATGTGCTAGTCAGCCAAAAGGGACAAAGGGTGGAGTCACTTGATTCCGTTTGCTCCTGACTCGACTCGACTCAACTCGACTGGGCGGCGTGTCAGCTGTCCGCTTCCAGTGTCCTCGCAGTGATGAGTGTGCTGAGGCCGAGGTGTCATGTTGGGAAATCACGGAGCAGGAGACCCCTTGCCGGTGCCGCGGGCATCGTAACAAAGTGCCACGCCGGGCCACAAATGACGCAACAATTCATTTAGTGCTCAACGCTGCTGTAATTAGGTGAATTTGGCGCCGGCGATGGCAGGGACGGCTAGATCAAGGTCTTGATAAATGAGGGGTCCACTGTCAAGATCAAATCACATTAATCAACGTGGCCGCGTCTGAGGACAGGCGTAAAAACCTCCACCCCAACACCAAACATCTGCCCCGCCCGACACAAACCGAGCCCGTGTGATAAATGGCTGTTGCCAGGCGCAACGCGTGCGCATTGCAATGGAGGAGCCATTGGGAGCCCAAGTCGAACAATTCACTCACCTGTGGACGGTGTGGACGGCGTGCGGCTCGTAGTGGTACGAGTGGCACCCCTCGTGATGCCGCGTGTCCATGGCCGTGGGCTTGTGGAAGGATGAGAAGATGTGTGGGGAGGCTGTCAAGAAGCACACAAGGAAAGATTGGAAAGTCATCAAGTCAGGCCAAGAATTTTTACATTCGGCCTCACACAGTACTAGCAAGGTGACCTGGGACTTTGGGGCGTGGAGGTCACAGTCACGGATCATTATCTGCTCTCGTCTAAGCGTCGAGGGAGTTACGGGCCTCGCGGCGACGGACGTCAGCATTTGCGGTCCATTCTTCTCACTCTGCACCGAGCTGACAGACCGACCCAACGGCCGCACAAATATTCTCTCAACTCCAACTGAGTTCATGTTCTCAGTGATCACGCTGCGCTGAGAAGGTCTTTCCATCCTCCTCTGTCAAGCGGTTGAAGGGAGTATGTCAGGTAAAGACTTGTCACCTCTAGCTTGGCTTTTTCTCCCAGGACCACCCATCTGAGCCGCAGTTGGCGGGGTCTCCTCCTTCCATCAGCCAGACATTTCCATTGTGGTGCCGCCGCAGGAGGGACACAATGCGAGCGCTCGTGAGAGCTGCAGAGGCGGGTTTACCTGATGCGCCCCCCCCCCTCCCGGCCCGCTTAGGCTCCACCTATTAATCTTGGCAAGCTAGTGTTTGTTTTTCATTGTCATGCACTAACTCACGCTCCACTTCTTGGTTTTGTATAAAAAAGTTATGTCCCGTCCTGTTCCAAATTCAGTCCTGCCGGGTCATAAAATCAAAACAAAAGTAAGTGCAAGGTGATTTCCATTGATAACCCCCCCACACACACACACACACACGCACACACATGACCGTAACGGCCGATGGGCCTCCTCCACCGCTGTGTGTTGCGACGTTTGTATCATTTAGCTACTTAGAAAAGTTGCATATGTTGAAAGAGCGATTGCGGCGTGGCGTAATCACCTCCAGCGAGGCTGATTGATGAGCGGCGGCCTTAATAGCGCTGCTTAACACACAGGTTTGTCTAGATTAAGTAATTACCTCATCATCCCGTACGCGGCGTGATAAAGAGACGCCTGCGTGGCGGGGAACGAGAGCGATAATTAAAATAGCATCAATTAAATGGCGCTTGTGGGCCTGTCACGGTGCTCCCCAGCTAACATCCATATTAGCCCACTGGCACCCTCGCCAGGGGGGCGGGCGGGCGGGCGGGCGCCTGGGATTATGGAAAATGACTCCAATGTGCCATCTTGGAAAGAAACAAAGAGCCAGTTCTGCAAGGCTAGCGGAGCTAAGAATAACATCCCACGGCAAATTGTGGTGATGTTGGCAGATAACCTTTGACCCGGAATTGTCCTATTCGCACCCATCAATCAGACGTGACAACCCGACTTTTTGTCAATTTCATTTCAAGAACTGGACTTGATTTATTTATTTATTTTTTTCCAACTCACAATGACTTGCGCCAAGTTGCTTTCATTGGCATCGTGACTGAAACCAGAGCGGCCAAAAAACCCCAACCTTATTTATTTCACTCCACGCTTGGCCTGGTTTGGTGGCTAATTAGCTCCAGCTAATGCCGCCACCAACAGCCACAAGACAAAGCACAACAGCACAACAATTAGTCTGAAGGCGCTAATGGCTTTCCTGTGCAGGTGCGAGCACACGCTACAACTTTTACAATCGGCCTCTGTCTATAAAATTATTACTTCGACGTCGTCCTGATTTTTTATTTCCCCCCCCCCCCCTACGCTGTTTATAGCGGTCTTGACTGAGTTGAGGAAACCTTCCAGTGTATGAATTTATTTGTTGACACAATGCCTGAACTGTGGGGCACAAAGCATAGGAATAATATATCATGTTTTTACTTTAACATAATATATTCATGTAATAAATAAATTAAATATAGTATTTAATATATTATAATATTTACATATTTTCTAATATATCAAATAAAATTAATAATATAAATGATGAAATAAATATATATATATATTTAAATAAATAAATAACAATTAATAAAAGAAATATATGATTTGTAATATAGCATCATACACTAATCATTGAAACATTTAAACGCAAAAAATGTCTCTGTGCTCTTGTGTATGATTACTCTACTGTATTGTTTCTTTCCTGCTCAATAATGTTGGCTACTCTGTGTTTAAGAATGAGGCATCCCGGTGACCCCCGAGCGGGGCGGCTATTATTCTCCGTCTTCCGCCGTCCTGGCCGGAAGATAAGTGCTCCTCTCTTTTGACCATGCGCATTTTTCTCTGCCAGAGGCCCGATCAGCCCTTCCTCACCCCGAGCACTTCCGGCAGAGCGCCGGCCTCCAGTTGCTGCTCGCTATCATCAATAACCGGCCAAATCTTCGCCTCCTTATCGCAAACACGGCTTTCTTAAAGCAGCCTGGCCCCGCCTCCACTCACCTCGCAAGTTCGTGCCAGACAGCCGCTAATCGATTTCAAGAAATCTCCGTGTGATCGACTCGCAGCTGAACTCAAAGAAGTTTACTCATTAGCTCCTGAATTAAAAGTAGAAGATCTTTCAGTTCAATCAGTTGAAATCAGTTCAAATTTCGGGATTTTTTTTGCTAATTACGGGCAGGTCTCGGTGTATCCACTTTTCCACAATTGTGGCTAAACAACGGCAAACTCTGGTCACGGAGCTACTTCTATTTGCCATCACCTCGTCCTTCCTTAAAATCCATTTGAACGAGGAGGGTCGCGTGGCGGCCCGCGTTGGAGGGGGGGGGGGGGCGGTCGTGAGCACCCGGGTCCATTCTAATTGACTCGGAGCGCCCGCCGCATCTCTTCTTTTTTTTTTTTTTTTTTTGAAACAAAGTGACTCTCGCTTGAGCTTCATTACATGCACCCCATTTCCATAGGCCTCTGGGACCGAGACCTGGGCCGCTCCCGTGGAATAAATGAGTGCTCCGTGATAAATGGTTCTATTAGCAATCCAGATTGTTAAACTGTGATATAACAGATCGGAGCGGCGAGCGGGGCTCCATTCATTTTCCTACACGTTTCCATGTGTAAATAAGGTATTAAAACTGGGCATTAGCCGCGTTCCGTGATAGAGAGGAAATTGTTCCAAATAAATAACCCGCCCCGCCAATATAAAACAGCCGACACGGAGGCTTCGAGGTGGGCGAGACTTAGGTAGGGTCCCTCCTCCATAAAAACGGCTGCCGTATATTAGTTTGGGCCTCAAGGACCCTCGCCCTGTCTGGCTGCGTGCGTGCTCACTTATCAGGCGCCGCCTGGCGAGAACAAAAATAATGCCTAGAAATTCCTCGAGTAATGACTCTGTCAGACGCTATCTGATTGGCCGCGGCCGAGGCGTCGGGATGTCGTTAAAGCGCAAAAGGAGAAAGTTCACGACAGTTTCTCAAATTGGACTGACAAAAATATCATATGATCAATTTTTGGACGGAGCTGCCAATTTGAGAAAGTTGTCTGTCACTCTCCAGGTTTTCATCATTCCAGGAAGCACACGTTCTCTGCGTGGGTGTCACATGACCTTCAGAATACCACAAGCAACACGGCTGCCCCCGGCGTTGGCCTCGTTGAAATATTTAACAAGGTTGTGTCCGTCTTGGCGCCACTTCTTCATCACGCCGCCCATTTACACTTCAAAAGTGGCGTGGCGCGGCGCGGTGTTAATAGCGTTGCGGTGTTGTCGGCCACTGCTCCCTCAGGAGGTGAGCAGAACCTCTTCCCTCATTAAATCGCGTTCTTCAGTCTTGTTCAATCATGATGAAAAGTGCTTGGCACTCCTCAACGCCAGCCACTGGCGGAGCTAAAGGGTGGGGTGCGGGGGATATTTGGACCCCCCAGGTGCCAGGCAAGATAATTGACTTTTTTTTTCAATATTTGCACTCAACCTCCATAAAAAAAACATATTTAATCTTAATGAACATTTTTTGATAATATTTTGAGTTTATGTTTTTTGACTTTATTTGTTTGCTTTCCGGACCACGTTGTTTCTGGAGTTTTATCTAGTTGAGGACATGCGTTACATTTTGCTTGTCTTTCATTCCAGGTAAATCTTTGAATCACGAGTGCGGCGCGGCGCTCATGGGTCCTTGAGTTGTCCAACCCGAAACACTCACCTGTCTTCTCTGGCCACGTCGCCTATTGATCAGCGCTTAAGCATTCATCATGCACGTTCACGTTGCAGTTTTTTCATGACTCCTGACTGCGAGGCCACAAGCGCTTCTTCTTTCATACGCATGTTGGATTATTTCATCACCGCAGCCGCTCGCTCACAGACAACATTCGAGTCGAACGTTACCTCTGGTCTCTAGTGGCTTCTTTAGGAGGTCTCCAAAACCGCTACCATCCATTTTGTCTTTCTTCTCCTCAGCCCCAGTTGTCTCCATGCTCGAGCATCTGAAAGAGGCAGAAGGTGAGTTTAGCAGTCAGCAAGTGGCTTGCACACTAATAGACGTGCTTCAAAACAATCGAGACGGCTGCGGGATTAAACAAAAGAAAGAATTGTTGAAAATCAGGCATGGAATCTTTTTTTCCTCCCTGGGCTGGATGAGGTGTGTCAGAAAAGTTCCAGGATTTCATCTTCATTTTGAATCTGAGCGATTCAAGGATCCCTCCCCACTGGACTAATCACCACTCAGGATTCATGGATATGTTATTGTGCACAATTTGACCTTTCAGTTCATATAACAACAGAAAGTGCATCCGGGCCTCATTGACTTCAAAAAAATCCGGGAGTTGTCCAAAGTGATGTATGACCTGAAACACTGATGATGTAATACTGCGAATGTTGGATTGTGTTCTCACTGATTCTAAACCAAGCTTGTAAAAAGCCACCGAACTTTTCAACATTGCCCTACAATGTGTCTTGTCCTCATAAAATGAATGACAGGAATGGTTCTACTTCCTCCTTGCAACACTGCGGGTGTTCTTACTCACTCTCTGTTTGTTTTGCCATTTTAGCTTCGACCCAAGTTGGCGCGAAGGCCGGCGAAGCCACCAGCTGTGAGTGGCGCGCACACACGCACACGCACGGGCACACACCTAAATATGCAACACAAGGGTCGCAGATCCAGATTACAAATCAGATGCTGTGGAAATAATAATGAATTTCAACGTTGAATTATGAACGGCGCTCTTGTCACCCTAACAAACGAGCACCCAAAAGGTCACGGCGCGCTAGAGTAAAATCTCTGTCAATTCCTCGCCAGCGCACGGAGGGCCACTTGCTGGAATTTATGGTGGGACCCGCCACCTATTCTCCTTTGAATAATAGCCGTCCCGTAAAAGAAGCCCGAGTCGAAAATAGATTGCGGCTTGGAAGGAAACGACTTGTTTATGGCGTATGTGGCCGCTGTGCAAATAAAGGCTAGCAGATGACGTTGAAATTTATAGGACCAATCGAACATCATCTGACAACCACTTCGGAGCTACTCGTGGTTCTTGGGCAATTTTCAAATTTAATGTCTTCAAAAAAAATGGTCATTCTCAGCTTCAAACCGAATTGCGGCAAAGAGATCATAGCAAACATTTACAGTTCAGTTGTATTTAACGCTTAAGTACAATACATGAGCATTGTTTATTTCTATTTTCTATTAATGTGCTATACATTTTATAGAATTTTTTCTGATATTTTAAAGAGCTGTTGATGGTCACGTTGTGCATCACGCGTTGACAATAAATCCATTTCGTAATGAATTTCTGTTACTGTATTTGAATCATGATGGTGCTTGAAGACCTAAGTATGTCTTTTTTGTAGAAAGTTTGAATTATTTTGACCCATCATATGTTTAGCTTGCTGATTACTAGAAACAGAACAGTACTTATCTGCACTTGCCACTGGCGGAGCTATGATTTTTTTTTTTCCTTGGAGAAAGGACAGGGCAAAACAAACACCCAAAATTCTTCAGAAATTCCTGATCAATCAAATGGAAACGTGTGGAAATATTGAAAAAAATGATTCTGTAAAAATCTGCAAACTATCCAAAGGTCAATTATCTGGTCTGGCACCTGGGGGGTTCAGCCATATTTCAAGAGGGGCCAGTGCCCTCCCCATCTAGCTCCGCCAGTGATTCTGCTTTGTTAAAACAGGCTTGAAATGGTTTCAGTTGTTATTGTCAGCTAATTTGCCATTATTGATGAGTCATTTGACAACATTAGTATCGCTACGGGAATGTTGCTTTGATAGTATATGATTTATTTTTCTTCTCACTGTGCCGTTTATTATTAAAGGCAAACTACGTATTGAGGATAAAAACCTATGTTTTTATTCCGAGACAATTTCTCTGATGGGCATGTCATTAAAAGCAGGTTTAAAACACTTTGGGATTTTTCACGAGAGTTAGTTTTGATTCCATTTTGACGGATTTGGCAAATGGCAGCTTGACCTTCCTTTTTGTGTACAGAAATACGGCAATACTTCAAATGAACCCTGAACTGTCTATGATTTGGCCAAAGACAAAAGACATTTCCACTATTCAAGTTTTTAAAAACGATCACGTTTAATTCATTTTGTTAGTTTTTGCTAACTATATTAACCTTGCTGTTCACCAGGAGTCAGACAAGTTTGCCTCATGCAAGATAAAGAAAGACTGACCACGCACGGTCCTGCATTTCCTCTGTGCAGGTACGCACACACACGCACACACACGTTTGTTTTTTTTAATGACATACAGTATGCATCAAAGCTCTGAAAAAGAGATGCTTCCCAGAGGTCTTCACAAGTCCTGTCAAATCTTTTGCATCCAGTGCATGTGAAGAGTTTCAAATGCGTGTTGGTTGATAGATTGATTTCTGTGGGGCCAGCTCACGAAATGATAGCAATGCTGTTTTTGCAGCTTTTGACACCATTTGAGCCGAGGCGGGGTACGCCCTGAACCGGTGACTCCAGTCAGTCACAGTAAACCAACAGACAGTCGTCATTCAACCGCTCATGTATGTTTTTGGGAATGTGAGACAAAGAAATCTCTGGCCCTGGTTTTGAACTTCCAAAGAGAACTGTGAAACTAACCGCTAACTCACCGTTACACTCATTTACAATGACACAGAATTGATTGAAGCATCATTACGCTAAATTCACACGTCACACCCAAGTAACATGTGATTTATAAAATGATTGAAATGGCCTTTTTAACTCAAACCACAAACTGTATTTATAACTTAATTCTCATGAAACAGCACACATTATGTTTGCATGGGGAAAAAAAAGCCAGATGTATCTATACTAAATTATAACAAGTGCTCTGTTAAAGCAGGTGTATTATTATTATTATTATTACTATCGATGAAACGATGACAAAACTGTTCCAGTTTGTCAAATGAAATTGCGTTGACAATTGGTCATGCAGGCACAAGACTCACCAAAAATGCCGGTTTTCTTTTCTTTTCCCGGCCGGCAAGTCAATGTCCGGTTCAAACGTCCAAGCAAGCAAGTCTGGGGTCTTCCAAATGGATCCAGAAGTTCGGCGTAATGCGGCACACTGTGGTGGAGCAGACTTTTCAGCTGCGTAGCTCGCAACTTCTGCAACTTTTTCTTTGGGTGGTGATGGCTTGAGCTGACGACTCAGCGCGCGCTGCGCTGCGCTGCGCTGCGCTGCTTGGAAACGAAACCCCATCAGACCCCCCCTCCCGCCTCCAAAAGCCCCCCTGGTCCCTCCTGTTCGGATGTCATCAATAACCAATCACCGTGCAAGCATGGTGAAGATAAGATAAATGTGCCCGAAAAACTCCAAGCTTGCAATTTATTTCCTTCCTATTTGTATTGACGATTGCAATTTCGCCTGTATTTCTTTGCCGTTATAATCGCTTTGTTTCATGCGTGAGCAAAAATGTTTTCACTGAATTTGAATTCATTTAGAGGACCGGTTAAGTCCATTGAAAGGCGCTCTAGAATTGCTTCAATTGTCAATTGGACAAAAAAAACGCGTCAATGGCTTTTCTACATTTGTTGAGTATGGACGCGAGAGTTCAATATTAAGTCGAATTGACTTAAAGTTGGCTGGCCTTCGTCTTAAGTAATAAAACACTGCCCCTCAGTG
The DNA here is from genome assembly GCF_054491065.1 of Syngnathus leptorhynchus. Classification (NCBI taxonomy): domain Eukaryota; kingdom Metazoa; phylum Chordata; class Actinopteri; order Syngnathiformes; family Syngnathidae; genus Syngnathus; species Syngnathus leptorhynchus. Next base: position 25,403,103 of record NC_141195.1, read on the forward strand.
GCTTAAAGGATGTACTGCAACTCGGGAAATATTGGAACGCTGACCTCTGGTGGAAAAATGTCTGTAGTGCACAGCAACGTTCGTCATTGGTTTATTCTATGTATTCCCTCTCTCCTTCATGCTATTGTACAAATAAATCTACAGCAGAGTGTGAATTTAGTTTGCCCTTGACTAATCCTTTTTAGTCACAGACTGAAAATAAATCAAACATTTGAATGTGCAGCTGGCAACGCAAAGTCAATAATGACAAAGCCAGCAGTCAAATGAAATGAAAATAAAAGAGGCAATCATAACTGTTACTAAAAGGGCCATGTGGAAATCATTTCAGGCAATAATATTTCTTTAATCATCCCCATCTGAGACTGATGACTTCTCCAGAGACGCCGTCACCAGACAAACTTGGTGAACTCGCAGTCACTTCCACATGTTAACGATATATCATGCTGGTTACGTTTTCCTCGACCTTCTGATATTGTGAACATTTTAGTCACGCTTTTTGGTTTCACAGTTGTTCAAGGAGGATGTTGCTACGGTTCTCTTATCGGTGCTTGGATGTAACTTTCATGTTGGGAGCAAATCTCGGTGATATACGTATGTTCCGAGTGAATGTTGCTTATGTATGTTATGGGCTGATGTGCCAGAGGCTATTCAATCTTTTTCTTCTTTCCAGTCTATCCACCATGAATGTGATCTATAACCTGTACAACCCAAATGATTTTGAAACAATGCTTTCCAGGTGGATGTAAAATTGAGCAGCTGTGATTGTGTTTGCACAAGATGTCAAGTTAGAAGAAATAATGAACAGTTGGAAATCCCACTCGGTGTTCTTCAGCCATCTGCTGGAAAGTCACAGGGCCGCATTGATGGTGGACAAAGCTTTCAAATGATTGGGTGTGTGGACTTTATCTCCCGTCCGTCAATGTCACACGATCTGGGCTCGTTCCGCATTTTGGCTAAATCTTCCACCTGAAACGCACATGCCGCCTCCCTCCATCTCATCTGTGACCGACCGGCTGCTCTGTTTTGGTCGTCAAAACACATGTTAGACAACCCTTTGACCTTTAATATCCGTAAGTTTATTTGGTAGACACCCCCTCCCTCGCTCGCTCCCTCCCTCGCTCCGCTTCTGCTGCAATGCGTATAAAATCAGATATGTGGGATTCAGAGACATTTAACCCCGTGGCCCGGTATTTTTCTCGTCTCGTCTGTTTGCTTTGACTGCGCGTCTTTTTGACTCCGTGTGCCTCACACGCAGCTCGGTTGTGTTCTGTCGTCAACCACTAGGGGGAGCTTGTCATCGTGTTTCTCGTGTCTAGACCGAGTGTTGGAGTGTTGCGGCCTGATCTTTCAAGATCCCCAAATATTTGCTTGACTCCTCCCAGTATTTGATGTAAAAACATCAAGGAACTGTGCCGTAACAATCTATCTTCTAGATATGTATGTCGGATGATTGAAAGTGTCAGGGCAAGATGATGACACCATAGTCAGGGCCGCCCGCCCGCCATGGCCTGGGAGGTTCCCATACGGGGCAGGGTGCCTCTCAATCTTTGGCTTGGTGGCGGCCAGCCAACAGAGATCTGTCAGTAGCATCAAACGGCGAGCGGCAGGATGCGGACTCCCCCACTGTCTCTGTCACACTCGCCGCTGACACCCATTCATCAGAAGCTGCCACTTGCTCCGCCCCTCAAAGGACACCGGTTGGACTCATCCCAAAGTCAATTTGGCCCTTTCAACGTTTGCTGATAATTCATTTTCCACTTTGACGTTGTGTCAAAAATATGAACTGTGCACGCAAACACGCCTTTATCATTTGGTGCATAAGGATCGGAAGGACAGCCCAATCCAGCAAATATTTTTGCTCGGTTGTAAAATACTAAAGGACAAGCTTTTGTGGAGCAGTCAAATGGTGGGCCTGTCATTTATACTTTCATTGTTGGAAGCGTTATGAAAATTTGGGTGGGGTGGGGCTAAACCACGCCACCTGTCAGGGCCACGTCCCGCGGCGATGTGACTGCTCGGCGTCTGCTGCTCTCCCGTCGCGCTACGTTTCAAGTTCACCTTTTGTTCAGGTGGCGTCCGATGGGCCGCTCCGAGATCAATCGGCTTCTCTCTTTCTCATCTGCGGGGGAAGGTGAGAACCTCGGCGCAAACGGGGAGCGGCCCTCCCTCCACGTGTCGCCGAGGATCTCCGACGCTGACGTGACGGCTGATGTATTGCGAGCGGCGTGCCGAGGGCAAGGGGTCGCTGACTTCACATGATATTTTAGGAGGTGGGCGAAAGATTCATGGCAGCTCCGGGCGTACTTTGGAGGATTAATAGATAATACAAGTCCGGCCGGCACACCTTTATGAAAGGAGAGACGGGGCCCGCTCACCTAAACGGGGTCGTGGCGGCTGCGTGCGGAGGAAACGCGTTCCAGGCTCCAGATGCGTGCGTGCGTGCACCGCCGCCGCGTAATTCAGAGCAGGCCTTGACCCCCCCCCCGCCTTATCCAATCTGCTCCACGCCGCTTTCAATGTCATGTGTGAGATGCGTGTGCGTCTGTGGCTGCCGGGCAGACGGGAACTTGTTGGCCACGTGGGAAGGAGGAAATGAGACCGTAGTGAGACTCCAGGGCCCACGAAAACATTCCCGCCGTTCACGCCGCGGCCATGAGCGTCTGCGTTTGAAAATGAGCGCGTCTGCTACGGAGGAAATGCTCAGCTGCTTTTCCTTTCTTTGAACTACAAGGGTGAGCTGTTTCTAAAAGTTGATCTAGTCACCCGAATGCGTCGAAGGGCTTCAGATGCCCACGGTTGACAAATATTAACGACATCCTCTGACCTTGACCCCCGGGAGGGCAAGCAAAAACTCCCAAAAACACAAACTGAGGAAAAATGAGAAAGCGGCTCTAATGTCCGTGTGGAGGGCATTCAAAAAAAAAAAATCTTTTTTTGTCTTGAGTCGAGTATTTTTAGACGTCACTTAATAAGATGAAATGTGTTTTTTTTTAAGACTGTCTGTTTTAGTCTGACATATTTAACTGTTTCCTCCAGCATGGCAAAAGTTAACATTCCTAAAAAACAAAGAATGTTATGACCCCAACTGCACCTCCGCTGCTCCTAATATAGGTCACGTGACTCTCTGCATATCACGGACATCGAGCTTATCCACTGCCCACCAAAGTATTCATTTTCCAGTTTGACAAATGGAATGAAGCAAAACATCTTTGTCCCGACCTCAAGTCCACGTCCGAGGCTGCGGTAGGGTGCTGTGGTGCGCCAACTCGTGTGGGTGGGTGGACCTTATTGCTGCTAATCTTATCACCACTGAGTGAGGACAACTCAATTTAGAAACGTTATTTTTTTTTTAAAGAAAACAAATTGGGGCTTTAATTTTGTACATATATAAATTGAAAACCACGATTGCTCTTTGGAAGTACTGCTCGTTCACGAATACATAAGAGCCAGATGCATCCGGGGAAACATTTTAGCCAGGACCTTGGTCAAAGGTTCTTTTGCAAAGGAAGCAAGAAAGAAAGGTCTGAAGGTGGGAAATGTCCTCAACATGCCTCCCACGCTCCAACTTTCTGCCATCCTATTAAGCGCGCTCTCTGCGGGATCCGGTCCGAGCGAGCGAGGGAGGGAGGGCTGATTGACGGCACGCTCTGTCAAAAATGTTGATGCAAAGCGTACAAATGTTCCACCCTCAAGTGCCTTTAAAGGGGGAACGTGTTTAGGTCCCGGGAGGAATGATGAGGTGGCGCCGACGGACGGACGGACGGACCTCTCAGCCAGCCTCCCGCCTACAAGAACTTTTGAGAGTAAGAAGCTAGCACATAGAGCGGCTCAACGGCGGAGGCTCGGAAGCCAGTCCGCCGCTCCACCACGTCATCGCTGGCATTTTTCTTTGGGGCTCGGAGGCCACTCGGGTCACATGAGTCCACTCAGTCAAAGTGCGCCGATTGTCGGGGCCTGAGAGGTTAAGTCGAGGGTTTCAATCTCAACTGCCAGTGGCGGCGGCCTTGAGTGGGCCTCTTGACTGAGCACAGCTGCAGTGTATTCCGTATTGATTTGATTTGCTTTCCTCTCCTTCACTCGTCTGTCTATCTGTGTAGTTTGAATAACATTGACGTGTTCCAGCAAAGTAAAACAGGATTGCGGCTGCTAATCACTGTTTGCGTTGGATACGAATGGACTTTTTTTTTTTTCCTTCCCCCGAGACCATAAATCTCCCGAGTTTTACATTCAAAGTCAGAATCCAGACTAATAGGATTGCATTTGATGTATTTCTTTTGAGTCTGTGAGGTAGCATTTAAGGCGCCATGACCTCAAATGGCAATTTAACAACCACACAAAATATATCATGTACTTCACATATACACATACAGTGTTGTGTACACAAAGCGGACACGGCATAAAGACGGCTTCCTCGGACTGATGAAATACAAGCGATGTTTAAAATTCTGCCTCTAAAATGATAATAATTCTCGATGTGTGTGTTTTTCGATCAAACGTGTGAGTATCCGGTGTATACTGTGTAAAGGGAGAATTAAGAAACAATTCCATTTAAAGTTCATTTTAAAAATGAAATACAATTCATTGAAAACATTTTTAAAAAGAAAAACAAAAAAGATCATTTGCGTCACAATTATTGACTATTGTCACAGTCACATGGGCAAGGGACACACCCCTCACACTGGAGCTGGGGGGGGGGGGGGTTGTAGTTGAAGGAGCTTTTGCTGTGATGAATTCATCCAGAGGTCAAGTTCACGAGGTTGGCGTGCCTAGAAATCCTTGAGGCTTATCTCTCTGTAAGAGTCCAGTGAGACAATGCAGATTGGGGCGGGGGCACTTTGTGTCCATCTGGTAAGGGGGAAGAGGAGGATGAGGAAGGAGGGCAAGAAAGAGAAAAGGACGATGAGGGAGAAGAACACAAGAAAAATTCTCCATTGGCTGAAACCGATGACGTTAAACCGAGCGGCCGAGAAAGGAGTGCTGATTTCAAAGTCTGTCGAACTAACCGGCGAGTCGGAAAAAGGAGCTTTGATCCGCCAATTTGGCCAGCCAGCCAGCCAGCCCTTTTGCCACCAGGTAGATCAACCTAGGTAGATTCAAAAGCCTCATTCACCGCCCGCACCTAACCACAACAACAAGCCTATTGTGAGCGGCCCCGGGGGACACGCCCACTACAGACTGAAACGTATTCAAGAGTCCTGTTGGGCCCATTCGACTTTTTACAATCATCACGGAGATCTTCCGACAACAAACCTCACACCGCAACTTTTATGAGAAAAAAAAAAAAAATCACTGAAAAACACTTGTGTCTCCACAAGGGGGAGCGATTTTCCCATACCAACAATGATTTTCATGTCACGATGCTAAAAGAAAATCGATTGATGTTGCCTGTGAAGCAAAAACCGCCACCGAGCACAGAATGTCCGAGACACGCCGTATGCGGTTGCAAATGACGAAAGAAAATCTGTCCACTCTTGCCGTTCAAATCGAAACAATTTGGAGCCAATTTTACTCCTTGGGGAAAACATTTTGGTTTCTAATGAAAACAGAGTTGTGGCACTTTTAGGCCCAGGGGTCTTAAAACTGCGGTCTGGGTACCATCGGGATTCCGCGTGCCGTAAGCTCGGTGGTCCGAGACATCGCAATGAGTCACTTGAAGTACGCTTCAAATACAAAGCCGCCTTGGTCACGTTTTAAATGTGTACTTCCCGTAATTGGAAGAGGATGTTTTGGCCTGGTGAACTTTAACCTCGCCCTGACCTGAGCGTGAACCGCTGCGCGCGAGTCATGATCGGAGTTTGAAGCGCCGTGTGAATGAGTCGTGCTCACAGAGCTAGCTCCTCAGGTGTTGCTCTCTCTCTCTCTCAGACCTGACGTCGGGCCAGCAGGTTCCGTCTGATCTGGGCTGTTTGTGTGTTTTTCCCTTTTGTTTTCATTTGCGCCCTTAATCGATTTATACTAATCAGCTAATGAATTGTTAAATCCACCAACAGATTACGAGCGCCGGAAGCCGCTCCGGTCACCGCGTCACGTGACGTCGGTTCCTTTGGACGGAGACGGACTGGCGGGCCCCGCGCGTATCTTCTGGTTCCGCAGAGTTGGAACTGCGTTGTGATCCAATGCAGACAGCTGGCACGTCTGATCCTGCCAGATTGGTTTTAGTGGCACAAACAAAGCTGATTAGTTAGTCCCGCCCGCTAACGTGTTACAGACACCGCTGCCCTCGCAGCGCTTTCCTGTTTTTACCTCGTCGACGTCGGCGGTCTTCTCGTCGTGCAGATTTGCCTTCGTCGGCGTCGCCCGCCGGTGATGAAGAACCCCGAGAAACAAAGTTGAACGCTCTCACGTGGAGAAAGGAAACGTATCCGGTGTCGTCACTTGAAAGGTGAAAGTCTTCACAGAGCTCCGCTTTGTGTGGCGCTTTACAAAAGCCGCCTTGGCGCAGATAAAGTTTAAAGCAGTCGCTGGGGATTGAGTTACCGTGTGCAAGCCACACCGCTCGCTGCCAATGCGGCTGGCAACTGTGTTTCCAGTCTGTGAACAAAGCCCGCCACAGTTGGAGCGCGGCTTCTGACCCGGACCCGGCCGGGGCGAGCGCACAAACGTACAGCCGTGAGAGCAACTTCACATCAAAGTCGCACAAAGGCAATTTTGCCCCTCCCATCACCCAACACCTTTCAAGTTTGATTTGGTTCCGTTAGCTGAAACCGGGTCGGAATGACGAGCGCTTCGCAATAGCTCCTGCTAGCTAGCCTAAAAAGGAACAGCCCGCTAGGAGATCTGAAATTGATTTGGGGTTCTTCTGTGCGGCCCGCAATCAAATGACATCAACTTATGAATGAGGTTGGAGCAGAGCAGTCTGTCTGTCACCTTGACTGCTAATGCTAATCAGGACTTAGCTTGACAGGCGCCCGGTGACTTCGCTGGATGGAAGGGTTGACAGATGATTACTCTGGGATAAGATTTGAATGGCTTAATGTTGCAGCTATTAATCTGCTAAGAAGCGTCTTTGCGCTGATTTGATGAGCAGCATCCGTTGAATTAATCTGCCGCCATATGACTGCAGCGGATGGTCGCGGCCCCGCCCGACCGCCCGACCGCCAACAGGTCTCACCGTGGTCCGATTTGAATCGCTTGATTTCAAAGCGGAGGTAAACAAAGTTTGCTATGGCGTGCCGGTGGCAACGCGATGACCTATATGGGACGGGAGAGCCAGCCATTGTTTGGGGGCAACTGATCTGATCTTTGGATCGATAGAGTCGGGCCGCCGCAATCTGGGCCAGCGCATTACCAGGCCAAGATTATCCGCGTTCAAGCCCCCTTATGCTTTCACATATGACAACAAGCAACCGGCACAAACAAATCAACAAAGAACCTCACATGTGCTTTAAACAGTCAAACTTTTTCTCGCTGAGTTCAAAATGTTGGGCCCAAAACAAAACAGTCTTGAAAAACAACGATTTTTTTTTTCCCCCCAACCACAAATCAAAACACAGTACGTCTTCTGATGATGTCACTGCTGGGTCATTTTCAGTTGACCGCAAAATGGATAAAAATGGATTTTGCTTTTGAAGTCATATTCCACAAATCCATAATCAGAAGAGTAATAATGTTTTGACCACTTAAATGAATCGCTTTTTTCTCTATCCGTATGAAAAATCAATTTCTGTGTTCCTCATTTTTTATTGGCTGTGGCTTAAATGGTTCCATCTCCTTATTGACTTAACTATTTGATAAAGTGACAAAATATGTTTGCTATGTTTTGGGGGCCCATCATGAAGTGACTAACACAAGGCTGGGAGGAACATGGTGAGGTTGGATTTTGGAAGCTTGGATGTGGACCAAGTAGCATTCATTTTTCAAGTCCTAGTAGTTGCATTTGATTGACAGTCGAGTGGGCTTCAGTGCATTGGGCGGACACGCCCACCTTTGAGAGTGCTTTGATTTCTCGCCATTTTGAGTGAAGCAAAATATTGCCTTTTTGGATGCAAGACTTTTCTCCCTGTTTGTTTGTAGCTGTGTGATGAACACACACTTTGACTTTGCATTGGCGGGGACCGAGGGAGTGTTTTCAGGGTGTGTGTGTGTGTGTGTGTGTGTGTGTGTGTGTGTGTGTGTGTGTGTGTGTGTGTGTGTGTGTGTGTGTGTGTGTGTGTGTGTGTGTGTGTGTGTGTGTGTGTGTGTGTGTGTGTGTGTGTGTGCGTGCGCGCGCGCGTGCACAATGTCCCCTTCGTGCCAAGTCTGTTGCCTCAGACCCAACAAAAGCCTCTAATGCAGATTTAGATTTTCAATCCCGCGCCACAATTGTGCTCCCTTGGACAGGTCAGCATCAACAATCTGTTGTTTCCTCCTTTTCATCACTCTGCCGTCATTCGCCAACAAGGAGGCGGCGGCGGCTGATGGGCGGGGGAGGCGGAGGCGGAGGCTGAGGATGAGGCAGGCAAGGAAAGATGGTGAAGATCCTAATTACAGGTTGCACTGGAAGTAATCCCCGCTGCTTGCTCACCACGCTCGCGCTGCGCACATCAGGAGGTTCCGAGTTGCCCACCTCCAGTTTACCCACCCAGACCACAATTTCAGGCAAAATCTGCTGACTCATCAAAAGCCCAGAAAACCACATTTTGAAATGGGAAAAGAAAACAATAGCTTACGATGAATGAAAACAAGATTACGGCAAGCTTGTGCTCCTTAATCTGCCCGTTTCCCTCCCTCCCTCCACTGCTGGGGGCTGAGGGGCCCCTACAAGCCCCCCATCCCCACCTGGGGAGAACAATATCCTCAGATCATCTTCTGCCAGCAGATGGTTCTTCCAATCCGCTGGTTTTTCTCCCAGCTTGAACATGTGTTCACATGTTCCTGGCCTAAAAAACACACACGACATGAGTCACATGAGATGCGCGCAAACTGTTACAGGTGCAAAAAAGAAAATCTTCCTTCCCGCCACTCAAAATGAGCAAATGTTTTTATTTATTCATTGTCATCCTTTTTCCCCCACAATTTGGTCACGTGCAACGAAGGGCGTGATCATGAAACCCCTTCCAGATCGTAACTGAAGACGATGATTGCTAATGTTGTCATGGTCGTAGGAAAGAAAGTACAAGCCGTTTAGGTGTCGGCGCTAATTAGAAGCAAACAGCTTCCTGCTCCAAATGCTGGCAGGAATGTGGGACAAGTTCTTGCTAATAACCCGGCCGATGATGTCATCGCCGCCGATGACTGACGCCATTGTTTCCGCGGACGACTTAAGAGGCAAAAGTTGCTATTGTATTTGTTTCCAGGTCACTTGCTACATTTTTACTCCCTGCTGCTGCTGCTGCTCTCATTGGCCAATTATTTCATTATCAGGGTCGCCACCCAAACGTTGCCAGTGGGAATATCCTGGCGTGTCAAATATTTTCCATCCCCCAACGTGACAACTTTAAGTACGCATACTCTCCACTCAAGTAGCAGATTGTCTTTCGTTGTTCGTCACACGTGGGGTTTTTCCAGATCTTTTCTTTTTTTCTATTACGATTGTGACCCTTGTGCAGTACGGATTTGACCGTATGTTGGAATTTATAGCTAGGGTGAGAGGTCACCGGTCCTGATCCTGAGGATCAGGTGTGTCGCAGCAGGGAAACATGGAAAACATGCAGCGCACCGGATCCCGAGGATCAGGACTGGTGACCCTTGGCTATGTCGCTTCAGGAAAAAAATCCACCTGTTAAGTGCTAGCTTGCGTTGGCTCAAAATAAAATTCCCGCTTTGCTAATGTTCGGAAAGTTGTGGGGAAATGTGAACATATGCCATCGACTTACATTTTTTCATTTTGTTGTTGTTGATTTATTTTTAGGTTTGCCAAGAACCGCAACCAATTTGCATGAATGGGGAATCCATTGATTCTCCAAATCATCTTCACGCTAGTCTTCCAGCAACAAGCAACTGTTCCAAAAGAACATTTTGACGCACCTTAGGCCCGACCCAATCCACACTCCGACTCCAGAGGGGGAAAAGGGGAGCGTTGCGTGCCAAACTTTCCATCTTGGCAGACACATTTGCCCTCTCACGTGTCTTCCCCGTACAAATTATTTAGGAAGGTTCTGAGAAGGTGGGCTGGCTGGCTGGCTGGCTGGCTGGCTGGCCGGCTGGCTGGCTGGCTGGCAGCACTCCCCGACCCGACCCGAGCCAGCCAGCGCATGTGCCACTAATTAGATGCGGGCTATTGTCCGTCCAGGGTCAGTGGAGTGAGATTTGGGGGGATTTGCTGCTGCTTGAGCGAGCTGATTCACTGCTGACACTGATAGGAACGCAGCAGGGGGCCACTCCAGTTACGTGCGTGCGTGTGCGTGCGTGCGCCCCGGCCGGGTACATTAGTGCCACACATGCATGCACACACACACACACACACACACACATTATTATGCTCCCAGTCATGCAATGTCCCATCTCACTGCATCACTCAATCGCAGTGTGAAGCACTGCGGGGGTCCGTGACATCCTCCGCTCGCCACTAAGCTCTTACTCCTCTTCTGTGTGCGTGAGGGGGGAGGGGCCTTGCCTTGCTGCGCCATGACTGCGTGAACACGTCAAGTCCGAACGGGTTACGGTTCTGAAGCAAGCTGCTGGGTATCCTCAGATAGCCTCTGGTCACGCAATAACGTGGCAGGATTGGCACGCTGGGAACAATGAATATAAATGTCATTTATCTTGTTCGGCCTCCTCCCCCCAAAAATGTTTGGCTCGCTATTTAATGCTGCAATCCAATTCATTGTGTAAGATGCTGACATTTTGTCATTTTCCATAGGGAAGAAAAAATAATAGATTGTTGCTGCTTAAAGTCTTTTAACCCCGCCACATCGTAGATGGCATTTATTAGCGCGCCTATGGTGTTAGCACTAAGCTAGCTGTAAAAGTGTGCCTTTGGATGCTAACTGTGAGCTTGGAAATGGCGTTTTGGGTACTTGACTTCAGCTAAGCTACTTGTGTGGTATATTTATTTCATCGAACAGCTTGAAGCTAACGTTTTGATCAATGATTTAGTCGATCTTTCTGCAAGCACACGCCACTTGTCGTCAAGTCAAAGCATAAAAATCCACCCAGTGGTGACTTGTACTTTGAAAATCTTGTAAGTCGGGTTCCTTGTATAATAATTCCACATGAGCTTAGCCCTCAGCATGCGACAAACTATTCATTGGTTCAACAGGAGGTGAAAATTCCACCTCTCTTTGAATTCTCGTGAAGTTTTGACTCATTGGCTCGCCTGTGAAAATGTGTTTTCTACTGTATGGACAGTGAGATGAAAAATCAGTGCACTGCTTGCTGCAGGGGAATGTCCTCCTGGGACAATCTTTTGTGTCTCTGCGATTGTCTCCCGCCGCGGGCGCTTGTTTCAAACATGGCTGATGGAAATTGGCTCATTTTCCAACACAATGGCCAGCGGGCTCCGATGACAGGAGCCGCTGATCTTTAAGAGCATCTCTTGTGTCCCAGCTGCCGGTGGTGTCTCCCTCCGTCGCTGCCAGAAATCTACGCGTAAAAGCCGTGACCGCCGCCTATTGTTTGGCCCGCGTAAACACTTTCAAATGAATCTGAAGTGGCCGTCCGTCCCATATTCTGCCCGTCTGTCAGCCAGCTCCTGAGGAGGGATGAAAAGGTTGGCCAAACAAAAGGGCTCCGTCCCGCCGCCGTTAGCCACGCATGCTTCCACGTTGCCGTGGTTGGACTTGAGGCCGGCCGGCCGGGAGGGAAGGTGAACTTGAAATGTTGAGCCATAGTTTTTGGGGGCAATCGCATCACATGCGTTTTTTGCTAAAAGGTGTGCAGCCAACTTTTTGTGTGGTGTCGCACTCACCTGCTGTGACTTTGGTGTCCTAATTGGGATGTTTGTTTCATCAAATGGAGGTCGTGAGAAAATGACGCATTGAGGAATCGGAGACACGGATCTTCTATTCGTTGGATTCTTTACGGCAGGGAGTCGTTCTCACAGAGAGCATCATTTGTAGGGTTGGACTCGTCGACCGAAAATACATTTTGGACAACTGAGACTTTGAGAGTTCATGTCTGTGAATTATACACATGAGATTTATCTCATCGTAATTTTCTTTGAATTTATAATCAATTACAATCTCACACACCCATAATAATGCATTTTCGTTGTTCCATTCTACACACTGTACATCAAGCAATCTGGCTCTGGATCAAAATGCTTCATTCAGTGGACACATTCAAGGTCGGGTCGGGTCGGGTCGGGTCGGGTCAGGTGTGGCAGGCCACTTTGTCTCTGCTGACTGGCCCATAAAGGCACATGTAAAAGGAGAAAGCTTATCAGATGCTTGCGCTCAGCCACCATGACAGGAGTCAAACGCTGGCAACTCCACTTCAGATCACATGAGAGACGTTTTGCTTTCCTGCTGAAGATGCTGGCTGGCGCTACTGTAGACCGACAAACAAAACTCTGTTTTCCTTCTGACGACCCAAATCAATGTACGCAACAAACTGAAATCAGAGACTAGTAAGTACAATAAAAATTACCTCTTTTTGAACAGTGAAGATCATTTGTAATTTTATGCACAATTTGTCTTTGCAGGCCAAATATGATTCCACGCCCGCATGATCGCTCTAGATACGTAGATAAGCATTGTTTCAATCATTTTTGGATCAATTAAGTAATAATTGGATCATTTCCCGCCCCACACCTGATCATTTTGAATTTCATGGTGGATTGAGCCACTTTGAGCCACCAAACCTAGCCCCGCATTCACATCGGCCCAGAACCCCCCCCCCAAAAAAAAACTCTCAATGAACCCGACGGATCAAATTTCAGAAGAGGTGGACTAAGTCCGTACGTTACGGACTCTTCATCTCACGCTTTTGCTCTCCTCACGGTACACCTGGAAGGCACCACAAATGACATGGCAGGGTTTAGCCCGGGCAAAGGATTAGAACATGAAGAAGAGAAGTGAGACTCCACCACTTAAGCGAGAGATAAACCCAGACAACCCGATGGCGGACATGAAAGAGTCCCGGTTCAAAGGCGTGCCACAAATCAATGGCAGAGCTGGGATCAAACATGTCCGAGCCACGTAGCGCTACTTTTAGTTGAATACACCCTCGCTCGCAAATCAGCTGGCCGTATATATAAAACCACTCCCCAGAAAAAGGCCAGATGACTCCAAAATGCATGACACGCTTTCATGGTGAACTTCAGCTGACCTGTAAAAGTTTCAATCCGCATGGCCACCTGCTGAATTTTCACACGTGTTGCTCTTTAACAAGGAGCTGAAAGGCAAAATTCACAGCAGGTGTTTGATCCATCGAGCCACAGCAGCACAGCAACCATGGCAAAAGCACCCTGAGGTGGGCTCTCAAATGAAGCCTTCAAGAGTATTCATATTCCAAATTCACTGTGCAAATTGTTGGATTACCATCCTGGCTGTGCAACCGTATGGGCCCAGTGTGGACATGGACTGCTTTGAAAATACAACTTCCACCAAAGCAACCTCTCTGTGACAAACCGTGTCCAGTACAGGGCCAGGACAAACATCATCCCGGCAGTCCCGGCAGATGGAAACCCAATAGCGCCATCACTCTATAGCCCCCCCCCTCATTCAAAGAAAATTTAGGGGGTCCGCTGTTGCATCATCTCATATGCCTGACTTAAGGACAGGAAGTTGTAAGAGAAGAGTTCTTGGTCAGAGTTGACTTGTTCCATCTGCTGTCCGACAAGTATGGAGACCACGTCGTATTAGGAGGGCGGGGCGGGGCGGGGCGGGGCGCTTATTTGCTGGAGGGGCGGAGCTGCTGTTTAGTGGCACTTCATTCATCTGGTTTTGGGCTTGCCTTTGTCTGCCTGGCAGGTGCTTCTAATCCCACTGTCACTGGGCTGGACAAGATGTTTGGACAAGCCCTCCACAACACACACACACACACACACACCAACTTGTGATATGATCCCAACCCACATGCTAAAGTCATGCCTGATTCTAAAGCGCGATTCCTTTTCTGACCTTATTTGGTCACAAATTCTGCTGCACATTTGTTGAACTATTATGTCTCGCCCCTCAAAATAATCAACCATCGCCTTTTTAATATGATCTTCCACATCTAAGCCATAAAATAGGCAGCGGTGTCTTCATATTTGTTTATTTTTGTTCCGTCACTGTGTTTGTCACTCAAATCATCTTTCCCCATTGAAAAATCCTTCATGGAGTGTCGCTTCCTCGAAGAAATATGGTGGGTTTTTGTTTTAAATAACAAAAACAGAACTCTCTGGCTTAATGAAACACGATATTTTTGAAATACATAAATAGAATGAAAAGAAAAAAGGAATTCCAACTGACTGGTGTGCGCGACTTGGCCACCGGGGGCAGTATAATACAGTTGTGACTATACAGTAGAGACAAGCTAGAAATCCAACATATGAGGATGGCGTGACCTTTCCTCTGGCTTTCTTTGGTCCAGTCAGTGGCGAGATGTTCTATTGTGATTGGGCTGCTAAAATCTCCAGCCGCCCGCGCCATTGATTTTGGCCTTGGATGGGGTCAAGAAACGACCTCCAAAGCGCTTTCCTTTGTTGAAGATGACAGAAGCAGGTCCGGTTGGGTTGGTATTTTTGGAGATCCCCCTCACAGGGTTGGTGTCGGTGTAACCCGGTTTCCAGCTGCGCTCTATTTTAGCGGTAGAAGAGGCCGCCGCTTTATTTTGGATTCCTGGTGGCCCGGTTCCTCAGCCCGAGGTCTCCAATAACCCAATTTGAGTTGACTTTTCCCGTTGAGGGAGCGCCATGGCCCGGGGCGACAATTCAAGTGCTACAATGAACACACACCATCGCACGGCGCAAATTCACCTCTTTCTTCTTTTCCAAGCCTCAATAGAACGTTCGACCTCATAATGTTCCTCTCTTATCTTCAATGGACAAAGGAGACCACAGAGGTTTATTTTCTTACTCAAATTTCAACAATCTGGTCTTCTTGCTCGCTCACACGCAATATGGACCGACCGATGTGGACTTTGCTCATCAGCAGAAGATGGCGGCATGATTGTTAGAACCTCCTCCGGCTACACGTTGACCCAAATGATTGACTTTGTCCCAGATTTGAGGAGAAAAAGCACAAAGAGTTGCAACTGCTTTTGATCACTTGATGGAGAAACTTTCTAAAAATATGGAGACATGGCTTCTTTGGACAGTGTGGCAAACTTGTGGCTAACCTTCTGGAAGTTGCTCTTGAAACACAACCGTGACTGCGTGACCTTGTCAACCTTCTTCTCAAACTCCAAAAGTGCTTCTGATTTCAATTTCTAGCTGTAATTTGTGGTTTGTTCTCGCTTGTCTGTACTTGTAAAGCATCAGATTTTTTTTTTAATGTGCGCTATGAATCAAATGTGTTATTTATGGATCACGAATGAAGACTCACACGGGCGTGACCTTCAAAGTGCTGTTCCAATGTCGCCAATCTGAATGTGAATCTGATGATGACAGTCGTGGGGGGGGGGGGGGGGCCGCACTACGCTGGGAACGTCATTGAAGGCCGAGTTGTGCTGCTGGGAGCGTGAAGCTATTGTTTGGGTTGGCACGGCCATCAAAAGGGTTCTGTCCGATGCCCGAGCGCTTATTGTTGAACATTGTCACCCCCCCCGGAAATTAGCATAGAAGAATCCAAGATGCAAAATGTTCTGCAAATGACAGCTGCTTGACTGAAACAAAGGAAGCAAAATGGCTTTTGGTTGCGCAGTACTTGTTATGCTAATGACCTCCCTCCCCGTTTCCCTGCTTAGCCCAACGTGCCCCATCGCCCCCGCCCCCACCCGCCGCCAAGAGTAGCACCATACAAATCACGCTTGTCCCTCACTTTGTTGTAGCAACTTGAAACAAAGCTCCACTTTTATCCCATCAACACCAAGTTAGCTTGCAAATAGTGAAACATCTACGGCGTGGGCTCTTCCAAGCGAGACGGTCTCGCCATTGTCAGCAAACCTCCGTCACGTCACACAAGCCTTGAGCTGGCTGGCTGGCTCTGATGTCTTCTGGGAGGCGGCGAAGGCTTGGCGTTATGTCACGCCGCAGCTTGGTGACCCACGCGTGACGGTTGACTTTCCGCCTCTTCCACAATGTGTCTTTATGCTGTCGGAGCCGGTTGCTCGGCGCTGAAAGAGAAGGCCCGCGCTCGCCTCTCACTCTTTGAAAATTAAGTTGCCGTCGCACGCCTTGGCTCTCATTGTCTGGGAAGCGACGGGCCGGTGCTTGGTATTCCCGGCACAAAACGGCCTTGGCGGCGGGCGGGCGTGCTGCCGTTGGGATTCCCTCCCTCGCCATTCCCACTTAATCCGGGTCTGAGCCCTCTGCTCCGGCCCGGCCCTGCCCTGCGTACGTACGTCTGAGCGGGTCTGACATGGGAAGGGGTCGGCTGCGGGGAAAGTGACGCTTGAGCGCAGAGGCCATTTTGGTATTTGCATTTGCTTCATTAGGGGAGAGCCGAGAGGCGTCTAAAGGAATATAAGAGTTTGATCTTAAAGTAGTTCATTAGACATCTTGTGTATGAGAGTATGAAACTGTAAAGTGCTGAGTGTGTGACGGTGGAGACAAAACAAGATATGTGGGCAAGGATGTGCACGAATGAAATGTTCCAGATTAAACAATGACGCAGGAGCAGCAAGGAGTACAAGATGACCCAGGGGCAGCGGGGAGATAACAACTAGGGGACCCTGTATGGAAAACTACAACCAGGAGGAGCGAGCAAATGATTCTGCAGAAGAAGAAAGACCAATAAGAGCAAGCTAAAGTTAAATGCAGTGTACACATAGCCAATAGAATAATGACAGAATGCCTTTGTTTATGTGCCATTTGCATATTGTGTAGTATAATTAATGGCTGGGCAACTCGGAAGTAGAGTACGTCTGCTGGTGGCAACAGAGGCGTACAGAGGTGTACTGAGAGGGACCCGAGACCCAGAGGATGTATTAGATTTGGTTGTTAGGAATAAATCCACTCGTGTGTGAAAATACCAGCTTCCTGATACCTTTCTATTGCAGAACGAGCGCGCATATTGTTGGATGAGTGGCAGTTGGGTAAGGTCACAAATTGGAGTCAGATTAGTAACTCGCGTTCAAGTTAAATTCCAACACGTCTCACCTGCTATCTTATGAAGCGCTACCTTTCATGGCATTGGTGCAGCTG
Organism: Syngnathus leptorhynchus; assembly: GCF_054491065.1. Taxonomy (NCBI): domain Eukaryota; kingdom Metazoa; phylum Chordata; class Actinopteri; order Syngnathiformes; family Syngnathidae; genus Syngnathus; species Syngnathus leptorhynchus. The sequence continues at coordinate 25,420,252 of NC_141195.1, forward strand.
CTTTTTGTTTGCCCCCGGCAGGCAGGCAGGCGGGCGGGCAGGCAGCAGAGCTCCAGGAATCCCGGAGACTTTTCTCATGACATCAGCCATTTTGTCTTTGTTTTAGTCCAGTTTGAATGGAGCTTGTTCTCGTCTCGTGAAAACAATCTGCTTCCATCCACACACGAGAAATTCTTCTCCAGTAGTTGTAACCGCTATTGCAAAAATGAAGAAGAGAAATCATGTCAAGTGTCCAATCGTGCGCTAAGACTGACGAGACACAGACGGCCGAAGCTACGGCGATGAATCCGGGAATATTGAATGTCGGTGTGCCTTGTTCCATATCGCCATGCTATCGAGTTTCTGAAAACATTCCACAACATGCCTGTTGACATTCAAAGATCCCTCCGTGCCGGTTGAGGGAACATGTGCGTTCAGCTCGCAGACTTGTTCACTGATTTGTCAAATATCCGCTCTGCTGATCAACTCACTAATGAGCATCCCTGATGAGAGGGCAGAATCAGTCAATGTGATTGCACTTGTAGCAGGGTGTTCAAACTTGTGCTATCAAATTATGCTGCATGCTTTATTTTTAGCACCGGTGGAAGAAGTTTGGAAACGATTTATTCATTTTTTAAAAATCACCAAGAAACAGGGGTGTGTAGACTTTTCCAATGCATATAGACACTGGGTCTGGCGGGACCTATGAAATCATCCCGAATGTTGCATATGTTGAACAATTGTGCCTGCTTCAAACTGAAGCTGAACTCTTACCTGACATGTTATTGAAAGCTGAAAGAAAACAGAAAGGCTTTGATAACAATCTGAGTGAATGTGTTGACCAAGGCCCTTTTGTCTTGTTTACAAACGTCGGTGTCCTACTTTTCTCGGGGGGGCGGGGGGGGGTTGTTGGACACATTCCGCAAAAGTTTGCTGTGCACTTACAGTTTGTTGTCCCGTCCCGTCCCAGACTGGGGATGAGCGTGGGGCTTAATGAGCTAACAAACGACGGCAGCTCGTATGAATGAAGGAGTTGTTACCGGAGGTGGCGGACTCCGGGGGGGTCGACAGCAGGAAAACGCTTCCTCTCATGAATAGTCATCGGGGCCACACGTCATCCCCGTGAATTCTAATCAGGCTTACATGCACAGTTTTTCCCGCTCATTAATATTCATGAGGCTCTCCTTTGGGCTTCAACGTCTGTCGGCCCGAAGGAACGCTGATAATTGGACCGGTCTGAAGCGCCTTCACATGTTGATTATTTTCATCTTCGGCGAGAGTCAGGACAGGAAACATCACCTGCAAGCCTCAGAGGCGCTCATCCTAGCTAGCTAGCTCTTGTGGACAGATGTGGCAAGATTACGCAGATAAAGTACACTGTCAAAAAAAACGAAATTGGCATCACAAAAACTCCCAAACAAACGCCAAAAAATATGTGATGGGTAAAATTACAAATGGAAGTCAGTTTTGCGACAATATTTTCAGGCTTCACTTTATTTATAAAAGCACTTCCAACAGAAGGTAGAATGTGATTGGTTCATTTTAAACGCAGCCATATTCCCGTTAGGAGGGTGTGCACACTTGTGCAACCACATTATTTCATTATTTTTTATTATTGTTGAGTTGTAAAGGTAATATGTAGTTTGGATTAGCTTGCTCTCATTTGTCATATCAATTGGGGGGTGCAGACTTTTTATATCCAACCTATCTGGCCAAATCTGTTGTTTCGCGTTACGCCATGTATCTGCTCGCCCTATTCTTTTTTTCCCAGCCTATAAATCAACCTGGTTTGACCTCACCTTTCTGTTTACAACTTTTTTACATTGTTGAGAAAACTAACGATTTGAACAGAGCAAGGAATATAAAACGCAGATATCTGTTTTCAATAAAGCTCAACTCAGCTTTCACTTCTAGAGCACAGCTGCATACTCAGCACTGTAGTAAATGTAAGAATGGGAAATATAAAATAGCCTTTCAATTATTAGCATAAAACTATTCAAGACAATAAAACGCAACAATTATGCCTGAGCCTCATTTTTTCTTTCACGTTCAACCAAAGGCTGAGTCAAGAGTCATCAGAAAAAGGAATACTCATGTCAAGTAATGTGCCTATAAAGTTTGTTTACAAGTTGTCACTCATCTTTTGAGAAAATCCCCCAAAGGTGGGCTGCGGAGCATCAAGTGTATGTTGGAGTGTGTGTGTGTGTGTGTGTGTGTGTGTGCGCGTTGGGACATTCCACTCATTCTGTGGCGGCAACAACTTTGTGCTTTCGGGCTGCTGTCAACTTGAAGTCAGCTTGGTTTGCGTTTACACTTGCCTGAAATGCTGCGAGGCTCTCGGCACATTTGGGGGGTTTGGGAAAGAATCTCAACTGTTAATAACCACGTAAACAATTCATTGAAATAGGACTTTTTGCTGTATGAAAATGAAAAGCAATGGTTTATGATTATTATGCGGTTGCAAAAGTGGCCACACCCTCTTCTAATTGTCCATGTGGATGTACAGAGATTCGACCAATTACATTCAAACTCGTGTGAAATTGTGGTAAAAAAATCAACCAAAAATAAAGTCCAGATGGTATTTTTTAGTTAGCATCCTCAAAAATCAGCTGGATGCCATTCAGAACATGGAGGATGCTACAAAATATTTTGGATGGAGCAAGCTATTCATCAGGAAGCAGATTTTTACTAATGACTGGATGTTCATCCAGGTTTGCTGGAAATGGAAGAAACACAGCTGCAGGAATTTCTGGCAAGTACAGGTTGTGTCCGTTATGAAACAACAATCTCCCTTATTTTTCATACGTGTGGGAAAGTGGCAGCCTCCTCTTGCTAAGTATACCGGATTGTGCTTTAGTCAAGTAGATGGAAGTAGGATGGAATGTTGTTGTGATAAGTTCCAAAGACAAGCCCATTTTTGCCAGAGAGCCAACGACAAAGAATTTAACAACCCCCCCAAAAAAATCATGCGAACGAAGCTTCACCGGAGGAAAGTTTCCTTTTTTTTTTTAATGGCCCAGTCTGAGCTCAGACCGAGTGTTTTATGGTGTTTATGGTTTGATATGTCTGAATTTGACTTTATGTACAGCACTTTGCATGCAGCTGTGTTATTTCCTCAAGTGCTCTATAAATGGAGTTGATGTGACTTGTCAAAGCTGCTTCAGTGTGTGCGCATGTGTGTAACTAGCAAATCAAATGTTTTGGCCATTTTGCTCTCTCGCTGTACCAAATGCGCTCTGACAACCAGTTGGATGATCGAGTCTGCCTTTTTCCACAAGTCATTATTTTTATTTCTTTTCTTTGATGATTGATATTGACATTTCTTTTTTCATGATTTTAATGATGTATGATTATTCATGCTATGGATATAGTATTATCAAAAAAGAATTCAAGATGAATTCGTGCCAGCCACGATTGGCCGTTCGTGCCCGCGATCATGCTGTGATTGGACCGGGACTATTGGGATTCCCTCGGTCCGAATAGCAAAGCTCTAATGGCTTTTTAAAGCAAAGAGAAGCAGGTTGTACCATGTTTGGGCAAGCCGTAGGGGTGCTTTGTTCATGTTGCCAAGCTACAACCATTTCAATTCACGTGGGGGTAATATCAGTGGCTTAACAACATTTTGGTGTGATAGACTACCCGAATGTTTTTCTTGGATTTTTAAACTGATGGGATTGGTTTTATGCCAGTATGTGCTAAATGATTGAAGAAGGTGGAAAACTTCTCGTTTGATAGACGAGAACTGGGATGGGCAACTGGCGTACTTCTAAGTGGCCCCTTGAGTCATTAAAAAAAAAAAAAGAGGGAGCTACTTCTGCAGACCTCCTTCCAAAAGTATTTTTTTCATAGCTATCAAAACGTGACTAGAAAAAAATGAATGTTACATATTCATGCTTAGGAATGGTTTGGGCTACTTTGTACTGCATTGACTCTTACTTTGTGTGCGTGTTTGTTTGCTAATTCGGCTTTTGAATAATCAGTCCGATTAGGGCGTCTACCTGAACTGTCAACTTTGAAACGTGTGGTTTACGCTTGTGGCCGAGTATGATGCGTAAATCAAATCAATCGTCAGTCTCGTGTGGCGGCGGCGGCGGCGGCGGCGGCGGCGGCAGCTTCCCTCGCGTTCTGGGAAAAAGCGTAGCATGGTGTTAAAACACGTCTGTGCACTTGCTTGCCTCAACTTAGCGCAGCCTCCTGATTTCTCTGAGGTTCCTCCCACCCACTAACATTCCTCACCTCCAAACGCCGAGCAACGTCCATGAATTTTCTTGAGCCTTTGTCCTGGTTTGGGTCGCGGGTGAGCTGGAGCCTTTCCCGACTGTCTTTGGGCGAGAGAAGCTCACGGGGCATTGGCACCTATGGCCCACTTTATGGGCACTTTTGTCTTCAAAGAAGCTCATGTGTAATGGTTTTGGAATCTTCTAAAATGCCTTTCATCTGTTTACGCACCGCCACCATAAAACATTACGGGTTTTTTTAATTCAACAATAATTTCATTCAACATAAAAAAAAAAATTGGGATTAAATTACCACTGTGTTGTTTTGAAACAAAATCAAATGTGTTCAAACAAAAGGTATTCAATTTAATAAGTGACGCATAATTGACTTCAAGGTTGGAAAAATACAAACATATATATGATATGTATATATACACATATATATATATATATATATTGTTTTGCTAGCTCCGTCGATGCTTCAAAACCAACTCTGGCCTGCAATAAAAATGGCTAAAATGGACATTTTGAGAAGGTCACGACCATAACCCGTGTCATTGACGCGAGTGTGTGGTCTTTGCTAGCGGACCTCCCTCGCTAATTTATTCCCGTCAGACAGCTATTTTATTTATTGCATGTTCTCTTCCTGACTTCAATTGCTCCAGCAGGACCATGCAACTGACAATCCACGTAACAGCTTGGTTTGCCCTGTGACATCATCAAAATGTTCTTTTGGCATTTAGCGGCGTTAGCTGTTCTGGTTGCACGTGCCAACACGGCCAGCTGTCTTTAATGTTTTCTTTTATACTGGATTGCCTTTCACATAAACATGATCGATGGATGGCTTCACCCACATTGACGCCCGAGGGTCTTCTGATGGCTGCTGGGAAAACCGCAAACCATCCCAACATTCCTCTCCAGCTTTTTTGTAGAAGCACGTCTTAGTCACATGACTCAAGAACCACTCGGTAATAATAATAAGACATTTATTTTTTGCAACAGTCACCATGACGAAAAACATTGAAATGTTACGTGTGCTTCAATCTAAATGAATCTAACAAACAAATTGAGCTAGTAAAAAGTGGATTAAAAAAAGAAACGAGAAAAAAAACAAAGACAACATCTTCAAGGCAGAGATGAAGATGGTGATGATCCACATGACAGTGTTTTTAGGCCTCTTATGACAACACTCAAATACAGACAGTACCTCTTTGGTTCCTTGAACGCACTTTTAGAAAAATAACTTTTTTTTTTTTTTTTTAATTTGATGTCCCGTGTTGGCAGCTTCACAGCTCCTCAGTGCAAATATTCCAATAACGGTGAATGGGAGGGGCCAGAGAGGCGTGACCGTGCGACCGTGCCGCGTTAGCCGAACGTTCCTTCCTTCCGCATGGAGAGCGATAAAGCAATGGGACTACTCACCTTTCAAGTATTGCCGATACTGATAGTTTGTCGCTGGCGTTCAGCTTGTCTGCTGTGTGCTCAATATGTTGCATAGCTTGTGTGGCACTTGTGACTGGTGAGGCGCCACCTCATGCTCACCGGAGGCATTTCAATCCGCCAGTGTGAGGGACCGACCGGCTGAGCCTCGGCGTGAGTTTGTCATTTGAAAATGGCCCGAGAGGTCACAGAGGTCAACTCCCAGCGTAATACAGTGGTATCTTGACTTAGGAAACACTTTCCAAAAAAATGCATTCTAAAAGATAAATATGAAAACACGGAGAATGTAAAACAAGTGTGTGAATTAAGCCGAAGCACACATCGTGTGGGGGCGGAGCCTTGTGAGTGACATCACAAGTTCTGTCTTCGATAGTTATACAGCTATTGAGAATTATAGCAAACATTTTTGTAGAATTGACGCTGAGGGGAAAAAATATCCTGCCAATCAAAAAAATAGGGGTTGGCTCCCAAAAAAAAAAAAAAACAACAACATTTTAGTTGTTATAAAATAATGAATACAATTGATAAATACCACGAATAAATAATGACAGTAAGGCAATTTCAAACCGCCCCTTTGACAATACAATTGTTCTAAAAGCGCCACTTTCAATTTTTCGGGGCGCTCGTAAGTCAAGGTACCACTGCGCGTGAACAAACATAAATATATGTACAAGCTTATACGCGAGCGCACGTGAGAGCGCGCACTTCTCCAGACGCTCCGCCGGGTTCCGAGCTCAAGCGCAGCCGCACTCCTCCACGATCATGTTGGGAACGTCTCGTTTGACAATGTTGTACTCGTCGTCAAAGTACAGCATGGACATGGTGCTCAGCCTGGTCGGGATGCAGCAGGAGTTCATGGAACCCGGGCTCATCCCTCGCATGCGGTACTGGTTCACCACCGCCGTGTGGAAAGACGACGCCGAGCCGGGGACGCCCGCCATGTAAGCCGGACACTTCCCTTCGCAGTAGTTCCCGAAGTAACCGGACGGCGCGATGATCCAGTCGTTCCAGCCTATGAGTCGGAAGTCGATGTAGAACTGCTGGCGGCAGCACAGACCGCCGCTGCCGTCGCATTCCAGTCCTCGCTTCCGAATGCGATGCTTGGCGTCCACCTGCCGGGCCTGCAGCACCAGAAAAGGCCGGTGCGACTCGTCGTTGCGGTTGAGGAGGACGGGCGCCACGCCCGCCGCCTCGCATCCGTCGCAGCGCACGTCCAGGTTCTGCCGCCGGTCGCCCCGCTCGAACACCAGGCGCACGGCCTGGGTCAGCGTGAAGGTGTGCCAGCCGCTTCGTTTCAGCTCCAGGCACTTCTCCACCAGGTTCCACTTGCTGCTCAGGCCCGGTTCCTGGTAGTACACCTTCACCGTCACTTTCCGCCGCGAGCGCACCTCCACGGGCGGTGGAAGCAACTTGAAGTAGAGCCAGAGGGTGGCCTGCATCACATCCAGGTTCTGGTTGCCCTCGTTGGAGATCAGGAAGAACAGACTGGACTTGGACGTCACCGGGTCATCTGCAACAGGTGGCACAACGCAGGACTGATAAAGTTAGGATGGCATTGGACAACTTGGGCTTTTCTGCTGTCTTGCTCATCTGTTCCTCCCAGTGGCCAATTAGAATGTTATGTACAATTGTTTGGTCCTGGGTGTCAAAGTCCAGGCCTGGGGGCCACCACATCATTTGATGTGCCCCACTAGAGAAAAATACAAGGCATTCGGACAGAAAATCTTTTGAAATTGAGTTGGGGGTTTTTTTTCAGGTTAATTTAATCCAAGGGACCTGAAGCAAGGATTTTATTCAAGAATACAAATATGACAAGAAATGAACAATTTGTCTTGTCTGTGCAAAGTGGACTCCCCCAGGCCCTGAATTTCAGTATCAAAGGCACTAGCGGTGTTAATTAGCATGGCTTCTCCGTCATCCCTGTTTGAGAGGGATATTTGTCAGAACAGTGTTGCGATGATGAGTGACTTAGGAGCAACGTCTTTTGAAGCTTGTTGCTACTTGTAGCGCACCGTGCTACTCGAGCCTCCACCTCTGACTAGCAAAAGTGTCTAGGTGGCTGATTTTCAGTTTTGCAATTCAATGTTTTGACGGAGTGCCAAATTTGCCTGGCAAACTGCAAGACGAGACGGCAGATTTTGAGCTTTGTTTTTCACCGTCCTAATAACGGACAGCGCCACATCTGGTCAGCGACCAAAAGAGTAAAGGTGCACGGCTACAGTTTACATGCTGATTGACAGTTGTCAGGTGAAGAAGATTAGAGCAATTATTCAAGAGCGAGCTTTGTGAACTCTGAGCGGAGCCGATTGAGAGTGACACTGAGATCCCGAGATAATCATAAACTTAAAGCTTCACACTTGGATGCACATCTTAATGCACACACACGTGCCAAGTGCCACTGGTTTCTGGAGATGCACACGGAGGCAGTCGGTTGCTGGCTGGCTGGCTGGCTGGCTGGCTGGCTGGCTGGCTGGCTGGCTCCGTTGGGAAGCCGCTCAATGCGGCCAGTCGCCTGCAACCATTCTTGACACAAACGTCTGAGGGCTGTCAAAGCTGACATCACGGCTCGCGTTTATTTTTTAGGAGTGTTCAACTTTTTTTTCCAGCATGTGAACATAACAGAAGTTTCCGTCAGTAACAGGTGTGACAAGAAAAATCACATTTCTAGTCACTTTCATATGATTATTATTAGGATGCCATGCATGCACTGTAAAAAAATTATAATTTGAAACATTTCAAGGCACCAAATGAATCCAATTTTCAGTTTCTTACGATTCCCATCAGTTTGCCCACCTAATTATTCCTTGTATTGTCCTCGGAGATAAAGAAATAAGCAAAAGCAACTCAGCAAATTGCTTTGTGCAAATTCCCCAATTGTGGCCTCCAAGTCGAAGAAGTAACTAGCCACCCACCCACCTTTTTCCGCAAAGCTGATGATCTCCGAGCTCTCTTCCAGAACGTCATTGCTCATCGGGTGCCCGTCCAAGTTGGGGATCTCCACCCTGCCGTCCTCCCGCAGCTTCCCGGCGTGGAGCTTCCGTAGCGCCGTCACCATGGCGGCCTTCGGCACCGGGTGCGTGATGTTGGGCCGCTTCCTCATCTGCAGTCTGCCCAAGATGTGCCTCTTGACCGCCTCCAACAAGTCGGCGTCCAGCCGGCCCGATTCGCCGGACTCCTCCGGCTGAGCGACGCCGCAAGACGCGCAGCTACCCCGGGACGGAGTGTGCGGCTCCCCCTCGCTGGTGGTACTGGGCGCAGCAGTGCTGAGGATGCAGAGGACGCAAGTGGAGAGCAGGGCCAATCGGAGCAGCCAACAAGTCATTTTCTGTTTGAGAAGGAAGAGAAGAACTTTGTTCCCGCTTTGGTCACGCTTTAAGTCATCAAGTCCAAAGTGAAGTCCAGGGAGCGCTCTGTTACATCACGCCAACACTTTGCCGCTCTCGTACAGCTCTAAAGTCACGCTTCAAAGGGAAAGCTAACCCGAAGCCTTCAAAGTATCCCACAAAATGTCAATCCATTTGAAAACTTGCGCCATTTCTTCACAAGTTCCCAAGCACGGTTGTTGCACTGTGGCCGAGGAGAGAGGAGGATGAGGATGAGGACGAAGAGGAGGAGGGAAGGAGGAGGAGGAGGAGGTGTGCCAGCGAATGAGTCCATTCTGGCATCTGGGACCCACGACGCACCGCACCGCACCGCACCGCACCACCAAGTCCTTCTTGACGCGAGTGGGAGTGGCCAGTGATGCTTTTGGGTTCTCAATGATTCCTCACGTTTCACTTGAACCTCACGTGAAACAAGAGCGGTGCACAAGTTCCTCGCAATTCTTTTTTTTTTTTTTTAATCCTCGGAACAATGACTGACTTGACCCGTCTGTGTTGCCCTATCGTTCAGGCAGGCAAAAGTCATCCGACGAGTGATAGTGCCGCGCAACGTCAGTCTTTTCACGATTACCTTTGTGCTGTAGATTATGTCCAACCATAGTCTTCTCCCAGACACTTCAAAACAATGATTCACTTTGGTCAAATGCAAAACAAACTCGTGTGTTTCCAGTTTTTAGAGCCCCTAACTCACAGCACAAGTGTATTGTTTTTACTTGAGTTAACTGGGGGTCCTACATTTGTATTCAACATTTCTTTTTGAAAGACAATCAAGAGTCGTTTGAGAAGTGAAATTTGATCAACGTATCTCTGATACTTGCATAATTCATCAGAAGTAGAACCTGAATTAAACTAGTGGTGCGACAGTGCCACCTTTTGGCGAGTCTATTGTAACTGCAGCGCTAGCTCTTAATCACCCAAACATTCAACTCATGGTGCTCTCAGTATCATTTCTCAAGAAATGTAACATGTAAATCCTTGAACGTGATGCCTCAAAACAATCCAAAGACGAATGTTTATTGATAAGCAATATAACTACTATATCAATCTGCGTTTCCCTCGACAAAGTGTGAAAAATGTGTTTATTTTAAGAAGAGAAATCTCAATGAACACCTCAGTGCGTCATGCGACGTCATATCCTGTCAAAGTTTTTCTCTTTTTTTTACGACAAAAAGATGTGTCACTCTGTGTACCTTTCCCAGACTTGTAAAATATAGAAAGGGAACCACATTTCTTTGAAAAAGTCTGACTTTGGGTGTAAAATTCCTAGTGATGAAACGTGAGGCCGTGAACGCGGTGGCATGTTGATCCATTTACAGTCAACAGTCTCCGCTCTCGCAGTAACGTTTTGAGCTGTGAAGCGTTAGCCCTCTTGTCGCTTTTCCATCTTTGGCTGCTCCGGCCACAACACAAGGTGGGGCACCAAAAGTCGGCTGCTCGTCCAACTTGATTTTCTATCCCTACGCTGTATGGCGGGCAACTTTGCAAACAAGTGAAAGAAGTACTAACAGGTGAGTTTGCTGGCGTTTTTGTTACAGTTCACTCGTGTTTCGCTTTGCGGACAAGCCGTAATGTCGTTTGTACTCAACTGGTTCTCCCTGAGGGAGAATGCGCTATCGGCACCAGCATGTCACGTGAGCGTCACTGGCCTCGGCCAATCGTCTGTCTCGGGGGCGTACTTAGAAAGGCTTAGATCCAATCAGAGTTGACCTTTCATTTGAGGGCGGGAACGTGTAAAAAGTATTTGGGGGCTTGTCGAAACTCGTTGATTGGCTGTCAGTTTGCTCACACATTTTGAATTGCTTGTGTTTGAGTAACTCCAACAATACACATTGTTTTCTTAGACGTTCGTTCATTCTGCCTCTTAGCATTTTTCAATGTGACGGCTGACACTTATTTCAACTCGATTGCTGCTATTCACTCTCGTTTTATGAACTCATTTGGCGTTCGATTGACTCAATTATAATTGATCATTGTATCATTAAATATCGCGGCCGGAGCCAATATTGTAGTTCATATTGTACGAATATTACTGGGACATATATTCATGACTTAGTGCAATAGTTTAAAAGAGATAATCAGCTCACTAAATAATGAAGAACACGTCTTGAGCATTTTTTCCTCATTCATTTCTAACGCCAGAGAGAGACTAGAAGAGTCACAGAAATAGACATCAAAGAAACCCGCAAGGCCCAAAAACCTCTTGTTGCAATTGGGCCACTTAGAAATCAGCTCATGGTATTGACAATTGGACATTGCATTGAAATGTTGACAGTAGGTTAAATAAAGTGGAACTGCAAACACTCAAGTGCACTTTAGGTGCATCCTAAATTTAGACATGGACTCGATAAATGTTGATAAACACTTCTCTAAATGGCTGTGCGATGCTTTGGATGCACTGGTCTGCGCAGGTGTCGCTGTGAGGTGTCATGGCCTCGAGTAAAAACAAGAACCAGACGTCTCTGGCGCTCCACAAGGTGATCATGGTGGGCAGCGGCGGCGTGGGGAAATCCGCCCTCACGCTGCAATTCATGTACGACGAGGTAAGATCGCCACGCTCCCGTTTCCCACTTTGCCACGCGTGTCTTTTCCATCACGATGTTTTGTTCGCAGTTTGTGGAAGATTACGAGCCCACCAAGGCCGACAGCTACAGGAAGAAGGTGGTCCTAGACGGAGAGGATGTCCAGATTGACATTCTGGACACGGCGGGGCAGGAGGACTACGCCGCAATCAGGGACAACTACTTCCGCAGCGGAGAGGGATTCCTGCTGGTTTTTTCCATCACAGAATACGAGTCCTTTGTGGCCACGGCAGAGTTGAGGTGTGCTCACCTTTTCAGCCAAGGACAAATACTTGGTTAACAAGCGCAACAAAGGATTGACTCCGATTATGATTGACACACATAACATTTGTATATGCCCCCACTAGTCAAAACAGATTAATTTGTGTGACATGAGTTAAGAAACAAAATGTATCCATTTTTAATCCACCTGAGTGGGCGGCCATTTTGCCATTTGCTGAAGAACACAAACAAGTCATTTGATTGGCTGCTTTCCGTAGGGAACAGATTCTGCGCGTGAAGGAAGAGGAAAGCATTCCCATGCTGCTGGTGGGGAATAAGTCGGACCTGGAGGAGCGGCGAAAAGTCACTGTTGAGGAGGTGATGGAAAAAGTCAACGAGTGGCGCGTTCAGTATGTGGAGACTTCAGCTAAGACAAGAGCCAACGTGGATAAGGTAGGGTCGCAAAAGTTCAAGTCACTTTTTGCTCTTTGGGTGGGCTTTTGTCATTTTGTCTTTACTATTTTGCCTCATTTCACCATCGGTAACATCAAGAACTCCACCATCTGGGAAGTCTTGAGTGTAACATCAAGAGCAAATATCCACTGAAAATGAAGCAATTACGGCTCTCTGATCATCCTGGCTTTCTCTCAGGTCTTCTTCGACTTGATGCGTGAGGTGCGCATGAAGAAAATGGCAGAGGGCATGGACAAAAATGGGCCAAGTGGAAAGAAGAAGAAAAAGCGCTGCTGCATTCTTTAACGCGCTCCATACAGAGCGGAAATGCTGCTGACGGCCGACAATCACCCAGCCGGCTCCTCTCAATCCACGTGGCCAGTTTTTGGCGTCCGAGCGAACACAGCTTACGATTGTGGTTATCCAAAACCGTTGACCTGTGTGTGGACATTTGCTTGCTTGCTTGTTTGGTTTCTGCTCACTTTCACGCCTTTTGATCATGAACAGATTTGACATTCTCCCCACGCTTCAGCGCTCACCTTCTAAACACGCCGGGATCAATCTACGTGTTCACTACAGACACAACATGGGAAAAAAACATGATTTGATAATAAAAGAACCTCACTTGTCTTTTGTATTTTCAAGCAGTTGTCATTGGTCAGCCGTGATGCCCCCCCCTCTTGAAAACAATGATGAATGAATCCTCAACACGGGCATTACTCTTTTCAAACAGTTGTTTAGTTCTTAGAAGCCACACTCTCTCCTGTTTTTCTTGCCTGTCTTCTCTCAGTATGAGTAATAATGCTTCAGTCCTCTTCTTCCTCGACAACCATGCCGTGTAGTTTGTCTCAAGGAAAAAAAAACATAACAAAAAAACAATATTCTACGTAGCATCTCAGAACGTTGTTTCCCGGTACCAACACCAGGGGTCGCAGTTTCTTTATTAATACAGTGTCGCTGGAGAGTCCCGGACTTTATCGTGACTGTCCAAAACACACACTTACAAAGACACACTTGATTCTCTGAGAAGGCGAATGTTCGACGAGACACAGGGTGGGAGGAAGAAACGCGGCATTGTAGACATTTTACTGCTGGACTTTCTGGATGGAGAACAAATGCCAGCATGCACACAATAGACACTAGGGAGATTTTTGTCTGCTTTGTGTCATCCCCTATTTTGTAATAAAAGCTGAAAGTCAGCACATACCAGCCACCTGCATGCCACCTGCATGTTTCATGTGTGCATGTGCGGAAAAGGTGAGCGGCATTTTATTCATCCGCAGGCTTCTATTGTGAATGGCATTTGATTGCGTGCCAAGTGCATGGAAGTCAACGATGTGATCTATTGTAGACACAAAAAGCGACCCAGCAATTTGCCAACTTCACAGAGGCGTAACTGAGATGTGTGGAAGGGGCCACGTCCACAGAGTCCACTTCAATACATTTAACACTTGCAGACGCAAGAGGCGGGTCAATAAATTGCGGCTGTCCTGTTTTCAAGTCAGAGCTATCTTGCTTAAGTCAAGCGTGCGGGTCCTAATAAGGTGGAAGAAAAGAAAATAGGGAGCATGAAGGAATGGAAACCAGGAAGCATTGATTCGATTTTCTTTTCCAAAACAAAGATCTGCACTTGGACTTAACTGCTTTTGCCCTCTCTGGTGATATGACAACACCTTTACTCATGTTGTAAAGGATATGACGTAGCACACGAATCCCAGTGGAAGTGGACAAGTGGATGTTGTCGCTCGTCTCCAAGGAAGAAGACCGCTCGCTATTCCCCAATGAGCATGTCCAACGACTGATGTTGTTGGAATGGCCCTACATGGAGAGCTGTAACGGCGCCAACGGGACTTTTCCAAGGCTGGGTGATGAGTCTGATATCTGTGAGTTGTGTTTTGAAATGACTCTACGCGATTTACGCTCGGACGTTTATTTTGAAACGGGCCACACTAGCAGGAAGCACATTGTGGTGAGTAACGGTTGTTCCTCCTTCGTTTGTGCTGTGGATCCAGTCTACCGGGGATGGACCTCGGTGCACGGGACGGGACGGCGGCCCAACAGAACCCAACAAAGCTGGCCAACTGATCGCTTCCAAGGAAACTGGAGTGTTTTCGGCAAGCGCGTTCCCGAGACTGAGCTTCGGGTGGCGGAGGCAAACAAGACGAGGCTCGGGAGGAAGCAGGCGCCAACGAACCGCTCCGGGTAGGAGCCACCAACCAGCTGTTCACAAACCAGATGTTTTGTGTCGGCAAAATATGAGCCACACTCGTGTTTGCTGTTGTCCAAAGTGACATTTTTTTTTTTTTTTTGAGCGCTCCCCCAAATTGAGAAGCCACGGCTAGCTATTTAGCTTTAGCCGGGGTCCGGCTAGCAGCTACCGTAGCCCGCTAGCAGCAAGGCCGTTGTGGAGTAATTGTCATGACTGCATGTGGCTCTGGAATCTTCTTTTGAACTCTATAAATCGGTACCGCTGTCCTCCTCCTTTCCTCCTCTGGCAGTCGAGACATGGAGAAGTCCTGCTCAGGCTGCTGCACATCTGTCAGCGCCCCCGAGTCAGGAGCCGGGAGACGGCGGGGACCGAGTGCCCGCAGCGGCCAGTAGCTACGGCACTGCTCAGTGGCTGTGAGTACCATCGGGGTCATGACGATTAGGAATTGGAGACATGTTGATACAATTTGTCTCCACCTTTTCAGTTGTTCGCCAAACGTCCCATCAGCGATGAATTACCAGCAGCATCTTGCCAATTCGGCCGCCATCCGGGCCGAGATCCAGAGGTTCGAGTCCGTCCATCCCAACATCTACTCCATCTACGAGCTGCTGGAGCGAGTGGACGAGCCCTTGCTTCAGACCCAGATCCGGGAGCATGTCATCGCCATAGAAGGTAGGATCGCGCCAAGGTTTTTGAAAAAGCTCTTTTGGAATTGTTGGATCAACGCTTTGGAAGTCGGGTTGCTCTGTGGGATGTCCTGGCCATGTGAGGAGCTAGGGATGTCTGTCACGAACGTGAGAAAGGTTCAGTCGTCGCTCGGGCGTGATGTTGAAATGCAAGAAAGGGAAAGGAGATTTACGGGAAATTTTGAACCGTCAAAATGGGTTGAACTGCATATGGGAGGTCATTCTGGATCTGATGTACAATGCATATTCTCCGTTCATATCATCATGCCTTGGATGGTTCAGTGGAGCTCGCTCACGTTTTCTGCAAATACTGCCGCACTTGTTTGTAGCAACATGTAGACATGTCCTGTGAGTCATGTCCATGTACTGATTGGTCTTCCTCATTTCTGCACGAGGACCGTTAAACGCTGCTTCGTTTGTTGTCTACCGTAATGTTTGAGTGAACGTCGGAGCATAAGGGAAAAATCGACTTTGCTTACGTAACGTAGTGGCTGAAATATCTGCACCTTTTGTGCCTAATGCAATTTCAACCCCACCCCCATGCAGATTAGGGCCAAGCGCAGACATTCAATTCCCCTCTCAGTTAAGTGCTTGTGTACTTTCTGCGCATCATCATCATCTGGTGCCCTGCAGGCCCATCTCTGTGCATAAAGCCCAGTAAGTGCTCGTGACGAGAGGATTCTAATGGGCATCAAATCGCGGCCGCGGCGGCGGCGGGAACGTGTCGATGGGCATTTCAAGTCCGACTTTGTCACTCGTGAAGTCATCAAACCCGGCAGCATGTAGTTAAACCTGTAGGTTAAACCGAGGTCAGAGGTCACTCACTCTTGTCACCAATTGATGGCGAGTCACAGAGAGTCGGGATTAGCGGCAAACACCACTTTTCCTTTTCCTTAATCCGCCCGCCAGACGCTCGTTGCCAAGCGGAGCTTCACACCAGTATGAGGGAGATTATGCATGTTGAAGTGTTTACTGTCGGTGCGTGTTTGTTGTTTTAGCAACATGCTAACGTGCTTGGAGGGGTGCCGCCGAGGTCCCCCACTGTCCAATCTGTGTCGTTCCAGACACCCTGCTGAGTCTTGAGTCTTTGTCTCTTCTTCTTTAAGATGACAAATCCCTCGACCCCCTTCCAAAGATGAGGGGCCTAAGCTTAAGTGACATTTTCCTTTCTTTCTATCTTCTTGTTTTGCGTGACAATGAACGACCATGACCCGCCGCCTCCAGACGTCCACCGTCGACAGGTGGTAGCATCTACACTCGAAGGAATTCCAATCGGTTGAAGTCGACAGTACTTTAATGGACGTCGACTAGTTGCCGACGAACGATGGACGTGATCGATTTTTGCAAACTACCCATCCCACTTTGCCGATATCGCCCGTTATAGTGAAACCAGATGAAATAAATTGTGCGAAATATTCCGCAGAGATCTTGATGAATGCCTTTTCTCGTTCTGATTGCTGAAATAGTTTACTGCAAATCAAAATGTAATCATATCAGACATTTTGGAGTATGAGACATTTCAGTGACAAAAAAAAGAAAACTTGGTCTGTCACAATAAAATATTTTTAGAATCAATGATTCTATTGATTATCGCGTCGATTAATCGAATACATTTTATTCGTGACAAAAATCAAATTTTCCCCAATTATTTTTTGTTTATTTGCTATTGCTTAGTGATTAAAAAAAACAACAGCTAAGCAATATCACACAATAAATCAAACAATCGAGATGATTTCTTTATTTGACTCTCTTTATCTTCCCAGTCGTATCTGTCCATAGTGTCTTCTCTCCTGATGG
This sequence comes from Syngnathus leptorhynchus, assembly GCF_054491065.1. NCBI lineage: Eukaryota > Metazoa > Chordata > Actinopteri > Syngnathiformes > Syngnathidae > Syngnathus > Syngnathus leptorhynchus. Next base: position 25,437,193 of record NC_141195.1, read on the forward strand.
TCAAACAGAAAGGCGCCCACCTGATCCGTGATGGATCATCTATCATGTTTTCAGGATAAATGAAACAAACGGAAGCCAAAGGTCAAACGGAAGCCACAAAGAGCCCTCGGCCTGGCTCATGAGCTGACGCCGTAACCATAGAAGCACCTAATGGCCTCAATCAGCACATTTGAGCGGGCAGTGCGAGCGAGCGCCACTCGACAAGAGCAAACAAAAACAAACATGACACAAGCCGATTAGTATCTCCATTACCGCTCGCGTGTCCTTTTCAGACGCAACTGTCCAAAGCGGGACATCGCCGCGTCCGAAGAGCACTTTCACGCGGCTTTTGCGGCTCGCCACCTTCGGTTAACTACATGCGCGTCTCAAGTGTTTGACTTCACACTCCGTTCATAGACTGGCAGCGTCTATTGGTCACCACGTGCGCTGACTTTTGCCGTCCTGACGATTATATGCGTCATGTTGGCAGCTGCAGTCGGCTTCCCTGTTCTCCAAACGCTCCCCAAGCAAAAGGAAGCACCGGACACCGACCCAAACAATAGCAGAGGCTAGTCCCACACGGATCGCACGCGGGTATTAAAATAGACTTCCTGTCCTCGGCGCAACAACGCTCCCGTATCTTCCTGTGATGGCGGCGGGCGACTGGAAAAAAAAAAGCTCCGATACCACGACACGGATACCGATCTGACCTAAATGTACTCTGCCCTCCCTCGGTATTTTTAAGGCGATTTTAACTGCTCGTTAGGATAGCGTCCAATATTCTAATATTGCTTAGAATATCGAAAGAGTTTTGCCAAAAGAAATGCAAACAGCACTTGATGTCCATCCGTGTTGTAACGTTTTTTGCACGACAAATCAGACATTTGTCCCGTGCAAGCAAATCATTTTTTGCACAGTCATTTTCTGTGGTTGAAATGACCATCACGCCACTGAAGGCACTATAGGGGATAACCAGCACTCACTTCACATTCCGAGGGCACGACAAAATAGATGGTGCGCTCGCTGTATTTTTGATCATCTGTCATCTGATCCCTGGAGCCACGCCTCCAACGACCAAGCATTGTGGACAGAACAGAAAATGTGGAAAGACGAGATTTCCCTCAAATTGGGAGAAGACACAAGCAGTTTGAATGAAACATAAACATGAGCACCAGGTAGTGTCTCTAACTTGAGAACCTGACATTTGTTCTCTTGGGTCACTGTACAAGACTTATTTTACTTCGGACTATAGTTCTTGCGAATATTTCCGATTTCATTCATAATGGTTTAGTGCCGTGCGTCTTTAATGGAATGTTTACACTCCAAACATGCCAGACTGCAGCCTTTTTTCCTTTTCATTCTGGTCACTGTGCCCTCGTTCGTCCACGTGTATTTGCTTCCAGACGTGTTTATTTTTAGTAAGCGTTCTTTTACATCCAGCAACGACATCTTGTGGCGATAGTTGAGTCGAGGTGCGCTACTGGATGATGCTCAGCAGGGGGCAGCAGTGAGTAACATTTGCTGCCTGAGACGTTGATTTATATAGCACGAGGAGATGTTGCGTTTAACCTCCCAAGTGAACCGCAATAGAACAATAATTGTAAACTTGTATTCTTCTGAGGATGAGTTGTGTATCCTGTAAATTGCAGAATATTCTAGTTTCAAAGTGACAAGGTCAAATGTTCCAATGATCTTCTCTGGGTGAGAAGAAAGCACAATCAACAAACGAGACGTGAATGTAATAGTCGCTGGAGATGGAAATGATGTGAGCTTCATACTTGTTGGAAGATTTTTTTTTTTAATGAAGTCAATGAAAAGAGAATTGTAAGAACCTACAAGCATTCAAGCCAGTGAACTCTGTGGGGGGTTCTGGTGGTGAGCTGAGAGAAGATGTGGGCCACAAAATGTAGGTCACACACATTACTAATGTATTTGTTGTATTTGTGCTCTTGTCGTTGCCGGAGCTTGTCGCTTGCTCCCATCTCGGAGAGCAACGTAACTCCAGATCAGCTGTGAAACGTCAACCACAATTTGACCTCAAAGCTTTCATGAAGCCTCGGTGGAGCAGAGGATGCTCATGAAGGTCGACAGTTACATTTGACAGAGATTCTCTTGGTGCAGTTAGCAGCCAAAGCGGGCGGCTGGTTACCATGGCAATTTCCCCGCGTCTAAACTGGTTGGGCGACAGCCTTGATTCTCTTCTTCTATGCAAATTGACGGCTGCTAATGTGGGAATGTGATTCTTCCTCTCATTGAGTTGATTGGGGTTTTTGTTGTTTCGTTTTGATGGCACTGGTGTTGATGAGCTTCTTCCTGGCAGCAATAGATACTCCCCAACCTGCCCTCCCCCTCTTCCCATCGCTGACTGACTGACTGACCCAGTTTTACTGTCTCTAGGGGGTGTGGCAATATGGGGGAGGGAGATGATTTCAGGTGTGCGTGACACGGTGAAAAATAAGAGGTGGAATCGGTGAACTGGGGAGAACGTTCACGGCATCCCAGTTTCAAGTTGCACCTTGAAGGTGACCTTGCAGATGGAACATATTTTGACATGGTTAGAGAACCTCACAAGGAATGAGATGACTCACCTGCTCCAACATGGCTGAAGTGCTGTTATTTTACAAACAGTTAAGATCAATGCAAAGAACAACAAGTGGGTGGAAAGTGCAAATAAGAAACAACAGAACTGTTGGAAATAGGGAAGCCGATTCATGGCTGCACACAACAGGCACCGTTTTTGTTTTTGGTCACAAATAACACCAAACAACTTATGCCCCAGCATATGTTGTAGTACTGCATAATTACTCATTTTTAATGAAACTTGAACACGTTTTTTTTCCCTGTCCCCATGTCCCTCCCTCATCTCTGCCAAATGAGTAATTCATTCATTGAGTCGCTCAGTTGCAAGCAAGCAAGGCAGGCTGCTTGCTCCGGGCGTTGCTGACAAACTTCATTGACAGCACAAAGTCAAACCCGAAATGGATTTCAGGGAAATGGACTGCGGCCAAAGAGCAAATCGCTCAGCCTCAGCAGGAAACAAAATCACTCCAGGATATCGGAACAAATCGCTCATGCTATTTTATTTCATCGTTAATGGAAAGCGCTTATTTGCGGGGAGAGAATCAAACAAAGATGGCTAAATCGAGCTCACTGATAATGCTGCTCGGAAGATCCGTGCCATGTTTTATCTGCGCCGCTGCGTGTACGCGCGGGCGCTCGTGCGCGCGCGCGCACAGCTGAATGCAATGGAGGCGACAGCATCGGGACGGTTGCGAAGGGTTGACGGTGGCCCTCGTCTTGAGATCAAGCTGATTTCAATGACAATGACGGCCGAGTGGAGGTGAAAAGCGCAGCGGGGGATGCAGGCGCGCGCGCGCACGGTGGCACCAGACGCCTTCGCACCGCACCGCACCGCACCGGGGAAGAAATACGTTGAGCTTCGACTTTTGGAATTGCGCGGCTTTGACAGCGCGACACTCAACGAAAGAAGGTGGAGCTGCGAGCTGCCGTAGGCGAGGACACCTGCACGCTGTTTCTTTTTTTTCCCTTCCTTCCTTCCTCCACCCTTTTTTTTTTTTTTTTTTGGAGTGTTTGCGCAGCCAAGTGAATTCTATGGGGATGAAGGCGGAATGTATTTCCTGTCCTCTTTTTGCGCCTTTGGATGACCGGAAAGTCACTCAATAATTCTCATCGCTGGTGCTGTTCAACTAGTTGAACGTGTTGAGGAAATGTGCACACTGATGGTTTAACCATGTGAGTTATTTTCACGGAGACTTTGTCGAAGATGTGCTGAGTTTCTGAGACAGGACTTGGCAATTCGGCCATGTTCCTTCTGGATGGGAACTGTACTGAAGGGATGGAGAGAGGGACGGCTCAGAGGAAGACGGTGTATCGCATCTCCCTCACGCTAGTGAAGAAGGAGACATTGGAGGAGGGACGCGACGCATCGGACAAGCCAAAAGTGGGGATGGTGAGGGCCTTCAGGCATCAAGCCTCACTGGAGGCCCAGCGCAGTGGCCTGCTAGAACAAGTGCAAGAAGTGGAGGATGAATCTGATGATTTGTCATCGCAAAGCCACATGAGGAACTTCAGGACGTATAGCACCGGCCAGCTGGAGCTGGGGAGGCTTAAACTGGCTCGCAAGCAGCAGCTCCAAATGACAAAGAAAAAAACGAGTTGGCAGGAATCTCCCCCCAGACTTGAGGAGAACATTTGTGCTAGAACCGATTCTCCTGGGAACGTGGTGAGTAGCGGCGTGATGAAGATGAAGCGACTCTTCAAGTCAAAGAGTTTGGAGAAGAGCCCTGAGTCATTAGACCAAGGCGAGACGACGCCACACCTAAACGGAACGTCACCTCCAAACGGGACAGCAGAGACAGCACCTCAGCGGGAACCCGCCGGCCTGCTGCGCCGCAGCTTCAGCTTTCGACACTGGACAGGCAGCGAGCGGCCGCGTTTGCAAGCGCTAATGAAGGACAAACACCAAAACACTTCTGCCCGCGTAGACCGCCATCTGGAATCCGCCAGCCCGAAGGACGCCGAGTTCCAGAGCCCCGCCGCCCGCCCTCGCCTCGGCACCATGGAGAAAAGCCGAACGCTGGAAGTCGGTGCCATCCTGAACAAAACGGACCCCGTGTTTGAGCTCAGCTGCTGGGAGAGTGCGCACGGCGGGAAGAATCGCACGCTGGACAACAGTGACCTCCAGGTTCTGGCCCAGCACGAGGACGGGGCGGCGCTTCGGAGAGGAGGACGCTCCGCTGAGAGGAGGCTGCTCCGCTTCTTCAGCGGCATCTTCTCCCGCAGGGACGGGACCGGTACCTGGACGCCGGTGGGAAGCCCCGGCGCGGTCCGTTCCCTCCGCCACAGAACCGCTCCTTTGCAATCCAGCACAGAGAGTGTGAATGGAAGCCCAGGCGGTAAACAAGCATTTTGTTTGTGTGTGTTTGGGGGGGGGTTTGTTTAGGACAGGTGGGTGATGTTTGCTTGAAGCCGCCCGCTGTTTGCCTTTCATTACTTGGAGCTACGTGTAGTTCATATCTCAAGTGCAAACACGGGCGGCCCAGCTTGAAGAGTGTGAGCGAGCGTCTGTGCACGTGAGGAGGTGACAACGTTGAGATAACCGGCATTTTCCAGACACAAGTGGAAATAAACTCAAATAGCAAAAATGAGGTCATGAGGGAAGAGGAAGAGCCCAGAAGGGGACGCTTTGCATTTGAAGCCATGTTTGGGCATCTCGAGAAAGTCAAATCTGTGTTAAGCATCATCGGGTCGAGGCGAGATGAAAAGCCGCTTCCTCGTTCAGAAGCAAAAAGTAGAATTCCGAGAGACCTTCTGTCTGCCAAATGGCGAGCAGAAAACATCGCTGGTGACAGGAAGCAGCTCGCCGCCATGTGTTGTTGATTTACAGTGTGTGTGTGTGTGCACGCTTCAAGTCACACGGTTCCCTTCTTTTGCTCTCAAGTGGCAGGATTTCGACACGCGTGTCATATTAGATCTTCCAAATGACTTTGTCGAATCGAAAATAGGAGCAAAATGTTTGTCCTTCATTCACTGAGCGACAGTGGAAAGAATTGTTGTCCCAAAAGTAGCTTTGGCAAGACGTGGCCAAAGTGGACCGTTGACCTCCCCGCCCGATGTCACGGGACCCGACTGCCTCGGGGCGGCCACTTTGACGTGGAAAGCAGAAAAAGACACTAAGTTGAGAGAATGTGACACTTGAGTGTCACTCTGCTGGCGTGTGCAACTCTGTCAACCCCCGACCTCAAAATCTTCCCAACGGGCTTGATGAACCCTGACAGGAAATCTGGCAAGTTTCCCCAATGCTCCAAAGGGTCCATATTCTCCACAAAAGCATTTTAGTGGGATAAATGTTTGAGCGGCGGGCGAGCGCCCTGCCCTGCCCTGCCCTGCCCTGCCCTGCACTGTACTGACCCCATTGGTGTGTCCATACAGTATGTTGTGTGTGTGACCTACATCCACAGCCATGCAGAAGTAACGTGAGGCGCACATGCACACACATCTGATCAGAAAGATGGAGGCGTGCTTCCCTTCTTCATCTCCCCGCTATCGTTTTGTTTTCCGGGAGTAGTAGGTGATTTTATTCCGAATATCTGTGACAAAGAAGCAAAGGGCGGAGAGTCTCTGTCAATGACTAAATCAGCCACATGGCCGGCCGGTTTTCTTTTAGCTACAATTGCGCCATGTCAACAAAAATCATACACAAATGGTTGTTTCCAGATAAGAACTTCAGGCATTGCAGTTTTATTGACGATTGCTTGCGTCCAGTTTGGTTGCGTCACGCCGTATGCGTCCGGGCCGGCCTTCCCGCTTCTGGAATTCCCACGGTTTGCTCGATTACAGATATGGACGCGCAACGGCTCGCTCGCTCTTCCCTACTTGGCTGCCAATTAGCCATCTGCCGGCCGCAGTTATCAAGTGGCTTGCCAGAGGTTGTGTGGAGGTCAAAGAGTGTGAGGGGTATGTCTGTGTTGGTCACCCTCCTCCCCCTCGCCACCACGTCCTCTTCAGGACCAAATTAGACCTTGTGGTGAGCGTACGTGAGGCTTAGATGGCGTTGAGCGGCTTTGTTCAAACTATGGAGCGGGTGCCATTTGCAGGCCCTGTAAAATTCATTTTAGCATGCTTCTAATTGAAAGAATGATCAAACAATTCTGTATTCATTCTTTGAAGGAAGAACTTTGGACAGGGAGGACCTGCAACACGTCAAAGCACTTGAACGCGGCGGCGGCGTCATTAAGGCGCCTTTAGCCGCTTCCATTCCATAATACGTTTATTTGCGTCTGTCCACTTTGTTTTTGTCTACGTAGTGGTGGCCAGGCCAGGCCAGAAATCCCCCCACCCCCTGCTGCTTAAAGCTCTTACTGTATATCAAGCTGAAATCCGCCAGGTGAGGCGTCACTCTCCCTTCTTCTCTGCGTCCGCCCTCGAGAGGAAAAACAGATAAACATTGCTTTACACCCTCGGCGCCATTTGCATATTCAACCCGGTTAGCAGCCGGCCAATGTGTCACGGTGGCTCGCTTTGATTCGGCATGAAATGAAAACGGCTAGCGTGGTGCCAGCTGTGTGCGTGCAAAGCTGGTGGGGGGGAAGGGGGGGGTGGATCTGGTGAGCGTCGCCATGATATGTAGGTCAGTCGGGATTTATGCATAGGAGCTGTTTCTTGACATCCCACCGAGTCCTCCCAATTGCTTTTTTCAAAATTCACACCGAGCAGCCTCTTTGTTGTTGTTTCTCGTCAATGGACTCGAGACGCTCTCGGCTCACGACGACGCACTGGGCCGCAATTGTCGTGCCACTTTGTTTCATTTTCTATTTTCAAGTCATCTGGACAGATCAGATTTGGGACTAGGGGTTCGCTTTATAAACGCTATTGTACAGCTCCAAGTTTGATTCGACCATTGATGTTGCGAGCTCTTATGAAAAGGTCAATCATTTGGCATGACCTGTCTGCATCCCCATAAAATTTCGCACAAGATTTGGTTCTGCTAGATCTGAAGTGTGTTGTTAGTGTGAAGGCGAAGGCCTTCACACTATTGTTATTCTACTTTATTTTTCTTCTTCTTATTATTATCCTACTTTATTCCTCCCACTTTTTTGACACCTAACTACTCCCACATGCTTTAACCGATTCACTCCATTCCAACTTTCACACGTTCCAAAAATTCACGGCATGACTGCTAGTATTTTATTTGTTCATAACATTTACCGTTTTTGCATAATTAGCAAATTTGTGCCTTAAAATCCCCCATTCATTCTTAATGGCACATTAGACACGAGCGACGTTCAGGAGTGAGTTCAAATTTTGACATCTGACAACTTTTTTCATGATTTCTTTCCTTAACTCGTTTATTTAACTCTTTTATTTTTTATTTATTTATTTTCCATTCATTCATTTAGTTATTCATTTAATTTTAAGTTAAAAACATCATTTTACCGTTTTAACGGCATTTACCGTTTTTATTTCTTGTTTAATATCACCATTCCACCGCAGCAACACTAAGCCGCTGTTTAGCTCAGAAAGAAGACAATGATCCTAAGAACACGAGCCACGTCCGCGAGCGAGTTCGAGTCCCGGTTGGACATAATTTTTTTATTCATTAATTCTTCATTCATTCAATTTTAACACATTTTAACAATTATTTTCATCATTCATTTAGTTTTTCATTTAATTTTAAGTTAAAAACATCATTTTACCGTTTTAACGGCATGTACCATTTTTATTTCTCGTTTAATATCATCATTCCACCACAGCAACACTAAGCCGCTGTTTAGCTCAGTAAGAAGAGACTGGAATTTGAAGCACGAGCGCTGTTCCCGTGCGAGTTCGAATCCGGCTTGACCAATATTTTTTTTTCATTCATTCAATTTTAACACATCACTTTAATAATTATTTTCATCATCATCATTAATTTAACATTTTTATTTTATTTAATCATCAATTTACCAATTTTATGTCATTTAATCATCATTTCGAGTCCCACAATAGTGTGAAGTGCCTTCGCCTTCACACGCAATTTCTCCAGAAATTGCCAATTCTAGTTTTATTTACATTTTTGGAAAATGCCACCCAAAAAATTCAGACATCAAGATTAAAATGGTTGCGGGCCAAAATATGTCCTCTTGAATGCTAAAATGAGAAGACATCAATGCAAATGTCCCTAAAAACAGGAAACAGCTGAATCAACATCCTGCCTGGCAGCGAGCGGGCATCTGTGGAAACCTCTACAATGTCCTCCTATGTGTTTGGATTCTCCTGGATTCCGTCCAGACTGATAAAGATGACCGTGTGGAAACTTGGCCGCAGTCGTCGTGAGGGGCGGGAAAACCATTTGAATGGGAACATGGCTTTTGACTTCAAACCAGTGGAACTGAATCGATTGGTTCCACTTTTGAATATATTGGAATATGTTTTGATATCATAAGAATCTAATTCCCGAATCGAATCGTTCCACAAAATCCAAGAGCTCAGGCCGCCCCCCCCCCCCTCTTTCTAGTGGGTAGCGAAGGTTTGGTGTAGCGTTACAAGTTTGACGTCTCAAAGCATCTTGGCGTGAAGCACTCCACAAATGATGGATATTTGTAGGTCAGGGCATGTTCTAGATATTTCCTGGAATGGTCGCACGACTTGAGAGTGCAAGCCGGGCCAGCTTCTTCAGTACCTGGAGGGCTTTTAGCACATCTCGCAGATTGCGGCTAATGAATTAGTGAGGAGGTCTGGAAGGGCTGCGGCCTACTGGCCTACTTTGTGCATGTGGACCAACGTTTTCTCTTTAAGTAGACACACATGCAAAATTCAAAAAAAGATAGTCTGACGTTCCAAAAAAAATTATTTCAAAGTAGAAAAATATTTTAGGTCAAACAAAAATGATTTGAAGCACAAAAACATTGCATATAAACTTATACATTGCTCATCAGTCCAAAATAAAAAAAAATGCAGCCGAGTCCCCGAATATCCGCAAAAGTTCCATTCAACATGGTAAATGAAAGGAGCCCTTCTCTGTTCCAAAAATAAAGTCGAGATTGTACAAATCTGATCTCAATAGCCTTGTGTTCGCTTTCCATTGACAAAACGCAAGTTTACATCAAATCTGCTCGCTTTAGTCTAGGTTACGCTCAAATGTATTTTTCCACAGTTATATTTAGTTCCGCGTTAAGAGGCGAGGTTTAATTTTGCGATTTGTCGTCATTTATTTTCATGGAAAGATTGGCAGAATGTTGAAGCACAATGCTCCGCTTAGGACAACGTGAAGTTGGTGGTGGTGTGCGAGTCCATCCACAAAAAAAAAAGATGCCTTGACGCTAGTGATTCAATCGAGTGCTTCAAAAAATGCTGAATGTATTTTTTATTTTTTTTTGTCTGGTTCAGATGCATTTGTGAACAGCCAGGAGTGGACTCTGAGTCGCTCTGTGCCGGAACTCAAAGTGGTGAGCTGCCCCGCCCGACACAACTCCCGCCCAAATGTGTGACCTTTCCTCTTTATTGAGAAAAAAAGGTGCTCTCGCTAACAGGGCATTGTGGGGAACCTGGCCAGCGGGAAGTCAGCCTTGGTCCACAGATACCTGACGGGAACGTACGTCCAGGAGGAGTCACCCGAAGGTACAAAGGGATAAGTTCTGCAATTTGTTTATTTATGACTCTTATTCATGAACCACATCTGACCTATGAAATTAGCAAAAGTGGTTGAGTACACTCTCGTACGGAATCTTCATAGCATTCATTTGATGAATTTGGTGGGAGGCTTGGAAGACAAAATCTTTCATCAATACCTTGCAAAGAGTAGCCTAAAATATGTTTGTGTTTGTTTTTAAGTCTACATTTAGCCGTAGTCCGGAAATTATGCTCGTCAGAAACTTTTCAAAACGTTCACAGGATAATAACGACAAAAGGCTTTTATTGTGGAAGATTTAGTTTCGCATTTATGTATGAGATCAACTGATTTATATCTCACAGCTCGTAATTTGGGCTCGCCAGCTGGAGGTCTAAAGCTTTTTTTGACCGTAACTGTTTTTATTTCTTTCGATGAGAGCACGGATCAGCCGCTGGCCAAAACCTGGGGATATTTTGCTGTAAACTTTCTCGTTTCTGATGGCCACTTCCAGTCTCCTTTGTACTCCTCCGACAGCTCAAGTCTGTCCACATCTGTGTTAGCTTTTTGTCTTCAACCGTGTATGAAAAAATGTTTAGTCAAAGCAGAAGAGCCGTAATCTACCAAAAGGTGGGCACCCAATCGCAATCGTTCTTCATTGTAGACTCCGCCCCTAAGAAAACATTTGTCTCAAAGATGCCCCCCAACTCTTATTGAGTAGGCAACACATTTTTCTCTCTGATGAAAATTTGATGGATTTGATTGGCGAGCGCGCCGCTTCAAACTGTTGCTGCGCTGTCGTGTGGCGGGCCAAAAGCACTTTGTGTGTTGTTTTCAAATTCCTGGAGCCTAAAAATATGCGTCTCCATTCCCATGCCCATTGATTCAGAGCTGAGACGGACGGCGGCGGCTTTGGAACGGCGCAGCAACCGCAGCGCCACAAAGCCGCTAACCAGAACTATTCTGAGGCTGCCGGCAAAGCAGTAGCGGCTCGGCTCGGCTCCGCGCTGTGTTCACGGACGCTCAGACAACAAAGTATGGCGGCCGAGCGGCGTGCGCAGCCGTTTGAGCCTCTTTTCAGCGCCAAGCCAAGCGTGTGCAAATAAATTGCACATTTGGAAGCGAGCTGAATTTACAAATGGAAACACGTGGTGCTTCCTCATTTTTAGAAGGTGGCCAATAAGCTTTTCATTTGAATGCATCACTCCCCAACTTCTTGCTAGCCAGCCTAAAGGTGGAAGATTTGTTCTCTTCACCTTTCACCTGTGTTGTTGTTGTTTTTTTTTCTCCTCCTCTGTGTCTTCTTCTTGCTTCTCGGTATACTAGCTGACGTGGATGCAGGTAACTATCCTCCTCTTCTCCTTCCTCTTATGTTCAACACGGTTGCAGCAGCCTGACGAGAACAGCTTGGATTCCATTCGATCACCTCGTGAATTGGTTCTTTAAGGCAAACGATCTAGGTGTAAAACGAACAACACCGAACCCCAAGCTCAACTCGTCGGGATGATACGACCGCCCTCTTAGTTTGCTCTCGGTCCCCGTCTCATCATCATCAGCCGTCATGAATGATAGAAGTAATCTTTCCGTCAGCATTCATAATCTATCATCGACATCCGAGGATTTGGCCTAGCCAAACATCTCCCGATTAGAATTTCATCCATCCAATAGTATCATTCTAACTAAAGTAGCTGATATAGTAGCCCAGTTGGCTCAACGGATGATGACTAGTCTGATGATGTCACGCGCAAAATGCTTCTTTTAGGTGGACGTTTTAAGAAGGAGATGGTGGTTGATGGGCAGAGTCACCTGCTGCTCATCAGGGATGAAGGGGGCCCACCGGAGGCACAGGTAACTTTGTGACTTTGTGTCATCTGTCCACGATGTGATGAGCCACATTGTTCATTGGCTTTTTTTTTTTTTCCATCTGCAGTTTGCTCTGTGGGTAGATGCAGTCATCTTTGTCTTCAGTCTGGAGGATGAGAGCAGCTTCCAGACCGTTTATCATTACTTCAACCGTCTTGCCAACTACAGGAACGCTGCCGACCTGCCCTTGGTCTTAGTTGGCACGCAAGGTCTGAAACGAACACAAATAATGAATCCACAAACGCGTTGCATTTATATTTTTGTGGCGCATTGCTGCCACCTAGTGGAGAGTTCTTGTAGCTACACAAAGGGCACCAAGCAGTACATTACAGCGTTAGCTTGGCCTATTGCGTTCCCCAATCAAGATCGTAACTCAGTTTATTCATATATCTAATCATTTTTCCCAATTAAAATAAATTTCCATTTGTATTTCATCCATCTCCCCTTTTGAAATGAATAATGATCACACCCTACCAGCACACCCGTGACCCCTGTAGAGACAAGTGAAATGGATGATCAATTCATTTTCTTTTGAGTATCTTGACTGAAGAATGTCAGAGCCCTTTTATTTGTTTGAATTGGGGGGGGAAACTATCTTTCAAATAATTTCCAAAGTCAACTCAAAGAAAATGCACAGTTAAAATGATTAATTATGTGTCATGGAGACGGACGTTTTTATTACATTGAGGAGTTTTGAAGATTTGGGCCAAGTTGCAGACCTTTTTTTTTTTATATTTCATATTGGTTGAGAAGAATGTTCTGTGTGGTTGGTTGGTCATCTCAGAGAAAAATTGCTGCAGTCCAGTTGATTCTTAGCTCTCACTTTCGCCAGCAGATGGCGCCACATAACAAATTGTGCTGCATCTTAAATCGACTAGACTGTGGCTTAGGCATTGATTAAACAGTGGCTAGATGTTGGCTATTATTGCGTTCGTGACAAAGACCATGAATGGATTTTTGAGTTTGAATCAATTTGCTGATATCAAAGGTGTTTTCCACAGACGCCATCAGCTCATCCAACCCGAGGGTGATTGACGATAGCCGGGCCAGAAGACTGTCCAACGACCTGAAGCGCTGCACCTACTACGAAACGTGCGCCACCTACGGCCTCAACGTGGAGCGAGTCTTCCAGGACGGTGAGAATCTTGATTGCAGAGTCCAGTCTTGTGGGAAGGTCACATTCCCCCGCCGCACATTCGCCAACTCTTAATCGCCCGTCAATTAGGGGGGAAATTGACCCGCTCAGCTATTTAGCTCTAACCGAACAGCAATTAAGTTTTATCATAGCGAGGGGAGCGAGGCAAGGAGGGGCGCTGCAGACGAGAGCCTTCCCCGGGCGGATTCATAAAACGCCGACCCATTAAAGGTCCAGATATGGCGGCGGGCGACTATTCCGTGGCCCGTATCTGCCGCGTCCGTACATCCTGATTCTCACTAAAACTTACGCTTGCAATTGCTGTGACTGTGCACCTAAAAAACTGTTAAAGAAGCTATTTGCGAGATCAACGTGCTCACCTGCTTATGTGTGCGAGTCTCAAAATTACAAATCAACATGGATGAATGAGAGACAAATTGCATCCGTCTTGTTGCCATGGCAGCCACTGCGTCATATTTGAAAGATTTTGTCATTTTTCATTTGCCTAACGCTTTGCAGACTGGCTTATTTGTTTTCCGTCGTGACGTAATGAGAAGTGAAGCCTCGTCCGGTTGGGAGAAGTGACCTCTGCGTGAGGGAAGGAGGGGGCAGGGGCGAGGTTGACTACGCCGTGGTCCTCGTCCATCAGCGTGCTAATTTAATTAGCCTAATTACGGCGACATGAGCCTCAAATGCGCACACGAACACACACACACACACACACACACACTGTGTCTGTGGCTTCTTCCTCATCTGTCAGAGTGTGGAAGGCGAGCACATCGTTCACACTCTCTAACAAGCTGAGATGAGCACTCGCTAATGTTCATACCCACGTGAAGTTCACCTGCAGGCTACACATGTGCTAGCCATTAGGAGAAGTCGACCATGACAACAAAAGTTGCACGCCTTGTTTTTCTAATTGTGTGTTGTTGTTTTTTGTCTTTTACTGGCGCAACTTGTGCAAGTGTTGATTAGAAGCGGATATTTTTAGGCATGAAATGTCTCCCGTCGCAGTTGAACTCTCCAGAGTGCGGAATCAGCGACCCCGCCCACCAGCCCCACCACCATCTTTATGTGACATTCGGCCATAAATCTGATAAGAGCAAGCGCTCGCCTCTCGCATCAGGGTTGTGATTGATGGAGAGGGATAAATTGTTCATTATTAACTTCAATGTTTAGCGCATCCTTATAATAACTCTTCTTAAAGTGGGAAGTCATTTTTATAATATGTGCACGTGTAAGGCAAAAAAAAAAAAAAACCCCCCGCTTAACATTACATCTGGACATTTTTGTCTCGTCCATTGGAAAATACGTCAGAAAAACTCGACAAGTCATAATAGCGAGCGAAACTTGCTTTGCCGCGTCTGCCCTTGGCTCGCCTCGTGTCAGCGGGAGGTAAATGTTTACGATTGGGCTCCTCATCAAGCGACTTTAACGAGTTCAATTAAAACAATCGTCTGCGTTGATTGGATCAGAGTCGATCAAGTTTGCTCCTTTCGAGCGAGCTTGTGCAGCGTTGGCCCACGTTCGCCGTGTTCAACTTTTTCGTCTGGTTTTGCTGATGAAGTGGAAATATGTTCACGGCTTTTCTTTTGCCGCAGAGACGGACTGGCTTTACTTTCACAGCCGAGGTCAAACATCGATATAAAAAGTATCGATGACGTTTTGTATTGCAGTCGCTCAGAAGATCGTGGCCTCCCGGAAGAAGCAGCAGCTGTCCATAGGCCCGTGCAAATCGCTCCCAAACTCGCCGAGTCACTCGTCCATCTGCACCACGCAGGTGCCCAACGTCCCGGTCAACCAGGTCAGTGAGGCTTTTTCCACAAGTCATCAAAAACATATGAATCGTGATTATTTTGGTTTCTTGATTATCCAAACGATTGTTTATTTTTTTTGGTACGCTTGTTTGAAACGGGATAATTATGTAAGTTCCTTAATGGACCAAATGTATATATATAAAAAAAAAAAAATAGAACTATGAAAATGTACTATATTCATTTAAGAATACTTTCCATTTATAAACAAACATTGTGCATATTTATGCGTATCCAAATTAATTTTTCATACGATTATGCCAATTTTTAATTGTGGAGTGTAAAAATAATTCTAATTGGATTTTGACAGCCCAAGTCATTTCAACCAAGAAGTATTTGAATTTGAGAAGAAAGAATAAAAGTCAATCTACATGAGAGATTGAAGTGCTGCATTAATTGCAGTTTTCACAAAAAAAAAAAGATGAATAATGAAATTGTGGTGGTGTACTTACTATTTTGGATGTGGACTTGTCCTATTACATATAAGCTAATTTCTAAACATCTACTGTCCGATTTTTTTGTAGCCATGGATTGCATGGGTTGTTACCGTCATCTGGTGGAAATTCCATAGCGCCCTTAGAAATATATTTACTGAGAATTTTTTTTTGTTTTTTCACCCGCTGTTTCTAACAAACTGACACGGCGATGCTCTGCGTAACGGTCCAAAGCGACTTTCCGAACGTCTGCTCGTTTCAGACAAGTAACGGCGGCGGCAGTTTGAGCGACTACTCGTCGTCGGTGCCGTCCACGCCCAGCACCAGCCAGAAGGAGCTGCGCATCGACGTCCCGCAGAGCACCAATACGCCCACGCCCGTCCGCAAGCAGTCCAAGCGTCGCTCCAACCTCTTCACCGTCAGTTTGCGTGCGCTCGGCTCGGCGCGGTCCCCGTTCGCCAATGATCATCCTCGCCCGTCTCTCTTCCACAGTCGAGGAAGACCAGCGAGACGGACAAGGATAAAAAAGGGCTGGAGGCTCGCGCCGACAGCATCGGCAGCGGGCGAGCCATCCCCATCAAACAGGTAAGACTTCCTGTCTGCGAGCTCTTCATTAAGAGTGAAATCACACACACTTGACATCAATTAGAGCGCCGGGCTTCTCCGAGCGCATCATTAGGAGACGGGCGCCGCCCCTCCCTCTGTTCCCCCACTTGACGCCGCCGTGTAGCACTTCAAGCTGCTTCCTTTGCATCCTTTGGCCTCTCATCTGCAGCTGAGCGCTTTGGCGCCCGCCGTAGCCTTTTTCAAGGAAGAAAGGCGCCAGAGGAAGGGAAGGGAAGCGCCAGCGAGCCGCCGCCACGGCGAGGGGGAGCGGCGGAATTGCCGCTTAATTTGCGGCCGTCGCGGCCACGGCGGGCTTTCCTCCCGACCAGCGTATCAGGCAATTAGCGAGCGCTAATCACGACCCTCGTGTCGGCGCCGCAGCCTCGTTTGTAATCTCTTAATGAACAAATTGCATCTCTGATTAGGGGCCGTCTCACCGGGGGAGAGAGAGAGAGAGAGAGAGAGAGCGCGGGCGAGACGGCAGCGGAGGCGTCGCTAATTGCCTCCGGATGGCGTTCCCGCCGTCTTTTTGGGAACCCGTCACGTCAAAATGCGGCTCGGTGTGCAGAGTCCAGATTTTTGGTGGCGTTCATTTGAGTCGGAGTGCCGTGAACACGTGACTCGATTCGAAGAGGAGTCCGCCGCGTCCGGTGTAAAACAAATGTCGCGTGCGTCCGTCATTATCCCCGTGGAAATGAAAGCGGGCGCTTGATGTCAGGATCTACGTTTCTCTCCGTGGTGTCCCGCCGCGCGTTCGCCCGGGAGGTCAAACGAAACGGCTCGATCGGGCGCCCTCGCAGGAGCTGTCAGTCACCAAGATTAGAGAGGAAATCAATGGGATGAGGCGTGCGGTGTTTGTGGGAGTTTGAACCGGGAGAGCTTACCTGTCAGCACTCCTGATCTCATTAGAGCCACTTCGGGCCACTCGAGGTGACGGCGCTTCAGCCCGCCTTCTTCTCAAAGAAGAGCTCGCTCATTAAAAATACCCGTTTGCGGTGCTCGGGTCACAGGAACAGGAACAGTCGGGCCTAATTGGTCCCGCGCACCTATTATGTTTACGCACTAGGCTTTTTTTTTTTTTAAACATGCACATTTATCCGTAGGACACCGCGTATTAGTGGATGAGGTCGTTTTGGTCACGCTATCGCCGCTCAGCCGCAGGGAGGTCAGATCTTCGACTCCAAATAACTAGTCGGGGAAAAAAAAAAAAAAAAGATCGTATTTCTGATTGCTGTTTTCCTTCAACTGTTGGCAAAATGATGTGTGGTGAAATATTCTTCCGCTATGAGTTTCTGCAGACCTAATGGTGAGTGAAATGTCCCGCTGAATAATAAACCGTGGGGCCATTTTTTTTAATTTTTTTTTCTCCTGGAATGCAGCGCATGCATCCAGCTTTGTTTACTCCTCCACATCTGCTCCACTTCGCTAATTAGCCGCTAATTGGCGCAGAGAAAGCAAACGGCTCACTCGAGTCTCTTGTCAGGCGAGTTTACCGAGGAGTTTGAGGAACTCGTGACGGACCGCCAAACTCGTACGCCGTAAAAGGAGCCCGAGGCTGCCGTCGGTAAATGAGTGATTTTGACCAATCGTGCCAGGATTCAAATGATAATAAAAAAAAAAAAAAAGGTGTGTGCTTTTCCATAGCAGGGGAACCTGTAAATATTCCAAAAATGACATCGACATTTTTGAAGGGAAATTGTGTTGCAGGTCAACGACATGACCTGAAATCATAATGACAGGAGCAGGATGAAAAAAGCAAACTAGTGTCAGTCAACGTTAAGTCCTGTGCGCCTTGCGGTGAAGAATGATTAGGAATGATGTCTGATGAAGACAATGCTGACGGGAAGGCCTGGAGATTTCCCCACTGATAACAATATTTCAATTGAATGTTTTAGATGTGCCAATGGAAGTCCATTGACTTCAGTTGTGACTGTTAGCCCCAAATCCCTGTAAGCGCCCCCCCCCCCCCCCCCACCGGACGTACTGGTGAATTGCGGCGACCCCGCCCACCGACAGTTCCTAATCGCGGCGTACTTTCCGACACGGGCCGAAAGTCTGTCTGGGAAGGAGGCGATTAGCGGCGTAATTGGCTCTCCGCGTGGCAGCCGAGCACGGGGCCCGGCTGGTTTTGACAAGTGCGCTCGTCCCCTCTCGGCGCCCGCTGCTTTGTCAGGAGTTAAATTGCATGGTTAATTCGGATGTTATTTACCCTGTAATTCATTAGTTTGGGGCGCCATTGGCGACTCGCAGGCTGTAATTTCACGCTTGGCAATAAAAGATGTCTCATAATCTGCTTCATTTAGCAGCCAAAGAATTTAATGAAATTAACTGTGGCCCTAATTAAGACGGTGAATATTAAAGACCTGCTATCAAGGCTTTAACGAGGGCGACACGATCCGCATTTCGCCGGATCCGAAAAATATCATTTCCCCGTGAAAGGTTGTCACTGCTCGAAGCCATTTTGGCCATGATGACATTTTTGTCACGCGCGCTCACCCCTGCAAATGAGATTTTTGCAGGGGGCGTCGCTCCCATTTTAGTCGGAGGAATAATTAAAGCGTGGCACGCGGGCGTCAATCAAAGAACATACTCATTACGCCTCATTTCCACTTTTTGTTTGCCACGGGCGCGGCGCGGCGCACGATGACCGTGGTTGGCCCGAGGCGCTTGCTGTTTTATGTCTGTTAATACGCTAAAACTAACTAACCGCTGCGGTAAGCTTTTTGGCTTGGTCAAATTGAAGGATTTGGGGGAAGCGACCCTGAGTCAAACCAATCTTCTAAATCTGTTTTTAGCACAAAGTGATTTCCAATAATATAGAAAGTTTGTAAAAGTTTGATCGGGTTGTGCCGATCACATCTCAGCCGTTTGGCCACGCCGCCCGCAATCTCGCCGCGAGCACACGCGCGGCGCTGTCTGAAAGCATGATGGATGAGCTTCGATGGCCGGCGCGATAGCGGAGGCAGCGTCCGGCTTCCCTCCCACCCACTGTCACCCCCCCCCCCCCCCCCTCAAGTCTGCTGTCCAAGGGTGACACCTCCAATTTAGCTTCCCGCTCTTGTGGGATTTCCACGAACAAAAGGGCCGCGGCCCCTCACTGATCCGTCTGCTCTGTGCAGAGCGTGTCCCTCCTCTGTCTCCTTTTGGATCTCACACGGGACCCGTCCATTGTGTAAGCAACATGGGGGTGATGGAGGGATTAAATACTCTATTAGTTAAGAGCAGACCAGGAAAGTAACTTCACACAAAAGCCGCTGGGTAGTGAGCTAGCATGAGGTCGCTAGTAGCATGAGGTCGCTAGTAGCACTTGGCGAGGGCACCTGTTTTACATGCAAGCCCACGTCGTTTCCTTCAGAGGGCCATTATGACTGTCAAAATGAGTCAAAACTCTTCAAATATTTCAAAAAGATGAATGGTGATAAAAATGGCTAGCAATTTCTCTATTTTCTAAAAGTGAGGACAATTTGTGATTTTACTATTGACACCTGAGGTCGATGCACAATTTGTCTTGGCGGGCCGCATGAAATGATGCGGAGGGCCGGATCAGGGCCCTCGGGCCTTTTGTTTGATACCTATGATCTAGTCGAACCGATAAATAATCATTATTGATGCTTAACAAAGTCAGGCTTGATTGCTAAATTGTGACGTCCCGGTATAGCGGAAGGTAGCGCAGGCCCAGCCCATCCAACATTTTTGTCTGCCACGCCACGCGACTGGCGCACGAGCCTCAGGTACGACGAGCATCTAACGAATGACCTCATCGCTCAGCTCCCCGTCAACAGGCGACCTTTGCTAAGCACTACTTCTTCTCAGTCTTTAGTCACAGTCCGGCTTCCTCTACCTGAACTTAACTGTGACGCTCGTCATTTGCCTTTGGACATTTTTTGGACGCTTAACAAATGACATCATCTCCGCCGTCCCCCCAGCTATCGACCTTTTCCTAAGCACTAGGCCACAATACTTCACGGGGCGGGGAAGTGCCAAGTGAGTAGATCCGAGGACATATTTATTTCCCCGCGCGGGGGGGGACCTTGTGCGCCGTCACGACGGCCAGGCCGCTCGCTCCCGAAGGCGAATCGTGCGGCGTGTGTCACCCAGCCCGTAGACGCACATAATGAAATGAAACACGTTAGCCGTCGGCGTTCCGTTAGCCTCACGCAAAGCCATCGCGTGTCACGCGTAGGACGGATGACTCAAACCAGTC
This sequence comes from Syngnathus leptorhynchus, assembly GCF_054491065.1. NCBI lineage: Eukaryota > Metazoa > Chordata > Actinopteri > Syngnathiformes > Syngnathidae > Syngnathus > Syngnathus leptorhynchus. The sequence goes on from NC_141195.1 coordinate 25,457,336, forward strand.
TGATAGCTCCTGTCCCAAAAAGTCTTTCGGAGAGGCCAACGTGAGGAATGTTACGACCTTGTACACCTTTGGAATATTTCTGTACCCAATCATCTTCCGCCTTTGACTAAATCGGCTTTTGTGGGTTCGACGTGACCCCAAATCGGGGCTTTTTGTACGATGACATCTCGGCATGCAACTCAAGTGGAGCTGATGGCTTCGCTTGAATTGTTTATTTGTTTTTTGAAGGTGTAGTATTATTTCTGATTTCAGCGTAAAGCGCGGGAAATGTCGGCTCACCCCACTTGGCCCCTCAAGCGCCGGCTCTCCCAAATTCATTTCAAGCTCTTCCCTCAAATAGCGGTTGTCTTAATCAAAGCTGAGCGTTGAGAGCAGCGCCTCGTCTCCTCCTCCATGGGTGTTGCCGCCGCATGCCCCCCCTCCCCCCTCCCCCCTCCCTTTACGGCTGGACTCTATTAATATCCTGTGTCGGCGTGTTAATGTTGTTGAGGTCCAGTGGAGTGACACGCGTGGCAGCACGGCTTTAATTGCTAATCAGTGGACAGTTTTATCCGCTGCCGCCGCCTCCCATTACCCCTCCGTCACTCCTCCCCCTCGCCGTGCCTTTTCTCCCCGCCATCTAGGCGACCTTCGTGCTCTCTCACCTAATGAATGGAGCACAAATGAAGTGTGGGCGGCGGTCGCTCGCTCGTTCTCTCGCTCGCCCGGCCGGCCGGCCTCGCTGCTCACTCAGCCGCGGCTGATGTGCGTAGGAGCGGCGGGCAGAGAAGCGGCGACGACGTTAACAAGCCTGAAGAGGGAAAAAGTCAGACAATTAAATGACGCCGGGCAATGTCGTAAGCTCGTTAAGGCGCTCGTGTACGCCGAGACGGACAATTGCGTGATTATGGCACTAAATGCACTCGTTAGTGGATGGAGATTTTTGATTGAAGCGTTGTCTCTTGACTGAACTACAAGATTTCTTTTCAATTCTATTTTTGTAGGCATGGTGCACAAGAGACAATTTGAAGCTGGACATCATTTCTTGTAAATTACTTTTAAAGAAAACATTTGAAGATGTGATACGGAAGAGACGGCAAACACTAAATCTTAGCAAATTTTGCGCGAGTGTGCGGTTCCTCCGACGTGGTCGTGTCCGCACGGGACGGTCACTTTGCATGTTTGGCCTTTTCTTGTCTGCAGGGTATGCTGCTGAAGAGGAGCGGCAAGTCTCTCAACAAGGAGTGGAAGAAAAAGTATGTGACGCTGTGCGACAACGGACTGCTCACCTACCACCCCAGTCTCCACGTAAGACACGCTCGCACGCACGCACGCTCGCTCGCTTGAATTCGAAATCAAATAAATAGAAAAGATTTATTTCTTCGGTCAGTCAATATGATGAATCAAATAAGAAGAAATAAAAGATATAAAATGTCGATGTATTTCTTAGGGGGATAAAATAATAGTGAATCAAATATTTTTCAAATAATAAATACAATTAAAATACTAAATGGAATCTTTTTTTGGTTTAACATTTGCGTCACACTCGCTCGACACGTTTCAACCGGGAGCATCAGTCACGCTAATTCTTCCCAATTTCAGGACCCACGAGTGAATTAAGACGATCTGCCACCATAGCTTTTTTTTTTGTCGGCGTGCTCGTGTCACTCGATATTGGAAGCCCTCCGGAGCTGAGCGACCGCACCCCGAGGTGGTGGCTTTGATTCCCTCTGGCGCCTTCTTCTTCTGACACACTTGAGCAAAGCTCGCGCTTCCGTCAGCGATTAGAACGGCCCATGCAGTAAATTAGTGCGGAAAGTCATCACTTAACACATGAGTACGCGCAAAATGCCCGGGGCACAAAAACACTGGTTTTTCTGAGAAGCTCGCCGTCAATTAGCATGTTTGCAGAGGCTAATCGGATGAAAGTCAATCGGCGCTGCTAATTGCCATACTATGTGCAAAGAAATCACATTCATGTCGCTAATGAAGTGGATGGAAACAAGCACGTCTTATTGGCGGCCGCCAACTCTCGCCATTTGTCAGTCACCGAGCGATGGATGTTTCTCCCACTTCATTTCAAGAGCCCTTCGTCTTCACCTGTAGCCCCGCCGCCCGCCCTTGGCTCCGCCTCTTAAAAAAAAATCGAAAACAAATTTGTCTTTTCTCCTCCATCAATCTATGTATGGATTCATCTGTGTCAGCACTCCCATTTTGTGCATACACGTGTTTGTACTCGCATACACTGCGGCCACCTGCTGTTGATGCATCCAGTCGATACACAACGGGGCCCGGACGCCAAGCAATTGGGCCGATGATCAAAGTACCCCAATGCAAATGGAGACTCAATTACCTCGGTCAATCTGTTGGCGAAATGCGCGTGTGTGTCTTTGTGTGTCTGCGTGTTCAGGCTTTACCCAGTGGGCTGCTGGCTGGATGGCTCTCCAGTGGCTTGTTAAGACGCCATCAAGAGCACTTGGCTTTCAATTGGCCTTTTGTCAGCTAGGACAAGAAAGGAAGTGTGTCTCGTGTGTGAGGGAGGGAGGAATGGAGGATGAAAGGTTGGAAGCAGTCAAAGTCATACACGACGCCGTGCCTAGTTCAAGACATAACGACATCCGTGGAAATGTTCTACTGAATACATTTGTCAACATGCCTCTCATCTCCAGCAAGCTCCGATAATGCCCAGCCTCCTCACCGTGGGTTTTGAAGAAGTGCCCCTCGTTCATCCAAAACACATCAGAGCGGGCCTCGTGATCAGTTGCTCCTCTTTTCAGTTTGGACTCCACTTGAGCCCATCTGAAGGGATTAGAGCGCTTTTGTTCGTCACAGTCTCGTCACTATTCACATTTAAATACCTTTTTTTTTTTTCCCTTCTAATCCCTCTCAGGACTACATGCAGAACGTCCACGGGAAAGAGATCGACCTGCTCAGGACCACGGTGAAGGTGCCGGGTAAACGGCCGCCGCGAGCCGTGTCCACCTGCGCCGTCATGCCCGGCCCCAAAACCAACGGCCTGACCAAGGACATGAGCGGCCTGCAACTGGGACACATTCCAGGTGAATTTTCATTGAAATCAATAAAGGCAGCTGGGCTGCAATGGAGGCTGCCGGTCAAGTGACGATTAGCACCTGACAAAAGATGTCGTCTGTTTGTTAAGCACGCGCGTGCGTTCGGGAGGCCGAGCTGATGCCATGAATATTCAGTGAGGCGTACTGGTGTACTAATTATTCTCATGAATATTCATGCAATCAGAGACACAATCCACTCTGCCAGCAACAAGAAATGAGCCGCAGTCAGTGAGGAAGGGGGGGGGGGGGGGAACGAGAGGTCAGGAGGAATGATGTGAAAGGTCAGATGGAGGAATCACACCCAAATATTAAGTCATGTCACACACACACACACACACAGAAAGAAGGTTCCCCAAAATTCCTTCCCGCCGAGATTTGATGAAAAAACAATTTTGCGTCTCCACAGGTTCGGTTAGCAGCAGCTCGTCGGTCTCTCAGATGGCGAGCGGCGTCAGCTTGATGTCCTTTAACAGCCGAGGCTCGGACGGCATGGGCGGCCACCAGCGCTCGTATTCCGTCTCCAGCGCCGACCAGTGGACCGACGCCGCCGTCGTCGCCAACTCGGGAATCGGCACGGGTTAGTAACCGCTCGCTGCTCGGGACAACCGTTCAAAGAAATAAAGAAGGATAGTTGGTGGTGGGATACCCGTTTGGCTTTGTTGGGTGGAGCAAGCAAAAAGAAGGCCCTTTGACATTTATGGTAGATGAGCGGACCTGGAACTGAGCAATAAGCACGTGGATCCAGGCCATTGAAAAAAAAAATTGAATTGTATTGCCATCAAATGGTTCCAAGTGATTTTCTCAATTTCTGCTTATTGCCAGAGCGCTAATAGCACTTGTAGAATGCTGCAATGCAGTGGCGATCATCTTGAGTGACACTTCCGTCTTGAATATTGCCCCTCCAGCCCTCCTTCCACAAATAATGTTTAAAGGTGTGAAACGCTTTCAGCGGGGTGCTCTCACACACACACACACACACACACACACCAACAAGCGCCTTCTCTTGAGCTCTTTCGCCCTTCTGTGCCTGACTTGTGAGCTGCCAGCATTTGAGCAAAAGATTTGTATTCTCCCCAAATCATTTGAAATTTTACCGGAAATGTTTGACCCCTTGGCCCCTAGTGACATCACGGCGAGTGGACAGCTGACGGTCCGCCGTTCTCCAAACTATTGACGGGCTGAAGGGAAACAATCGTGGAGGAAGTCTCCAGGCTGCGTGCTGGTTGGGGGGGGTGGGGGGGGGGCTTGTTTGATGTGGATGGAGCGCAGCGCGCAGATGGGAGCGCCGTTAATCCACGCCGGTTAATTGCGCGCTCGGGGATGGCATCTTGTCAGCAGAGATAAGTTGTCACATTTTCCACTTGAGCTGAGACTAAACGATTGTAAAATAAGTTATGGCCGTCCTTGGGGCTGTCTGCCGTGCCGTGTGGCGGCCAGTGAGCTCGTGCGTGTGTGTTTTTACATCTACACACACACACACACTTGGACTGTCAGTGTCAGTGCCGCGCGCGCTGTGATATTGATGGAAACTGAATGTTATTTTATTCCGCCGCTAGTCACAGCTGTCAGCAGCCGGGATCGAGATGGAGGGAGGGAGGGAGGGCGGAGAGAGACGCACGGCACGGCGCTCCTGTTCTACAAATGCGGCCCACCTTCACTTTCCAATCAGCATCATAGTCATGCGGAATGATTTTACCATTAAGATTTCTAGAGCCTGTAACATTTGATCCAAAGTGTCTTCAAGGAATTTGGAGTATTTTCAAATGTGGACACTTTCCATGGGAGTCCATCGGAATTGATAGGAATAAACGAGAGGTTTACAAAAGCGATGGTTGCCGCTTCACTGTGGAGTTCAATATACGGAGATTATATTTGAGCACAATTCTCTGCGTTTACTTTGGAAAACAATCATCTACATTTCTTAACTATTTTTTGACATGTTATTGCCCAATCGTAATGATCCTATTTTTAAATAAAGTGACGGGCGTTAAAAAAGATCTATTTTTAATCCGATCCCTCATCAAAGTAATCGACAAATTAATCGTTTCATAAAATAATGAATTCTCATCATTTCCACGAAAGCTTTTCAATTTGGAATGTTTCCAAAATGTCCCATTTGTCATGAAATGTTCCAGCTGATTAAGGCGCTTCCGTCTCTTTCCAGACGGGGGCCTGGGCGACTGCATGTCTTCCAGTCCCAGCATCTCCAGTACAACCAGTCCCAAGATGGAGCCGCCGCCATCGCCGCACGCCAACCGCAAAAAGCACCGTCGGAAGAAAAGCACCAGCAACTTCAAAGCGGACGGCCTCGCCGGTACCGCCGAAGGTAACGCCGGAGCCTGGCTTGCGTTGTGACGCTTTTGGCCGTGAAGCTCCAAATGTGTCACAGATGTGCGAGCTGCCGTAGCAGATGGAATGTCGGCTTCCCCGTCCGCCAGCTGACGAGGGAAATTAGAGTCGGAGAGACAAATTTACTAGTTTATCTTTTGGTTCTCTTCACCTCCTTCCTTGCCTCCTTCCTTGCTTCCTTCCTTCCTTCCTTCATCATCATTTCCTAATTTCATCACGTCTTCTGCTCTTTGTTCTCATTTCATCAGCGCGCTCTTCAGCCCTCCCGAGAGAGGCTTAAGTGAAATATTATAAATAATGTGTGGTATTGAAATCTTTTATCCGCGGTGTCACTTCCATTATTCAATAAGCGATTCGTTACAGTCTTCCCAATTTAGCCATTAAGCAGCCGGCGCTCTCAGGCGGCCGCCGGCTCGCCGCCGCCGCCTGTCACGCCGGGCGGGCGGGCGGGCGGGCGGACAGGTGGCTGAAGTATCGCGGTGTCAGAGCGAAGCCCGGCCGGCGTAATTCATGAGGGAGGAACGCCCTCTTGTCTCCCAGCTTCCCCGCCGCACTCCAAATTGAAGTTAACAATTGATTTGGTTACCAGAAGAAAAGCAGAGATGTGAGAGAGCGTTTGGATTTGGACGTCAACGGAGCCCCGCTTTATGCCTGCCTTGCGTCACGTGACCTGTTGATGGTCGGGCGACATTCCCCCCCCCCCCCCCCCCCCAACGTGCACCGGGTTATTAAAGTAGTAAAAGGCTGCCGATATGGAGAGTAATGACCTGTGTCGCAAAGCAATAGTGTGCGCGCTGACATTTCAGCTTTTAATTTGTGTTTCCCCAGGCCCCTCTCATTGCACCTGGCGGCCCGCCGTGGCGCAGTATGCATGCCGCCGATGTATTTGCTTTGTGCCGCTAAAGGTTGCCGGTGTCAGAGTTCACAAATTGCCTCCACGCCGCCTCTCTGCGTGAATGTCGCTCACAGTAGCCGAGAGCGCCGGCGGTAATTACCAATAGCGCGGGAGCCGTCTGCCAGCGCTCGGATACGCTCGTCGACGCCGCCGCCGCCGTCGTCTCAAAAGGGGGAGGAGGATTTACTCGCGGCGGGACCACTTGAAAGTCATTTGCATCTGCTGTTCTCAAATATTGACAAAGATCATTTTCACCCACGTTTGTTTGAATGACAGAGCAAGAGGAGAACTTTGAGTTCACCATTGTATCACTTACGGGTCAAACGTGGCATTTTGAAGCCACTTCGTACGAGGAGCGAGACGCCTGGGTGCAGGTCATCGAGGGTCAGATCCTGGCCAGTCTTCAGTCCTGCGAGAGCAGCAAAAACAAGGTGGGTGCTTCGGTGAGCACCTCAGTGCACAACGCGCGCTCACGTCGGCGTCCTTCTTCCAGTCTCGTCTGACCAGCCAGACGGAGGCCATGGCGCTGCAGTCCATCCGAAGTATTCGTGGAAATAGCCGCTGTGCCGACTGTGACTCTCAAAGTGAGTGGAGCCAATCGTTCCCTCATTCTGGGTGGCTTTGAAACACGACCCGAGTTGAGCGCCACTAATGCTGCCCCCTTTGCAGACCCGGATTGGGCCAGCCTCAACCTCGGCGCCCTGATATGCATCGAGTGCTCGGGCATCCACAGGAACTTGGGCACCCACCTGTCCCGGGTACGCTCGCTGGACCTGGACGAGTGGCCGCTGGAACTCATCAAGGTCATGTCGGCCATCGGCAACGACTTTGCCAACAGCGTGTGGGAGGCCAACTCGCAGGGTCACCTCAAGCCTGGACCGGATGCCAGCAGGTAGGCCACGCCGCTAGGGGGCGCTGTTTGGGTGAGAGCTATTGACATGTTCAGAGAAGCAAGAGTACAAATGAGCGCAAAAGTGCCACAACAGCGCTGGAAATGCAAATGAACCTCAATCGGTCAGCCGTCGACAGCGAGCGAGCGAGCGGGCGAGCGTATTGACGTGCCATTAACCCTAGTCCATCAGAGCGCTAATGCTTTTATTGTCGCTCATGTTGCTATTTATTTATTAATCTGATGTATGTTTCCCCCTGAAAAGATTAGAGCAAGTCAATATTATCTCAATTTAGCCGCCACGCTCCACGGCGGCCGCATCCCTCCCCGGCCCGTCGATAGTATTTATCAGGCCATTCCTTAAGTGCCTTGATTTTCTCTCCCGCCCTGTTCATGACTTCTGTATCCATAGCCTTCGCAACAAACGCCATGCTCATTTCACGGCTAGGAAAACCTGGGACTGAGCGAGGAATGCACCGGCCGGGCCGTTCATCAATGGATGGAAATAGCACAAGATCCTATTTAGTATTGAAACGGATTTTCATTTGTTCTGGGTGGAGTGAGTAGTCATTGTCACGGTCTTGAGCGGTGCGCCACACACATTTGGTGGAAATCATGGCTTGTTGTGGATCACAGGGAAGCCGGAGGGGAGGGGGAGGGGGGGGGGGGCGTCGGGTGAGACAGATAGATGGAACACTCGCCCCACCCCCTCGCGTGGTCTCTCAAGTGAGTAATAGAGGCCGAAATTTCATTTTGCAAGTGGCTGATTTAATGATCCAAAGGGTAATTAATGGCCTGATTATCTTAATGTTAAATATGGCCAGCAGCAATTACACTGACCTCCTGTCTGTCAAGGTCTGCCCCCCCCCCTCCCGACCACATCCTCTTTGGAGCTTGCGTGGAAAGTGGGAGACTCAGCAAAGGTGCTCAGGCAGTAAGAGAAAAGGAGAGAAGAAGGCAAGGTGAGCGGACGGAGGCCATCGGATGACCGAGCGAGAGGGGAGGAAATCGTGCAAGAAGGGAGTAGAGTAGGTTGCTTGGAGCCCAGGGGGAAATGGAGGAGGGTTGGACAAGGAGGTGGGTGCATTAGCATGGCTGCCTGGATTAAACACCTCCCCTCCCCTCGCTGCTCTGGCCAGAGGGAGAAATTATGTTCATGGAGATCACGCCCCTGTCCGATGAGATATGTGACAGGCCGCTCTCCAGCTGTTGTCATCATCTCTTTATCAAGCTCCGCTTCGTAGCCAGCGTAAGCCCACCCACAGCATTGTCTGGTCCGGGTCACATTAGCATCGGGGAGACCGAGGCTCCCGTCGGCTTCCTTTCTCCGGAGCGCAAAAAGACTCTAAACGTTCCCATTAACCCCTCGGAACGCCCGCGGTCAAGCGTCCTCACCTCAGCTGGCACGCTCGCCGGTCTCGGCGCCACAGCTGATGCCACAGCTGAGGGGGCTGCTAAGTTTGGGCCGACTGCCCGTGTCGGGGGGGGGGGGGTCGGCCGCTGCCGTGCTTGTGGGCTTGGCGTCGCAGCTCATTGTTTTAATTATGTGCCGAGTGACACGCCAACACCAGCACGACTGTTGCCCGGGCTGCTGGCTGGCCGGCACCCTGGGCCTCGTTGACGCGGCGTGTTAAAAAGACGGCGGCGGAAGGCAAGTGACAGCGCCGCCAAAGCGGCCTCCTGCCTTCCAGACCACAGAGGTGACGTTTCTTCCAGATAATGACCTTTGGCGGCTTTTCCCAGAGGCTGGCCTTGGCCTGGTTCTGCGCATTCAAAACACGCCACTCCCCCAGTTTGAGCCTCGGAAGGTGAACTTGGTATCTCCAGACAGGAAGCGTGACTTAACAGCGACCCGTGCGTGTCACATGCTGAGTTGCTATTAATTCTCCGCGGTTCTGTCCGCAGGGACGCCAATGAATACAAGCTCAGAGTAATAATATGCCCCCCCCTCCCATCCTAAAATGGCCATCCCGGCCGGCACCAACAGATTTCAAATGAGACCTGCTGCTTTTAATCTGAGGTAGGGTGTCAGGTGCGGTGGCCGCCACGGCAGCGTGGTGAGATTGGGCTCAGGGGACATGATGGGGGGGGGGGGGGGAATCACAAGATAATTGCCCCCCAGGGTCAGAGCAGGGGGAGGAGGAGGGGATACCGCTGCTTCTGTCCCGGTTCTCTGATCATAACACACATTGGACTCCGGAAGAGAAAGATTCAGAACCCCCGGACGAGACTCTGCGGATTTGGAGCTGGATTTACTGGAGGACGTTTCCTAAGTCACTCACAAAGCAAGTGGCCTTTGCCTTTTTGCTGGAAGGTACACAACCAACTCCCCTTCCGTCTTAATCCCTCGGCCATTATGCGTGGCCCCCGCTGATGAGCGGCCTGCATTTTAAAGAAGCCTCCTGACAGGCGGGCCAGTGCAAATAATTGGGCCTACATTCTAATTCATCCTTGATTAAATGAGTCCTAATAGACATTATTTTTTACACGACTGCCTCGCCGGCGCCCGCAGCCGCGTCCTCCGACTCGCCTAACGAGCCCTCCAATTTACTATTGACATTAAACCGGCCGACACGAGCCAATCAGATTGCCTTCATGGTTGGTCGTCAGCGAGAGGTTCCGCTAATGTGGGCTAAAAGCGCTTTTTTTTTTTATGCCTGACTCATCACGGCATCGTAACGAGTAAGTAAATAACAGTCGCTACATGCACGACTCGGGCGGATCTCAATATGTATATCTATCTATATGTGTCATGTAATATGTGCGCCGCCCGCCGCCCACCCTGTGGCTGATTGGCCCACTCAGCGAGTAGCTCATACCACGATGTTGGGGGGGGGGCGGGGGGTCCTCCTGGCATTTGTGGGTAATATGTTTGGATGGAATGGGTTCACGCGCTGCTGATAAACACTTGAGACACTTTTTATTTCACCGTTTTTTTCCCCTCTTTGACGCAGACTTTCATGTTACCAAGGCAACACGCCCTCCCTAGTTTGTTAGCAAGCGATGGCAAAAGAAAAAAAAAAAAAAAAAAGCTCAAACTTTCAGTTGAAACCGCGTGATATGGTATTCATGTCTTACTTCCTTCTGCTGCGATCAAAAAAGGTTTCACGTTGCTTTCCACATCTGCTGGTTAAATTGCCCTGATTCCGCCGACATGAATCCGTTGTTCCTTTTTTTTTCTCTCTCTCTCTCTCTCTCTCTCTCTCTCTCTCTTCTTTCCCCGATGGTCCCTCTCCTCATTTCATTTGCACGGGTTAACCCGTCCGTCTCGTGGAGTTGCGCGGAGGACTCGCCCCCTCCCCTCACTCATCTCCTTTAATGATCCATCCGTGCCTATCGGAGGGCAGCTAACGACGGTCCGGCAAAGGCTAATTGATTTGGGCCTGGTCCTCGAATTGATGTGCAGTAGGTTTGACAATGTTCCACATTGTGCGGCTGGCTCACCTTGTGACAAAAAAAGCTGATGTGGTGATTCATCTGGACTGCGCATTAGCGCGGCAGTTAGCTGCTGCTCTTTCCCATCTATTAATCTATTAATTAGAGGGCTAATTAGGCCAGAAGAGGAGCCACTGACACGGTGTCACTCTTAACCCTGTTTCCTAGCGCTCATTACCTCTGACGCGGCGCGCACACACCCTCTCCCACTGTAATTAATGATTGCCTTGAACAGAAAGAAGCCTATTAGCTCAAGTAGCAGCTTTTTTTTTTCTTCAGGTTGGACCTTTTAACGTGTATCAATGTGGCTTTTACTTTGAAAGAGTCAATTGCGGCAAGTGGAAGGCCGCTTTCATTTTTTCATGGAGTCTGCTTTCAAGTAAAATGTGAGTTTGCTCCGGACAATGGCGCGCAGCACGCATCTATGAACGTTGCTCGTGTTTGCGCCCATTGATTTTGGATTGACTCCGCTATGCGCTTTGAATGATGCTCAGGACGAAAAGGGCAACACGGGCCCAAGTCCTTCATTTTGTTTTTATTTTTGAATTTGAAAGTCAATACCCCTCAGTTATTCCCTTTTGCATTATTGGTTAGGGGTTTTACTTTTGGATTTACGTGGAACAAGTCAGGTGATTGAGTCAGCTTTTGGAATGAAAGTGCTTCCAAGGAAGAGGTGTAAATATGCTTTCTGTTGGGCTTTTTTCTTGACTCTCAATCTAAAAAATAAATCATTCAAACGAAGAATAAATATTTGAATCTAACCTAATTAGTTATTGATGGCATTTGGCAGACAAAAGAAGACCAAAATGTAAATAGTCACATCTGGACTTCCCATGTTGGAAAGATCAGTTAAAGTGGTGTTAAATTAATTTAGTGTGTAATTATGCTAATTAGCTGGGTGTGATTATCACTGTGTGTTTGAGGGTCATGGATAGGTGACCCCTTGAATCGCATCGAGGGAGCAGCCAAATGGCCTCTGGCCCCTGTTTGTGTGGGTGAATGCAAAGGCACCTAGACAAAGGAGGTGCTCACAAGGAACATTTACACACACACACACACACGCAGTGTGAGGAACAGGAAATGCGAAAATCTCAGTGGGCCCAGTGTGACCCTCAAAGCGCTGGGATGGAATCAGCGGACGACAACAAAGCTGTCAGTCAACAGGTGGATGGCGCAAGCCGAGCAAAAGATTGGAAAAAAAAAAAAAATTACAAAAGTCCAAGTCAGTCTGTGACAAGTAAGAGCCTCAATTGAGATTCATTAGACGCTCCAGACTCACTAGAGATACAGTAAACACATAAAATGGGGGCTTATATCCTCTGGGTGCTTTTTTTTTTAATTTTTTTTTATCATTAATTTAAATGACACGCACACTTTACCCCTCTGGGCCTGTGTGTGTGTGCGCACGCGCATGTATGCCTTCTCACCCATACTCATGTTTAATTATCTAGCCAGCATGCCTGAGTGCAGGAAAACAGCGCTCTGCCTAATGGGATGTGAAAAGAGACACACATTAGCACACACAAATATCAGGCCGCGCATTCACAACATACACACACACACTGGGCTTAATTAGTGCAATTAGCCTCTCCACTGTCGAGAGCTGTGTGTTTTCAAGACTCGTTAGTTAGTAATGATGGAGTCACTGTGTACACACACACACACGCACAGGCACAGGCACAGAGAGGGTCTTAGCAACCGAGGTGGTGGGGGAAGGAAGGCATGCGTTTCCCGCTCCGCCGGCCTTGATTTGCCTTCTCGGGGACAGAAGGTCCACCTCCCGCTGCGCGCACGCACACACCCAGCGACCCCGCCCCCCTCCCGGCCTTTGTCCGGGGGTCACGGGCCGGCCTTCCCGGACCGGAAGAGAAAGCCTCCGGGACATTCCGTGATGCTAGCCGCTATTGCTCCTGTAATGAGATTGCGGCGTCTCAGCCTCGTTTGTTGGAATGTCATGATTCGTCTGGTTCGGGTTGTTTTATTGTATTCGGCCAAAGTTAGCGCGAGATGCTTAACGTGCGGGAAAGTCGAGAGGCACGCTAAAGAAAAAGGACACTGGCTCGATAGGAAATAAATAATGAATGGGCGACTAATCGACTCGAATTAATCGGCATTTATTTTTCATTTTGAGAGACATGAAGTTCAAATTGTCTAAATCCTCCAAATTCCAGCTTCTTGACAGTAAATATTTTGTTTGCCTCCATGAAAGTCGCGGTCCATCGAAATAAGAGATTTGCAAATATCAGCAGTCATCCATGTTTTCCTATTTTCTGTGTAACTGAAATTAACCCCATTCTTTTCTTCTTCACTGTCAATTTAAAATACTGTTTTTGAATGAAGAGATTTTTTATTTGATTGATTCAAAAAATTGTTGCAGCATTAGTAGGTAGGGAAAAACTATCAACAACAATATTACAATTATTAAAAGTGTCTTGACATGTTGTTGTTTTTCCCCCCGATTAAATTTTTTATTTTAAGTGCCATGACAATAATCCCTTTTTTGATAACGCCATATGCTAAAAGCAATCAAAATGTTGTCGCATTTTGAGTTCAGACACTTTTGTGTCCCCCTTCATCTCCCGCCAGGGACACGTTTTCTAAAAAAGGGGAGGGGGGGGCTCAATGTCCCTAATCCCATGGGCCTGAATGTTTACACGGTAGGATTTAGGTAGATCATTGAAACCGGATTAAACACGGCAGCAGTTGATTGGGAACAATGCTGTCCACGCTGCGCTGCGTCTTATTTGAGCCAATAGCTAAGAGTGGCGTGACGTGGCACACGTGAACCCGGGCCTCACGCCGTCTCTCTCCGTGTCTCGGCAGGGAAGAACGCGAACGCTGGATCCGGGCCAAGTACGAGCGGCGTGCTTTTTTGGCCTCGCTGCCGTGCGCCGAGCTGTCGCTCGGCCAGCAGCTTTTGCGAGCGACGGTGGAGGAGGACGTGCGCGCCGTGGTGCTGCTGCTGGCGCACGGCTCCAGGCAGCAAGTCAACGAGACGTGCGGCGAGGGAGACGGACGCAACGCGCTGCACCTGGGCAGCCACAAAGGCAACGTGGTCATCACACAGCTTCTCATCTGGGTAAGGCGGCGTTTTCAGGGAGAGCGAGCGAGAGAGGCGTATCGGATTGAAAAATATCTTTTTGAACATTTGATTCCCTTTTTGCCGTGCGTGCACAGTACGGTGTGGATCTGATGGCGAGGGACGCCCACGGCAACAGCGCCCTGGCGTACGCCCGGCAGGCCAACAGCCAGGAGTGCGTGGACACGCTCGCCCAGTACGGCTGCCCGGATGAACGCTACCCGCTCATGGCCACGCCCAACCTGTCGCGCCGCAACGCCAACCGCAACAACAGCTGCAGCAGCACGGGCAGCGCCGCCGCCGCCGGCAGCAGCGCCTTCATTTGAGGGAGGGAGGGAGGCCCGGTCGCCCGTGGGAGCGCTCCAAGCGGGTGACGTACCCAAAGCATGCTGGGTACTGCAGCGGCATGGCTTTCACCTCAGACTGCGGATGGCCGCTGTCATCCTGATCTTCACACACTACAAGGCCAGTTTGCTCTCAGGCAGCGTCACTTTGCTCTCCCACCGTGTCCGCTAACTTCTGTGAACTCATTTACCCGTGTTCAATGTGACAAATACGTACGCAACCTAAGGGAGAGAAATCTGGCACGTTTGGACTTTTTGCTATCTGGACTCATGTCGGAGCAGGCTCCTCAGGGTGGTGGTTCAGCGCCGGCCGGCGTGCAAATGGTGCTCACGCGTCTTTGTGGTGAAGATGACCACCTCCCAACGCGAGCGCGTCACCATTTTCAAAGCAGAGGTGGAAGGCCTTTGAGATTGCTCTTTTCGGAACGTGTGAGTGGCAAAATGCGTGCAATGACTGAGCAAGACTGTAACATTTGACTTTGAAGGACTCGCTGCCAAGTAAGAAGGTCTTGACCACCGGACCCGTCGATGAACGTCCTCCCACCCACCTCTGCTTGAAGGTACTGTGCTCGTGTCCCAAAAAGCTCCAGCTTTAGCAAAAAGTCCCGTGCGTGGAGAATGCTAACCACTTTAGCATCATTTGGAAAACAACACTCCAAAAGACTGACTGACGTTCAGATGAGAATTTTTTTTTTTTTTTTCTCAACTACACACCGTCCGTCCGTCCCTTTTGCGTGCTTTCATGTGTGTCACTTCCTTCCGGAGCAAAAAAGGGAATCTAACCTCACCAGGAAATCTTCTTGTAAGCTCCTGCTGGCCTTTCAGGCTTTTTCCTGCCTGCCTGCCTGCCTGTGTGCGCGCAAATGAATTTCAAATGTTGCCCGTCCTCCTTGAGATGTGCTGACAAGCGCCAGACTGAAGGTGGTGCCCATTTATCCACGGCTTCAAGTTGAACCTCCAACTATTTATTTATTTCCTCTCCTCTATTTTGGCTCGACCGCGTCAGGTCTGACGTTCGACTCGGAAGCGAGGCTGGCTGCATGACTGAGGGCTCCAAAATAGTCTGGCATATCTCGTTGATTTGACTGAATGCGCCGTGTTTTTCCACACCACGTGACTGCTGAGTAATGGAAGGGAAGCTTTTGTCTGTTTGCCAACTCAACGTGTGTACAAATCTTGAGCTGGGTACACACGTGCTTCCTATTGGAGAACAGCAAGTTGTGCAAATAATACTGAAACACTGAATCATTTGGACCGGTGCATTCCAAAGTTTGCAATTGAAAGTCCGCTCGTAAAGGTCGTAGCAGCTACGTTTTACCTCACCCGAAAATCCTGAAAGGCTAATATCGGAGCAACCGTGACCTCTTAATGACTGCTTAAATCACCCCCTTTGGATGAGAATCATCTTGAAATAGGTTTCTCCATAAATCTAGTCTCTTGGCCTGTGAGAGGTGCCACGGGGCGGGGCCTATAGGCTGCCAGAAAATCAAAAGTATCTGGGTTGAGTGTTTGCTTGTCTGCAAATGGTGCAAACACGCACGGCCCACGCATCGGTATGTGTGTACCCAGTTTCAAGTCAGACGCTAACGTTGATTTTTGCCTTTGTTGTAACCTTCCTTCCTTCCTTCCTTCCTTCCTTCCTTCAACCTGTGATCGTGGGAACCCCGCCGTCCTCACCGTGATGTCTCCTTAAAATAACTTTAATTTGATATATTTTTCATGCTTTTCTTATTTATGTCAAAAAATGCACTAAATTCACTTAGCATTAGCGTGTAGCCTTGAGGCTATTTGCAATTGGATGCTTTTACTTTCATTTTGGACAAGGTTAGCGGCTACCGTCGGCTTGAAGTAGCGTACCCCTCATTCTTCTACTATGCCAGCCAGCACAAGTTTAAAAAAAAAAGCCAGTGTGAATAAACTTTCACGTGGGCCAACAAGAGAAGTGCAGCTAGCAGCTCTCAGACAAAAGCCGTTCAACGCTAGCCGTGACCTCAACGTTAACTTGTTAGTTTATCTCTCACGTGTATTTTGTATAGGTTGCCCCCCCCCCCCCCCCCCCCGACTCGTTCCAAGTCCATCCATGTTTTTAATCTTCTGATTTCTCGTTCAGACACATTATTGATGTGCTTGTGGTTCTAATAATTGTTTCGTTGGATGTACAGTAAGAGAAGAGAGAATCTTCTACTGTAATGTGTCTCTTTTCAATAAAGACCAGAATGATGTTCACTCACTTTGATTTCCCAAGAAGCCATCGACCGACCGACCGACCGACCGACCGGGTAACAGCACCAAATCCCGCATTCCAAAAACAAGTCCGTACATCCAATCAAACCGATTACAAATAAAGATGAGGTTTTTAAAAATCCCCAAAGTTAATATTGTTCTCTGGAGTAATTCATTTGGTGAGTTTATTTTTCTTGCAACATGCAACCTAAATATCTTGTTTGTGATAAAAGAAGCAGTCCAATAAATAACTAAGAAGGCATTTTGCCACACGTTTGCTTTGTGCCCAGGTAGCGAGCGACCAATGACGACTCACCTGTTTTCTGCGTTTGGTCATGGGATGTCTGCAAGCTGATTGGTTGTTACCTGTATTTTATCCACCTTATATCCGGTCAAATACTCCCATTGGTTAGAAGGAGTCTGGTTGAATGGAGCGCTGTTTTTGAACTCCCCTTTGGAAGCGCCTCATTGCATTGAAAAAGCTCTCGCACGCCTTGGGAGCTTGATGTGCTGCTGGCGTTTGTACTCCCAAGCACAAGTTGAAACTTTTTTTTTTTTTTTTCTTTTTCCCCGAGTGGTAGTGGCTTACCTATGCTGTTTTGAGCCACCAAAAATGCCGATTGAGAAAACCAGACAAATCAGTGTAAAACGACCACCTCGACGTTGGACCTGCTTGGCTCCTTTTTTTTTTTTTCTATTTTGTTTCACGGACGAAACGCGATGCTGCACACGCATTGAACTTTGTGCGAATGTGTTTGCATGACAACACCGGAGAGGGTGAGTGCAACATTAACGTCGGTTATTCTTTCGTTTTTTGCGGGTGAGCTGTGAAATGATCTTTTTGGGTTTGTCAGTAAGCTGTAGTGTGGCGCGGAAGACGTTTTGCTCACACAACTCCCAATCTTGTAGCCGAGCATTTTTATTTTTGCAATATTGGTTGGAAACAGGCACGTCTTCTTGAAGCTTATTAAGAGTGCATTTGTCCAGCCGTTTTTTGTAAGAAAACGCGACCGAGTTCTTAGTAATTCACATTTGGAACAGGCCCACTGGCGCCACGTTGGAGAGGAGAGAGAGCCCTGCATGCGTAAACATTTAGATGAGATGGGTTCGTTTGTCATTTTTCAGCCCACTGACGTGATTACCTCAAGCAAAAATTTGCATCGTCAAAATCCTCAACATGTCAATAAATAACAGGACAGAAAAAAATATTCGGATTATAATTGAAAATAAAATTGGTCAAATAATGCTTGAATTGGCATAAGAGAAAAAACAGAGTCGCTGAAGTAAAAATCGTCTTCTCTTTAATACCAACTGCAATTAAACACTGACTCTACCGGTAACCAAAATAATATATGATTTCCATATTTCGATGAGTATTACAAAAAGGCCTCGGCGTGCAGTGTGCCTGCATTTGACTCGGTTTGTTTGATTTCGATTGTCATTTTCACGTCAAGTTTCCGCTTCTCTTTCCTCTCGGCGTGCACGCGTGAGCGAGCGCCTTGTTTTATTTGGCAGGCTGTCATAATATTCATATTTTGGGTTGGTGGTGGTGGTGGGGGGTTCACGTGACTCCATTTTATTTATTTTTGTTATTTAAGTGAAACATTCGTTGTCTGAATGTTATGGAATATGTCGTTAGTTAATTTTTATTTAGGTACCTTTATCCTTTTTCATTCTTTGTTACAGAACTAAATAAAAAAAACGTTCATCAAAAATTCATTTCTAAAAAACCTATTTCTATAAGAATGACGGCTATTATGTGACATTCCTGCAGTTGGATGATTAATAAGTGAGCAAATATACCTGCATTTTATTTCATTTATAGACAGTGGGAAAATTGTCCATCTATAATTATTATTATTATTATTATTATTTATTATCCTCTGGACATTTGAGGCCTTAAGGGCACTGGTCCTCTCCACTTTCATTTCTAAAATATGGACTTTGAAGTTCACATAAATGGATGCTTTTTAAAACCAAAACTGATGTGCACAAAGAAAAACAGAGACTTATTTGTTTTTTGTTTTTTGATTGACACGTATTTATTTTTTATCGTCACTGGAATTCACTGAGCACACTAGGATTGAAATAAACTAGCAGCGTCTTGGGGAAAGAAGAAACCTCGTAAAAAACAATTCGATACTATTGTGTCATCAACATCATCATCCTCCTTTCATGTTAGGAGTTGATTATTTTTTGTTCAAATGTTGTCCCTTTAAATTAGAACATTAATGTCCTAAATGAATTTATTTCGATTCCATTGCACATGTTTCAGAAAAAAAAACGTACGTCTCGACTTAAGCTTTGGCCTGATTTTTTATTTCTTTTTTTCTTCTTCAAATTAGACGAGCGATAAGTGCGCTGAAGAGGTTTCGACAGTTGTACTCGACAAAGTTCTCGAGAGTCCTAGGGTCGGCTCTGCTCCAGCTGCTGGTGCTGACTTCTTATTGCGAAGCGGCTAACGTGCACCGGGATGGGAACTACGATCTTGGGGTTCCGCGACGGTTCCCCGGACTTGTTGTTGACGTTGCCAGCTTTGACCCGTTTCCATTTGGCGCGCCGGTTCTGAAACCAGATCTTGACCTGCACCTCGCTCAGCTTGAGCGCATGCGCGATCTGGGAGCGCTCAGTGAGCGACAGGTACTTTTTGCAGTGGAACTCCTTCTCCAGCTCCAGCAGCTGCTCGCTGGTGAACGCGGTCCGCCGCCTCCGGTTCTTACCCCCGCCGCCGCCGCCGGCTCCTACTCCTACTCCCCCTCCACCATCTCCCGGTGGGCCCGAGCCAGACCCGGCCGAACTGTGGAGATGCAAGCCGTCGTCCAGCCCGGCCGCCCCGGAGCTCATCATGTTGTCGTCCGAGCTGTAGTCCGCGTCGCTGTCCATCGAGAAGCTCTCGTCTCTGCGCGCGCAATCGTCCTCTTTGGACTCGTCCGGACTCCCGTGTCCTCGCGCTGACACCATATTAAAAGGACACATTCGTTAATATTCACCCATCTATTTTTTTTCATATCCTCAAAATGCTGGTCTAAATACCAATTGGAGCAGCTCGCTATACGTGGGTCAATTTGACCCTATTTTCTACATTATTTTGATACGGTGCCGTTTTAAATATGCTGGCATCCCCCCCTCTATACTTCCTACAGCTGCGGAGGGCATCCTCAGAATTAAAATAATTAATATGAATAATCACTAATAATGCCAATAATCACAATTCCTCATATTTGCTCCATAAAAACTGGCCTCCGTCTGTTAAACTAAATGACTGAATAATAACACGAATTTAGTAACTTTCCTCCAATTTGAAATCATACTAAAACAAATTCCCCATGCTATCAAAATTCGTACCTGCGGCCGCTTGCACCGCCGTGTCCGCGTCTTCTTTGGCCGCTTGCACCGAAGCCAAACTCTTGGCGTCCTCGGCGTGCTTCCGGCCCGCGTCCTGGTGCTGCTGGCTTGGGGAAAATCCTCCGGGAAGCGAGGCCATGAGCGTGGAGGTGAGAGCCAGGCTGGAGCAGAAGCCGCCTTGCAGCGCCGGGATGTGCGAGTGCGAATGCGGGTGCGGGTGCTGGGGATGTCCGGCCGGCTGCAGGGAAGCGGGCGGCGGAGGGGGCGGCGGTTGCAGCATCACGGAGCGGTACGGCATGAACATGGGGTAGCCCGTGTACACAAAGTGTCCCGGGCTGGGCTGCGGAGGGCCCCCGATGAGAGAGTCGATGCTGAAGGCGGAGCTGCTTCCGAGTGGCCGCTGCATCACCACGAACGGCGGGCTAGACGTCGCACTCATAGGAACGACGACGCCGGTGACAGGACAACGAGCACTGTGCGCGCGGCGAGGCGCGGCGAGGCGAGGCGCGGCGCGACGGGCGGTCGAGGGGCCACGGAGCCCCGCGGGCTTTAGGGGAGCCCGGCACGCTTCAGTTGGAGCCCGGCACGCTTCAGTTGGAGCCCGGGAGGCTTCGGTCGCTCGCTCGGACGCTTGAGGGGAGCCGAGCGTCCACGCATTCCATCCGAGCCCGCCGTCAACTTTCACCGTGGTCCCTCCCCCCCAAGCCAATGTCTCCAAAAGGTTCCGCTCTCCGCACAGCAAAGGCGCGTCCGCTGACGTTTGGCGATTTCAATTTGCGCTCCCCGCTGTTTAATTGCGCTGGTTGATGCCACGCCCCTCCTCGCACAACGCCAGCCGACGATTGGCTCGGCGCCGTGACGTCACGAGCCGCCTTTGGCGTGCCGGATGAGTGGCATTTCCGACTATTTTCAAGTTGCGCGTGCGAGCGAGCGTGCGAGCGTCAGGTGAAGTTGGCAAGATGCATCCGCCTGAGTGATTATTGATTGAAGAAGTTTCACTTCATCCATCCTTTCTTCATAATCCATACCGCTTATCTTCATTCATTTCCCATATTTATGAATCCATTTTGCTTTCTTGAGCGCCACACTCTGCCCTTGCTATAGTGCTTTGTTTTGAAGGTGATCATTTTTCATTCTTTATATTCTTTAATGATGGCACAGTGTGTGAATCCGAGCTCCAGCCTTCCGAGTCCACTTGACCACTCTACTCAACTCAACGTGTGTTTTTAGAACGTGGACAGAGTGCAAACTCCACCCAGGAATTGGAAATGGCACATTTGAAACCCTCATTACATCTCAACTAATAGATTAAAGTGTCGGTCGCCGACGCCACATTATCATATGTAGCCAGCCACATGACCTCCGACCCGGAGTGGATCTCCCCCGCTCCTTTGATGGGCTGAGTCAAGGGCACGCTTGAACGCCCCCACCCCCCCAAGGGTCACTGGGACACCATGTCATTAAAGGCCTCCTGATGTGTGGTGACATTAAATAGCAGTATTTTTCAATTAGCGCTGACAAATTCAATCAAAGTCGCATAGATTAGCAGGAACGAGCCGCGGCTCATTTACAGGCAATTTTAATTGCGCGGCCATTAGACGAGCAGAGCGCGGCCTCGCTCTCATTATCAATCATGCAGAGCATCAATAGTAAAAGGTTGGAAAGGGAGGGGAGGGCCAGCGGGCCTGCAAGTGTAGGCGTGCGCGCATGGCCAGCGCGCACGCCGCTCTTCAGCCGCACTTCGCACAGCAGCTAATAAATAGTCGCTTTTCTACTTATAAATTATCCAGTTTAATTAACAACGGGGATTATGATTGGACGATGATTTAATTAAACCTTTCCTGCATGCAAGGCGAGTGCTGCCTTCATCCATTACAGAAAGAAAAGTGGCAGGGGTGCCGGGGCGGTGGGGGGGCATATGTAGGAACAGCTCGGAGAGGTGTGGCTCGGTGCTTACCTGCTCGCACTGTCTACAGTGTTAGTTGAACACGTTTAATTCCTGTCACGCAAAGCATTATCACCATTGCATTGACTGGAACTGCCGTGATTTGTTTCCAGACTCCAGAAAAACAACAAAACAAAAACGTGCGTCTCACATTGCGCTGGTCTCATTGGTGCCTTAGCCGCCAGGGGGCGGTATAACGTATACGTAATACATACTCAAGGAAGACCGTTGCAATTAAGCTGCAGTCATTTCACTTGGGATATATGCTAGCGAGTATTGTTATATTGTTCGTGTTCATAACTACAGAAATATTTATGCAAGTTTTGTTGGCTTATGTACTAACATCATTTACAAGATGACAAACTATAGTGTACAATTCGTCAATAGCCAGTGCCTTGGCTTTTTCAAGATAAGAGCTGTTGTTGAGACAATTATTTGCTTTGAATCGTGAGCATAAATTTGGAATATAAGTGTCGTATGATGGCAGTGAACTAATTTCAAGTCATTTCACAATCAGAATCAGAAGCATCAAATACAAAGAATGACAGCCGAATAGCTTTGCCTTCGGAAAGTCCAATTAGCATTATGCTAACAAACAGTATGTATCAGCAGTAATCTATCAGAGCTTTGTTAGGCAACGTTATATGGTTTGGTAAAAACACGTGTCATTCTTTCTGTTTTAAGATTAGTCTGACAGTTACCTTGAACCGGGAGAAACAGCTTCTTAAAACTGCTTCTTGTTGTTTGTGTTTTCTCCCACCATCCAGCTTGGGTTATAAGTCAAAGAAAAAAGATGATCAAGTCACAGCATGTATTTCAAAACCTCCTAAATGTGCTCACTTGTAAGTGGAGGCACCGCTGTGCATTGTTGGAATGGCTGGTTGGCTTTCCACCACCCCCCGCCCACCTATCCCGCCGTTTAAATCTACAGCCAAATGGCACCTTCGCTCATATTACTGCATGTAAAGTGGCAAGGACGTGGCGGGAAAGCCATTAGCTAGCTCGGCCAGCTGATAGGCACAGATGCGTGAAGGGTCGGGTGGGTTGGGGGTGGGATGGGGGGGTCGTCTTCGCCCTGAGCGCTGGTGCCACTCGCCGCCATTCAGTGAAAGCGTAGCAGCGTGGCCGTATCAAACCTTTTCATCAGCTTCCAAATGCCAAGCTGCGTTTACTCTCCTGAATGCCGCCGCACAGCCAGACGTCGCTTCAGGCTTGAAAATACAAGTGTACATTTACCAATAATAGGGAGGGACTTTCAACACAAACACTCCACCCTGCTTACAAAGTGCCTCTGTGTTATCCTTTTGGATACGCGCACACCGATCATCGGGCCGATTGGAGGCTCAGCGACATTTCTTAGGCCCGATCGTCAAGATGATTGCGACCGATTCGTTTGTGGCGTCGGATGCAAAGTGATGACTCGATCTGCTTGAAGTAATTGGTACCTGTTGGGTCGTGTAGTTAATGTCCACACACTGTGGCACTGTGCAAATGTGACGTGAAAGAAAAGGATAGGCCGTTCCGTTAGGAAGCGACCTTTTCACCATGATGCTACGCGTACTTTTGAGTGGCAAAACAAGGACCTTCCACAAACCCAAAGATGAAACTTTCCAGTCTGTCCCTTTAGAAGACGTTCCTACATCTTGAAAGCTTCTCTGTCCAACCATTTATGACATGGAGTCAATTTAAAGTCCTTCCTCACAGACTCAAATCTAAATCTTTGTAAAGCGTGTCTCCCATTGCATTAACCACAATAAAAAACATTTTTTTTAAAAAGACAAGAAGAAGCGTTTGAGGCTTAAAAGGAACAACATGTCATGTGACTGTTTGAGCTACCCGAGTGTCATCTGCAGCTTGAAATCAGGTGACAGTGCCCCCTGCTGGTCAATCATAGGCCACATTCTAATTGCTGTGGGAACGATATCTCACTAATTCCCAACCGTTTATTGAGTCAAGGCACATGTTTTACATCAGGAAAATCTCACACGCACTTCTAAACAAAAATGGCACATTAACTAAATGAAACGGTCTCAATTTACTCACAAATGTGAAATGAGGGACAGTTTAGTTCACAAAGCTATTATTCGGTCGTGGCAATACATCTTAATTCTAGCCTCGTTTATCAAATGAAAAAGAATTCAATTGTTCAGCCTATCACAGATGGATGGCCAAAGATGCATCATTAGCAGTTAGCACGGTGGTGGGATAGCTAGTCAACGCGGTGACACTTTACGACATCCGTCACCGTACATCAACTTTCCAAAAAGCAGCAAGCAGGTGTGCGCTGTCTGAATGACTGTAATTACACTCGGAACACAGCCGTCCCCCCTCTTTAGGACAAAGAATGTCAAGGCCAACTTTGACCACCGGCAGCTAAGTAGAAGCTAGCGCCTGTGTTAAACCCAAAGAATTCGAGACATCCACGGCAGAGACAGACACCAGTTGGACCTTCCAGACTCTGAGACAAGTAAATTAGATCTCAACTTGTCTCAAATGCTCGTTATCCAATTATTAGCCACGGCCTCCGTTACGCCAATAAGAAGACGGGACGAGCTAAAATTGGGTTTGCGCCACCTCGTCCCGCTGGCTTCCGCCAGATGAATAGTCGCCTTGTCTCACCGTCTTTTCTCAGAAGAGACGTCTGAGAGCACGTTGAGCTGCAGGTGCCGTCCGACCGTGTGACCAATCGTGTTAACGAGAGCGCTTGCGTTCGGGCATCCAGAGGAAGCGTCAATGGACACGTTGACCCCGGACGCTCACTCGGGTCTTTGATGGAACGGCTAGCGCCGGTGAGAACTAAGCCGGCGCAGGCATCCCCACGCTGCGTCCGACTTCATTAGCGAGGAAAGAGACCATAGGGGCTCGGCTAATGAGCTCTGGTGGCATAATTAGCCACGGGCTCGGCCCTCGGCCTGCTGCTCGCGGCTAATGGAGTGAACAAGGCGGAGAAGACCGGGTGTGGATTCTCGATCACCGTGCGAGATCTTGCGAATCGCTCGGCTTACTCGCCATTTTGTTTTTCTGTTCGCTGGATTTACACCGTAGGAGCAAGAGCAAATGTAATTGATGTGTAAAGAAAGGCAGTCCCCGCCCAAAAATAATGGGGGTTATTAAGATGGGCCAAATGTAGTCATCAAAAATCACATGAAATCACTGGCGACTTTTTAACCCGCTTGGATCATTTTTACATACCTAAGTGGCAATGTTCAACCCAATCAAGGTTCCCTTTCAACTGCTGTGATGTAAATCCAAATGGTGCCAGTTAAGAATCGACCAAAAACTGACATTTGTAACTCAAGCTGTACCATTGAAATCCATCCCACTCGACATCTTTGCTCTCCGTCAAAGGTCAAATCAAATGTCCCGAGTACTTGGCCAGATAAGAAGCCGTCCCATTGCGGAAGTACGCTGGAAGATGAAATGGGGGTTGCAATTCGGGTGTGTTTGATTTGGTCATGAGTGTCACCTATGTGTGAGATTGGTGCCAGGAGGCGGAGTCACGTAATGGCCACGGCCGGCAAGGTCGGCGAGGTGATTGGTCGCATGATCAGAGTAGGGAGGGGGCAGGCCGGGTCGAGGTCGTGCCGATGACTGTTGTGATTCATCGGCCGCATGCGGGAGCACAACAATCACCAAAGAAAGTCAGCTTGTATTCTGCTGATCATGACTTGTTGTTCTGCGGCGTCTCTTTGAAGGAAACCACTCAAGTGAACAAACTCTCCCTCCGCTGATAGCAGTGGCGGGCGTGAGGCTAGCTCACGTTATTTTTGCGACATGGCAGGCTGCTGAGATCAGTCTGGAGGAGATCTGTGTCTTTTGCTCCAAAACAGCTTCAATGGCAGCTGTTGGGTCTGCCGGTGGCTAATCACAAAGAGTGACGGACGGCCGGCCCAGGAGGCTCCCACGTCTTCAACTGGAACCAGATTCACTTAGCGCTCCCTTGCCCTTCCCACTTTAGTAGAAAACTGTGAGAAACACCTTTTTTTTGTTGCCTTGGGAAAGTGTCAACTAGCATGAGCTCACAGAATTGAGCATGGTGCAAATCTCTGTATATCTTGGGAAGGTCGCGACTTCAGGATGGAGATGTTGCTTTCTATAGTGTGGAACATTTTTGACATTGTCATTCAAACACATTGGAAAGTCGTCATTTGAACATAATAGTATCGTCTTTTTTATTTGGACCCATAATGCCACACGGGCTATGCATACAATAAACACAACGTCAGACATCTGACTGATGAAATATTTGGCCTCAGGGATCCGTCCATAAACACCAATCTGATGTGCACGTGCACGTACACGCACACAAAGCAGCACTAATGACACGTCTCCGGGGAGCACAACTGGAGCGAACGTTGCGGCGTCTTCTTGCTTAAGGCTCTTTTGAAGGCGAAGAGGGCAGTGACGTGGACAATTGCCCAATAATTCCATTTAGAGCAGAAAAAGGTGACTTTGTGTCGGCTGACTGAGCCCACCTGGTCCAAGACGTACGGCGTTCCTGGAGCAGTGTGGAAGAATATCAGGTTCAACCTGAGAAACGTCGAGCTTCAAAACCAGGTCAGAATCACGTGACCTGGAGGAAGCCTGGAGAACCATCCCACTCCCCCGCCCCCCCCCCCCCCCACTACTGCTCACGTCTTGTTATTTGGGGTAGACGGATTGGAGAAGTGGGTCATTGTCTCATGTAAACAAAAGCTAATTAGTCACTTGGACGCGGGACACATTTGGCTGTCATACATGCGCATGGGTTCATGGATGCTGTGTTTCCCAACCAGCCACGCTAAAGATTTTATTTCTATTTCCCCAAAACAAAAATGCCACAAAAAGTGGATGAACGTGTCGAGAATGTCCCTTCTGGAGTTTAGAGGAACAACGTTTAATCGTTCTGCCTGTCACCATACGTTGCTACCATAGATAGACGAACAAGCATACATCGTTTGTAGTAAAGAACTATTTTTGGACCATGAGTGACGTGAATGCAATGAACAACCACAATGGAACAGAACAGACAAATTGGCTTCATCTGGACACATTGTACAAACTGATTATATCATTCATAATTAATAACAGTAATAGTGCAAATACATTCATTCGAGCAAGTTACAGTCAAGAATCAAGGGAGTCAAATGGCTTCCATGATCAATTTCGAGCAAGTCGAATTTAGTCAGGACTTGGGTTGAGCAAAGTTTCGACCAATGGCAATTTTCCCATCGAATGAATTGGTCACTGCCTGCAGTACTGTTCAGTTGTATTTGTTTTAAATTTGAATTTGCCTGGACAACACGGTAGCAACACCTCACGGTCGTACGGCGCCATCTGCTGTCTGAATACATTTAATTTAAGTGTTGTTGTATTTTTTAAAAAAAATCTAAAATAATCAGATGATTTACGAGTCTGGTGAAGGCTGAGAGGAAGCGCAAGATGACACATTTGAAACTTACACATTGCAACACACGTTTGTGTGTCATTGAGGCAAAAGTCAAAGTTTCCGTATGCGTACGGCGGTGCTTCAAGATCTTGGTGTTATTCTACAAAAGCTTGGGAACATGTTACAAAACAAAATGAGAAGTATCAAAATATCTTGCCGGCATTTTCAAATCAGCCAAATGACGGAGGCGAACGAATATGAGGAGGAGGATTGACAGTAACAATGTTCTTTTCATCTCAGCTACTAACGTCTATGATGGAGGAGGAAACAGTGACACCAGAGGTCATTGGCGGCATTGCAGGCGGAAGCTGGCCACCTGTTGGGGACATTGAGTTAGGTAGGTAGGTAGGTAGGTAGGTGTACGTCGTCTCACCTTATGAACTCGTCCACCTAACTCCACCAACTCGTGGGGAACTTTACGAACACCTTGTTGCTTTTGTCGGGAGCAACTCCATGGATAAACTGAAGAAGGTGCTGAGCGGTGAAGATGGGGATAATAACACGGACGGCACCGGAATACTGGAGGTGATGTCAAGTCGCGCAGCTCTTTTTAGCTTCTGGTTAGCTTCGAAAGGCTAACCCACACTAATACAGCCGTAACAGATGTTCATTTGGAATGATTGCATGCTTTGCTCATTTCTACTTTTCATTGCAACCACCGTGCGAGCAGACTGACATTTGTTTTGACAAAAATGTACTCTGGTCAGAGTTCCGTTACTTTGGAGGAATAGGACTTCAAAGTAAAAAGTTGATCTCTATATTATTATTATTATTATTATGACTCGAAAAAGAATAACCAGTTTTGGAAAATCAGTACCAAAAAATACGTTTTGAGTCAGTAAGTTGGCTCAGTTTGATATTAACAACAAATACTCCAATCATAGGATGCAACGCACTATGATAAAGAACTCTTAGGCTGCTGAGAAAATGGCTATTTGTAGACTCGGAATGACACATTTAGCAAATACAATATTTGCATGGAAAACCGGCTAGAATTCCAAAACAATCCAAAGTCAAGTCAGAACTGGGTGTGCCTTCTTTTGTCACACATTCTTCCAGGCACTTAGTTGTCTCAAAATCGCTGAAAAACAACAACAACCCTCTGTCACGGTTGTCGTTTTTCAAGGAAGTTGGAGCCTAGCCATCCCTCCTGGCTGCACCACGTACTTATCACTCGTTAAACACGGGATTAGATAGGTACGCACAAACATACGAGAGGAAACAAACATCAAATAAACCTGACATGTTTTTCTGGCTTTGCGCTAACAGCCACTGCAGCAGTAAATATTTGTGGAAATACAGAAAAAGCAGTATAACGCAAATGAGTTTCTGTAATTCATTCTTTGGAGCAAATGATGATGTCATCTCTTCCAGAGAGCCAATCAGGCTTCCACACTATCTTGGGGGACAAGGATGAAAGGCTTCTTTTTCTGTTTCATTTTTGGCCTTCTGTGCTCCATTTTGGTGAGTAGATGTGCCTGCCTGTGACGTCATACAAAAATCAGGCAGTGTAACGGAAATAGTTTGGACATCTCTGGTCAACCTTGCACTCTTGCGCTCAGGGCACATGTATGCTGTGGTTGCCTTGGTTTGGTCTCATTGTGTTTGCTGTCATGTACAGTGTGGGAAACATCTGCGCTTTATCCAGGTACACATTGTGCAGTCACACCACACCACACCACCGCTGCGCTGTCCAACGTGCCTTTTTCTGGTGTGCTTTTAGCACCATGTTCCTGATTGGACCCAGCAAACAGTTAAAGAACATGTTTGCCAAAGAACGAGCATTTGCCACAGTCATCATGCTGGTGAGATGAGAAGAATTGTGGGATGTCATCTCTAACATTGCTGTGATCATGGTTAACTTTGTTGAAAACACAAATCATCTGTCTGCAGGTGTGTCTGGTGCTGACGTTGTGTTCAGCTTTCTGGGTGAGAAATTCATCACATTGTTTGGCAGGCATGACATAAATATTCTTTCTTGAGTTATGATATGAAAATATAGTTGGGATTGAAAGCAATATTTTTGCCAGGAAAATGAAAGAAATACTTTTCACGTTGTTGTTTTTTTAGCCCAGTTGCAGAAATTCAAGCATAGGTGAAAAATTCAATTCGTTGAATAACAAGAATTTAAAAAATGCCCTGCGGAGAGCCCAAAAAAGGCTTCTTGAGAACATGATGACTGATTATGCGTGGCTTGCGAGCACCAACTTGGACACGTTGCATGAATCTACTGAAGTTTGTCTCCCTCTAGTGGAAAAGCAACGGCCTTGCACTGCTCTTCTGTGCCTTGCAGTTTATGGCGTTCACCTGGTAAGCTTTGATGCACACGTACAATGAGATTTGGTGGGGTGGGTTCATGTTTCTCATCATAATATTGGATGAGATGACACATTTTAAGGGAGCCATCAGAAGTTCATCATTAGACATTGTCACTGCCAAAATGCACACAAATGGAAACAAGACAGCTTCTCCCACAATTGAATGACAATTCTGCTTTTTTTTTTTTTTTTTACCCCAGGTACGGCCTGTCTTACATCCCATTCGCCAGGTAACGGGCACATGCATATGCAAGCTGTAAGTGGTCCAAAACACAAAAGTGACATTTGTCCTCTTTGTGTATTTCAGGGACTGCATCCTCAAATGTTGTTCTGTGTGCTTCTAAAATGTCTGAGTGACCATTCAGGATGCTGCAAGGCTTCAGGCCAGGTGTCGTTTCCATGGAGACAAGTTGTATTTCCATATTCTGTATGTTACTTGCCCACCTGCTTTCAGCATAGAATGTCATTTTTTAAAAATCTGCTCACTTTTTTCCTCTGCATATTTCTGTTATTTATTATGATATCATGTTTTTACATTTTGGATCAAGTCTGTTTATTGGTTAATTGTCAATCTATTTCATAGATCACGGTAGGATAGAATTCTGATCTCAAAGTGCTTTGTATTGTTGCTAGGGAATATATTTTCATTCAGCTTTATCGTCCAGACATTTCAGAGCAACTTTTCTTCTTTTTTGTGAATATTTATATTTGTCTAAGAACATTTGAAAAATGCACGGGATCACTGAACGCTTAAAATGTGAGTTGACGTTGAGGTCAATATGTGACAAGTCCTCCCAATAAAACCGCGGCATTTCCTAGATGCTGAAATCTTTATTCAAATGCTTAAGTTGGTCGACTTATTCATTTCGATGTTGATGCGCGGCCTGCCGATGTTTACCTGCCGCTTGGGTTCACGCCGTCTTTATGCCCGGCGACAGGCTAAAGCCGCTAAATCTCCCCGCTGATTAAATGGCACACACGACACACATGCACATATCAGGTGTCGTGTGTTTCCAGATGTTTGACCTCTTGTCACTTTCACACTTCAGCCCAGGTGCGCGCGTGTGTGTGTGTGTGTGTGTGTGTGCGTGTGTGTGTGCGTGCGTGCGTGCGTGTGTGTGCGCGTGTGGTTTCATTCAATGTTCTCTGCTGACATTTAAATGTTGGTGTGTCCCTGCCGTTGAAATCGAGAGGAAGTCGTCTTTTGATCCTGTTGGAGCATCTCAACAAGTGGCACTGGCATGAAAGTAGGAGGACAAATTGTCCGTTGTTCTTTCTTTGTTTTGAACAAGCAATCCTTTCTGGAATGTGATTTTTGTTGTTGTTGTCATTTGGCCACATGGATGCACTCTTGAATCCATCCTTGAACGTAATTGTTGGTGTGTTGTGTATTTGCAGCTTGACTGTTCAGTCAAGAGCGGCGAGGAAGGGAGGAGCTTCGGCCGACGGATTATGTTCCGTCGCTCACGGCGCTCTTTCACATCTCCACCCAAACACTTGTTAGTTAGCGCTCATCTTCTTTGGGTGATTGATTGTTTTTCTTCAGCACTCAGGTTCTTCTTTGAGTGATTGTTTTTCTTCAGCACTCAGGTAAGTCTGATTTTTCTCGGCTGTTGAAATCTTGTAATGTTTTGAGACTTTTTTTTTTTTAATGTCTACAATTTCTTCAAGTGCTGTCATCATTCACATGTATTTCTGTTGATGTTTTCATCAGTATCATCAAATGTTACATGTTTTGTTTTTGTAGACTGCACTGTTCTGTAGATGAGGGACCAAGTTTTGAAAAGATATTATTTTCAGAAGCTACTCTATATTCTACAGTATCTAAATCCAAGTCAAAGCTTTTAACGTACTTTGCCAAAACTTGCCAGCCAGTTACATCCAGCCAGCCCACACGCGCACAAATTCATTCTGAAAGTCAGTTGGGGATGGAATTGGTAACTAAAGTCTGCTATTGCAGATGAAAGTGGAGCGGCAACAGGACGATGGCGAAACCTCATCGCAGCCCTGCATATCGCGGCTGCTGACCGCCGTGGAGTGTGAGCTTCAGGCCGGCTGGGAGAAGGGCGACCCCACAGAAAGGGGACTCCGAGTCACCCTGGAGGACGCAGAGCTGTGGAGGAAGTTCCAACACATCACCAACGAGATGATTGTCACCAAGACTGGCCGGTGAGTAGAACTGAGAGCTCCAAAAGAAAAAAAATCATTCCTTTCTTTTAGTACGGCTGAAGCTACATTTGAGTTTTTTTAGAAAATTTGAATTCAATATTTTACCAGGTAAGTCAATTGAGAACATTTTCGCATTTACAATGACGACACGGTCGTGAAAACTGCATTAGTCCGGAGGACATTCACTTGAATTATTAAAGAGTGTTGCATTGAAAATGTTATCCCAGCTAACTTAATTGCAGAGTTGTTTTCTTTTCTTTGACCACAGCAATTATCTGAAAACATCTTCCCCCATTCAAGGCTAAAAACACATCACAGTTTGCAAGTTCAAATTCACATATTGCAGCTCCAGCAAACACATAATGGGAGGGGAGCAGAAAACATTCGATGAAATATCCATGACTTGAATATTGAAAATGTTTGAAAAAAATGAGGGTCATCCGATTTAAAGTCATTTGTCATTGGCTCATTTGTCATGTGCTTGTCCTAGACGCATGTTTCCTGTCCTGAAGGTCAACGTGTCGGGTCTGGACCCGGGTTCCATGTATTCCTTCCTGCTGGACTTCATCCCGGCCGACAGCCGCCGCTGGAAATTCGTCAACGGCCAGTGGCTGACGGCCGGCCAGGCAGAAGGAGGCGGCGCGACCCGGGACCACGGCGGCATCTACGTGCATCCGGACTCGCCCAACTTTGGAGCTCATTGGATGAAGGCCACGGTGGCCTTTAACAAGGTCAAACTAACCAACAAATGCAATGCGGAAGGACAGGTATCCAAAAAGGAGTCTGGAAACTCACCGAGCCATTCTAAGTATTTTAACCATTATTCACGGTATGCATATTTCAAAGAATGACTGGTTATCATAATAATTGTATAGCCATTTATTCATTTTGTGCTTTTGTTCCGCTGTTGATGTACTGGAGTGGGAGAGAGTGCAACGCTTGTAATAATCCACTTTAGTGGCTCTTCTGACACACTTCACCTGCGTGCCCTCTCGTAACCACGGGAACGTCATAAACAGATTTTAATTGGTTGGCTGCGGTTTAATGCACTTCCTGCGTTGAGGTTCTTCGTCATCCCTCAGAGTCCCGCACACACATTCACACACACACACACACACCCAGCGGGCAGTAATGTGGTGTTGAAGTTGCACTGTAATTGAATAATTGCTCATCTTATTTGTGCATTATGATAATTACACTTTTTACTGGGAAATTTATTATTTAGAGAGATGAAAGCCAAGGTAAAATAAATTCAAAAGCCCACTCTCCGGCTACCATAGTGTGTGTGTGTGTGTGTGTGTGTGTGTGTGTGTGTGTGTGTGTGTGTGTGTGTGTGTGTGTGTGTGTGTGTGTGTGTGTGTGTGTGTGTTGGCACAACAACAACAACAAAGGTGCCTCTCAAAACGAAAATTGTTTGTTCTTTTGTGTTGTTTTTTCTGAAAGGGCCCAGATTGATTTATTGGACATTTTTAGGGCTTATATAAAGAAAAGCATTTGGACTAAAAACCATGACTTTAATCTGCATATGCATACTGTACAAAGCTGTGTTTTTCTCTTTGTCTTCCAGATTATGTTAAACTCCCTTCATAAATACGAACTTCATCTGCACATAGTGAGCGTGGGCTCGCAGCATCGTCTCGTTTCCAACGTGTCCTTCGAAGAGACTCAGTTCATCGCCGTCACCGCCTATCAGAACGAAGAGGTACGCATATGTGAGATGTGTCATTCAAAAGCTTCTGCACATGAAGTTTATGTGGCATTGATGAGAGGCAAAAAATGTGTCGTGATTACCATTCAACATGATTTTGCTGTGTCTGCTGTTTGTCCTTCAAAATGCTCACTCTTTCTAGTAAACACATCAGAAGCTGTAACCAGAAGTTTTTTTTTTATTTTTTTTATACAGATCACAGCTCTGAAAATCAAATATAATCCTTTCGCCAAAGCATTCCTAGACACCAAAGACAGGTGAGAGTGAACAAACAAGTTGCCTTGTGTTTATCTCTTTCACTCTTAGCATTTTCACCCAGGATGTTAGCATACGATATGATGAACAAGTGTTTTTTGTTTTTTTTCCCCCATTCTGCTGAACCCAGGAACCTGGGTGGGCGGGGCTTGGCAGAGCAAATGGACGGTAATGTTGGTATTCCACCGGGTGAGTCAAAGTGTGAATCTATATTTGTTCCATTCTTGTATTTCAACGTGTAGTGTGACATATCTCACATTTGAAATGTAATCTCTGCCATATCTCATCAGGTTGGTGTTCACTGGGTGGAGGTGCAACTTTTTCCTATGGTGGGAGCCTTTCCCTTCCATCCCATCATCAACACGGATACCGGCACCGTGGTTACGCTGGGCGACACTCTCCCTATCACTACCTGCCACACTGCTCGCACCCCTCAGGTAACTGCAATTAAATAGAATGGGAAATCACAATTTAATGCTGCAATTCATTGTACCGCTCCTTCAGGCGTACCAGCCTCGGCCACCAGGTGGCAGCAGATTACTACAGCAGATCATGCTTTGACGCTAACATGTATTGTCGAAAAAAAAAAAGAAAGAAAATATGCCTCGGTATTGTGATATGATTGATGAAAAAAATGTCAACATATACGATTTCCTTCCACCTGTATGTCAAGGTGTTCAGGCGTTATCAGATGGGTGGAGCTCTACCTTCTCCCCTCCGCCGACCAACAACACGCCTACAACGTTGGCCTCTAACGGCTCCAGGTGAGGCTCCCCCCCCCCGCCTACTATTTCAGATGACAATTTCATCCCAACGCTTGTGTGTGTTTAGCCAGTATCCTTGTCTATGGGCAAGTGGCTGCAGCCAGATGAGCCCCTCCCCTTTGCCACGTGCCATTTTGCAAGGATCAATGAGCAGCGAGTACGTCATGCAACCTCACAGTACATTTCGAGCTGGTGGAGCACGGTGGGCTTCTGACCCTGCCCAGTCTCTCTAACAAGGCACATGATTGCTTGAACAAAATTCACCATCTTTGACCAATGGATATGTATGATCTGTATTCATCATGAAACAGCACCTCTCATTACTCTACACACAAATGATGTTCATGTGGAAAAAGTTGTATCCAAATAGTTGTTGATCTGGAGTCGCGAGCTTGCCTTTTTCTCAAAAATACCAGGAGTGAGCCGTTTTGTTTTGCCCCACTGTTATCAAATATTGGGGCTAAGTAATGCAGCACACCCTCACCCGTTTTGTCAGCAAAACGTTCCAAAACAAACTCTATCAAACATCATTTCAAAGCCAGTAGGTAAGCAGACCTGCACTTTGTATGAGCGATGTCATAATATAGTTCAGCTAAGTTGTCGATGTCTGTCTGATTTAAAAATTAAACAAGGCCTCTGCGTACAAAGACGGTTTGCCCAGCCCTGCTCTAAATCAGTTTAATTCAGCGTGCTTTTATTTGAACCAGTTTAGCTGTTGCACAGTGCTTTCCCGTGTTTCTGTGTAATAAAATATAATGATCATAAATATCATCACATATCATCCCAGTCTGTACTCCCAGCCACACCTACACCACCAGGAATAGCAATCTAATCATTGGGAAAAAACGGAAACTAAAATCGACAAGCTTTAGCATTGTGTGCAGAGGGCCACAGATTTGGAATGAGCTTGACGAAACACTTAAAATATTGCAATCCATATCTATCTTCAAGGCAAATCTAAAAAATCAACTCCTATCACTGTAGGTTTAATGTGCTGATTATTAATGGCATGAACACCTGTGTCCTGTTGTTAATTGATTCATTGCTAATGTACTTCAGTGGAACCAGAATACTGAGACAGACTATCTATTACTTGTTGTCTACTGCTTGTTGTGCCTTATCGTGTGTTTATCTGTATGTTGTCCATCATGTCAGGATATCTGGGCAATATCTGATAGTTATGGGAAACCGGACCCCCTATTAAAAGCTTTACATAGCTTGCCTGGGGTGACCTTTCACGCATCCGACTGTGTAATACTGTTTGTTGTATGTCTTGGATATTGCGTGAATGAACTCAACTAAACTAACTGTGTCGAGTTATTGGTGTAGCCTTTTAAGTGATACAATGTGCATTTGTCTCAAGGAGATGCGACTCCAACGTCATTTCAGAAGTCGGACTGGATGGAAATATGAACTAGTTTCTGAAAATGTCCACTTTATCCGTGTCGTGTTTCCACTATTCGCCAATAGTGGCACTACTGTGCCCACAATGTGTCTAGGGTGCCAAAAATCATCGAAGAAGATTTCTATACCGGAAGTCACGACCCGGATGTTAACCTCCAAACCCAACTTGATTTGAATGCTTATTTTGTTCGAGACAATGTCGGAATAAAGGTACGTTATGATATATATTCAACGAGTCTATGTTTATGGACTTCAGATGTTCAAAATCCAGTGTCATTATTTTAATATTTCACTTGAAACAGTGAGATGATGTGCCCTTTTAGCTGCTACTCTTTTAGGACACATGACCGCGCCGCGCGATCACAACGGTTTGAGTCAGTGGTCCGCGACCTCAACCCAAACAAAAAACGCTGACGAAGCTATCAATCAAATAACGTTGCTCTTTTCATCGCACCACCACCGTGCACGACAAGCACCGCTTAAAATGATCGCTCTTATTTAACTGCTTCTTATTTTCATTCAGTCAGTCGATTTAGCCATTCAGTTGAATGAGGGACATTACACTTTTTTGTGATTATTCAAATTGAAATCCCCTCTGACACTCCGAATTATGTTTTGGCTATGTTTTTTTATTTTTTATAATTATGATTTAAAATATGATTCTCTGTAGGTTGAGGTTCTTGGATGAAGGCATCATGGCTCACATCACTATCAACCAGTATCTACAACAGGTGATGTCTGACGTCAACAACATGAAACCGAAGTAGTATGTATTTATCACCAAAGCTTCTTGTCCTCCTACAGGCATATGAAGCTATTGACAACCAGAAGGGGACATTCTGTGCTGAGCTGCTTTCCTTTAAACACCCCCACGTAGCCAACCCCCGACTCCAGGTGTGTTGAAACCTACAGATCGATGAAAAACAGTTTGACAACTCACTCAGTAACTTGCAGTCATCTTGACATGAATCATTTTTTGCAGAGGGTATAACATTTATACCTGTGAGTATTGCCATATTGTCTGTCCACATGTTTTTTGCAATCATTTTCGTGACATTAATGCTGTTTGTTAGCCTGCTTATGTCGATTGAGCGTTAGCATTAAGCTAGGACAGCTACCATTCAATTCATGAATGCTAAAGTTAAAGAGGCAGAGTTCACTGTACATCTATCATTGGTCAACGCTTGTGTTTGTGTTTTAGTTGGCCAATCCAGAGGACAAATGTCAACAGGTTCTTGAGCCGCCGTACGACGAGATGGTGGCTGCTCATCTCAGGTGGGCTGAGGTATTGGCTTCATGGCGTATTGAGAAATGATCACAGTCTGTATCTCACGGCAGTATTTTTAATTTGCCAGGTGTACATACGCAGTTGCTAATCATGACTTTGTGGAAGCCTACAAGTTCCAGACCATTGTCGTCCAATATCCTTTTTGACGGCATCAGCGTTCAATCAATGATCAGTTATGATCTCGTCTCACAAAACTCACAGTGGTTCCTTGACTTCTCACGTCCTTTTTGAGAGCATTTCAGTCACACAAAGAGGAGAACTGGTGAGTGGCAGCTAAAGCAGGTTACGCATGGAATAAGAATCAATCCCAGTTTCAGCATCTTCCCCCACCTCCTTCTCATCAATGTCGAGGCCCAATTGTCGGGTCACGTCTCTAAAAAATGACTCTGAGCAATTATTTTGGAGTGTGGGCTGTGTTTTTTTCCCCTCCGATCAAACATATTGTTTCTTTTAGGGCGCTGCCTGTGATGTGCACTGTCACTCTGGATCTCAGAATATTTGCCAACAATGTAAGTCAACATTCTAACGTTGTTTTTAAGGAATAGAAAATGTTGTGGTCAATGTATTGATTCCATTGAGCTTCATTGAAGCTGGACATCTACTGTATGTGCTTGCAGGCAGAGCAGCAGTTGCAACAAAAGGGCAAAGGTCAACCGGGCGAAATGCTGGAAAAAGCAGCCGAGCAACTTATGAGCTGCTTTCGAGTTTGTGCCAGTGACAAGTCAGTAATGATAATACATCAATCAAACTTGTAGAGCACTTTTCTCAATTGTGTTCCATATTAAGGTCATGTCAAGGAAATTGAAACTTGTGCTAAACTTGGAATTTGAACAGGGGTGTGTAGACTTTTTATATCCTCTGGATTTGTCTGAACGCTTATGTATTTGGCGTTCTCTCTCTCCCTACCTGGATGTCATCGCTGCCTTCAATATTTCCCTTGCAGTCGAGCCGGGATTGAGGATTCAAAGAAGTGGGGCATGATGTTTCTAAGTAACCAGCTCTTCAAGATCTACTTTAAGGTCTCAAGTCTTTTGGATGTACATTTTTGACTGTGGCTTTGTATATTGATGCTTTGCAAATGTGTGTTCTGGGAATCAGATCAATAAACTGCATTTGTGCAAGCCGCTCATCAGGGCCATCGACAGCTCCAACTTGAAGAACGATTACAGTCCCGCTCAGAAGGTCACCTACAAGTACTACGTGGGCCGCAAGGCCATGTTTGACAGTGATTTCAAACCAGGTAGCTTCATTCACCATGGCATTAGACCAAATAAAAGTAAGGCAATTGTCACATCTGTGCCGCCCCTCCCTCCCTCCCTCCCTCTAGCCGAGGAGTTTTTGTCCTTTTCATTCCGCCACTGCCATCGTGCCAGTCAGAAGAACAAGAGAATGATTCTCATCTACCTGCTGCCTGTCAAGATGTTGCTGGTCAGAACACTTTGAGCTACTTTGACAAACTGTAAGTGAGAGTAACCGCCATTTGTTAACCTTTTAGGGCCACATGCCGACGCTTCAGCTCCTGGAGAAGTACGACCTCCTGCAGTTTGCGCAAGTTACCAAAGCCGTCAGGTGGGTTGTGCATTTATGGAATTAATACCAAAACCTATTATAAGCTCGCTAACGAGGCATTCGTTCAAAGGGTGACGGTAAATTGTCACCCATGAATTTAAGGGGAATAAAAGTCACATATTATTAAATACTCTAAATTGCCAATTTAAAAAAAAATGAAATAGCAACCCATTCTTATTTAGTGATTAAGATGGTTAACTTTAGCATTCCTGAACAGAAGAGTCGGCTTAAATCCTGACTTTCCAGAGATGCTCACGAAAGCCAGCTCAAAATTTGTCTCTGGGAAATTGAAATTCAGTTTGAATATGGACACCCTGGTTCACAATGGTAAAAGGGTAGAAGCTCACAAAAAAAAAAAAAATCCACATTCAAGCAATCCCTGATTCTGGATTGTCTCCTTAGCTACATTTGCTTAGTACGCTTTGTATTCCATTTTGAACTAATGGCCGTGTGTGTACACGTATCAGTGACGGGAACCTGCTGTTGCTGAACGAGACGCTGTCCAAACACGAGACCTTCTTCATCCGCTGTGGCATCTTCCTCATCCTAGAGAAGCTGAAGATCATCACGTACAGGAACCTCTTCAAGAAAGTGTGAGCGTCCGTCGCCGTCACTCTTGCGATGCGCTGAGCGCAAGGAGGGTGTGCGACCGAGCTCTTCTTCTCATCTCTGGTCAGGTACTTACTGCTGAAGACCCACCAGTTGCCTCTGGACACATTCCTGGTGGCCCTGAAGATGATGAAGGTGGAAGATGTCGATGTGGACGAGGTGCAGTGTATACTGGCTAACCTCATTTACATGGTGAGCCCACGCACGCACACACGCACGCACGCTTGGACGCGCAGACACGGACAGACGCGGGAAGGAACGCTGACACGGTTTCTCTGCTCTCAGGGTCACATCAAAGGTTACATCTCACATCAGCACCAGAAGCTCGTGGTCAGCAAACAGAATCCATTCCCTTCGTTGTCTTCGATCTCCTAACCTGCATTAAGCTTAAACTCAACCCCAAAAAACCCCAACTTTTTTTTCCTTTTTTTGTAACGTCCTGTAAAACATGAAATGAAAGAGACTGCTTTGTACCTTCTGTGAGTTTTTCAACATTACGACTAGAGGAATAGACATTTAACTTCATTATTGATTTCATGTTCAGGTTTTATTGTCTGGATTCAAACACAGCAGGAACATCTTTCACGGTAATCTGTTTTGAGGCTATTCACATTTCACCATTTTGACCACAATCTCCATCAGTCTTTGAAAAGTTCCTCACAAACATCATTTTATGTGGCACGTAAATCCATCAAATTACAAATTGAGCTCACTTTGAAATGCATATTGCAAACAAGCAGATTTAAAAAGTAGATTGAACAAACTGTTGTTCTTGACTCCTGATTTCCAGAGTTATCCAACAATTTGTCATGTGTAGGATGAAAATGACCTCTGAACTACAATTTGGCCAGTGACTAATGGATTTGCTGGTAATATACAGAAGAGGAGCTCCTTGATGGTCAAATAGGTGACACCAAAAGGTGAGCGGGTCCACTCACGAGTCATCTCAGTTTAGTTTCTTTTGGACCCTTAGCTTGTGTGCTCATGTGACTGAAGGGCCTCCAGGTGCTGTCTGATCCACACCAAGTGTCGGGACACTTTGGTAAAGACCAGCCCGTTCTCCTGACAGCCGTTAGGTGGCACGATGAGCAGCCCCGTGAGGAACACCGTCCCTCGTTCCGCCGTGGCCAGAGGCATAGCGGACAACAGGCCGCCGGCACATTGCGGAGCCGTTGAACTCGATCGGTCGCTACTAACCGTCTGGGTTGACTGCATCTCTCTTCTTCCAGTCCGTCCCGTCACGCAGAACATTTTATTGCTGAGGGCGAACGAGACGTTGAGCTGGCCGCGACACTCGTCCAAACTCCGGTAGATGAGCGTCTGGTCCAGGTGTCGGTTCATGCTTGCCGCGAGCGCGGCCCTCCCGGAATACATCAGGATGTTTTCGCTGAAATCCTTGGCGGGCAGACACAGGTGGCGTAGGGAGGGGCCGAGAGGCAGCGGGTCGCTCAGCTCCAGGAAGGCCAGGTCGTTGTCGTGCCGGTTGAGAACGAAACGCTTGTGAAGATGGAAAGCCTTGACCGACATGGTTTTATCCGTGGCGCCTAAGAGAAAAGCGGCAGACCTTACTTTGGCTTTGTAGAAATGTTGTCGGACAAATGATTTGTTACCAGCGACGACAAAAAAATTGGAGGGTTGAGGGTCTGATTCCTGTAGGAGGCAGCTGGCGGCAGTTAGGACGGCGCGCGGACCCAACAAGACACCGGCACAAAGTTCCGTCCCGCCGCTTCCCACCAGCAATGCCTGTGGACGGACGGTAGATCATTTCATTGGAACATTTTCCTCCCCAAAAAAGTGGTGGTGTTCATGTCACCTGCCAGGGACAGTTTCCATGGTGACACACGGATGCTGTCTGAGGCGAGCCCTGCAGTCTTCCGCAGGGAAAGTTTCCTGAGGAAAGACCAGATGTCAGATGGAGGTCCAAAGTCTACCCGAGCGCTTGTTGCTGTTGAAGACCGACCTTCAGGCAGGCAGCTTCGACCGTCGCTGTGCAGTTTGAATCCTGCCACGCAGGAGCACGTGAAGGCGTAAGAGGTTGTCGTGCACAGCTGGTGACAAACATTTGGGCCTTGGGTGGGACACGGGAACCTTCCTAAAATAGGGTACGTGTTGACGCAGAACCATCCGAGAGGAGGATTTTTGTTAGCGGCCCTCAGGTTTACCGGCTAGCACTTGCGGCGCTACTTTCAGGGTTCCTTGCTCTTCCTGGCTGTTGAGCGGCGCTTCCAGTTGGCATGCCCTTCCGTGGTGGGGGGGCGAGCAGGAGCAGTGGAAACCGGCTGCCTGTTTTGTGCATTTCCCACCATGAAGGCACGGGTTGGGCTTGCACACGTTCTTATCTGTCACAAACAAAAATGGAAACGACAGCAGATCTGAGAAGAATTGACCAAAGTCATAAACGCGTGACCTCAGCCTGGCTGCAACCGATCGCGCGCGGCCAGTTTACCTGCCGTCTTCAGGAAACAGGAAGTGCACATTCTGTATCCAGTTCAACCAACACGACTTCTCAACAAGACTGGGTAAGCATTAGTTCTGTTATTTTTCTTTTTTTTTTCTTTTTTTTCTCTCTCTCACACACATTTGCTTTGTTATATTTGGCTGTTTAGTTCAGAGTCTCAGGTGCCACTTTATTAATATGTCAATGTTTTCCCAATGTTTTGAACACTCCCCACCAGTCAGTCAGCAACATTTCTTGGCAATGAACTTACTCTCGTAAGTGTCCCAGAACTTGTCCTGTCGAGAAACACACGTGTTGAAAAGTAGAAGGCAAAGACTGGCACAGGTGTTGCGCTGTACTACTACTGTTTGTGCTGACCGTCATGCCTTTGTCTTCAAAGTACTCCCTGGCCTCCTCGTAGGAACAGCGCTCCTCGTAACATTCCCGCTCCAGGTTGCCTTGCAGGAACTCCTCCACGAAGAAGTGATTTGCTCGCTTGGAACGCAGGAAAAGGCTTTGTGCAGCCGGCGCCTGCACAAACACTGAAAGGCCATGCCACCGAGCCGTGAGATGAGGTGAGTTTTTCAACAATGGCGCCAAAAGAATCAATCATTGGAATGCGTTATTTGCACACTCAGATGTACCGTGCCAGGGTTCATACAAGCCGTACTTTGCAAAGCGCCACTTGGAAAGCTGTGGTTGGCTTCTACTTAATTGAGGACTAAGCTACGGTCATGCTTATGTAATGCCAAAAGTAAACGATTACAAAAAAACAACGTACCTGGATTTTTTTTTTCTGTTTTACTCAAACAGAAGAAACATGATAATCACTCAATATTTAAATAGTACATATATGAAATTGGAGGTAAAGCTTCCATGTGAACTGGAAGGATTGAAAAAGAATGCGCTGCTTGTGTCAATCGACAAGCACCAAGACAAAAAGTCGTGTAACGCAAAGTTGAACTCTTACCGTCTGCTTTTGCGAGGACCTGAAGGACGCATGGCAGCGAGGTGAACCAGAGAAGACACACTGCAGGTAGCGCCATGACACCGAGTGCTCCGCAAGTGTCGTCACATCCCGGTGTTGCCAACACACGGTGAGTCCCTCCCAGGGTCACCCGCTGAATGTTTGTCTGTCTCCATCACATGTTCACGTGTCGACGGTTTGCGGGAAACGCTCTGTCCTTGGACTCCGACCTCCCAAAACAAGCAGCAGCTCTGTTTGCTCGTTCTTTGGTTCATTTTATTTGCGGACGGGGGCAGCTCCTGATGGCACTTTGCTCTTCTTCTTCGAGTGTCCTTAGTTCATATGGATACTTTTCATTCACACACACACGTGCGCTGTTGCAGACTTTATTTATGAGCTTTGAAAAATGCACAAAATGGAAAAGCTTTGGCGTTCAAGCCAAACCGCATGATTTTACAAGTTGTCTCCAAGGAAGCTGCGGCCGCCTTATAAATACAGCCTCCTGATTGGTCCACTTTGCCGCCTCACCCTGCCTTTGTCGTTGCGCAACAGCCTCATGGCGTTCCGGATCCATTTGATGAATTTGGAGACTTGAGTGTAGACGCCGTATTTGCCTTCTTTTGCACAGCCTTCGCCCCAGCTCACGATACCAGTGACAAAATAGGTGGCTTTGTACAATGTAACGTGCGGACCGCCACTGTCTCCGCGACACGAATCCATGGCTTTTTTGTCATAGCCTGCGCAGAACATGTGTGCCGAGATACGGAAATTGCTGGATTCTTTACAAGTCTGCTGAGGCACATAAGGTACAGCCAGGCGCTGCAGGATGGTGGATGTCGGCAGATTTTGGCCAAGACGGCCAAAACCGCTAACCAAGCCATTCTGCTGCAGCATGAGAACCTGCGAGGAAAAGAGTTAGTCGAGCAAACATCCCAAAAGTTTGGGATATTTGGCCTTTGCACCACCATTGGTCTTTAAAACAGTTCTCTTCGACATGCTCGTTGCATATTATTGACCGTCAAACCGAGATGATGCCAAAAAATGGATATGACAACAGCAGGTGACCTCTGTCACAGTGTCATCAAAGTTGTCATGTGGTGTTCCACAGGGTTCAATTTTGGAGCCCTTGCTGTTCTCATTGTATTTGCTACCCCTGGATTCCAGGTGGTAGATTTGTAAAGTACTTTTGTTTTTTTTCAATATCAGGCAGCTGGCCAAAGTAAAGCTACTGGTTTTATATCCACGCCTTTGTTCTATTGCAGCGAGATGACTGTAATGCAATTTAATTTGGAGTCAGCCAGTCCTCCTCCAGAAAATGCTGCTGCTCACCTCCAGAACGTAACTCCAATTCTGGCCTCCCTTCACCAGTTCACAATACATTTGAAAGTTCATCGTAAGAACATTTACCTTCTCAGCAAAATCCGGATCAGGAAGACAGGCTGGCAGGATGTACCTGGAGAACTTGATGGGCGTAGCCAGTTTGAGGAGCGCAATGTCATTGTGGTAAGTGTCCACGCGGTAGCCCTTGTGGGTTAGGGCGGCGTCCAGGTAGTGAGTGGCTTCCGTCCCCTCATCTACCAATAAGTCAAACTCACCTGGATGGACAGAAACGATGTCATTTGATCACAAATAGTAAAGTTGGGAAGGACTGCGATTGGTCAGTTGCACCCACCCAGCCTCACAGAGATATAACGCGTGTGGTTCATGCAGTGCGCCGCTGTCAAGATGATGTATTCGTTGAGGATGGTACCGCCACAAAACCCTCTGTCGTTTTCATCCAGGAGAAGTGCCTGCATTGACAAAAGGGAGGGAGGGAGGGAGGGGGGAAAAAGACGCACATGGACGGACACCTGTTTGTCGCGTGGAAACAACTCGGGCTCCGATTTACTACGATCCAAAATTGCGTGAAAGAATGTTTAGCGCCGATGTTTTTCTCCGTGAAGAATTATGGGAGAGCACAAAAAGATGGAAGTGTTGTTGGAAGGCCTTGACATTTGTTCAGAAGCTTCACAATTTCATTGCTGATTAGACCGTACGCCGCGATCATTTCAAAAAGCTTTACACAAGCCGAAACGATCCATTCTCGTCTGGCGATATCCGCCCGGTTAACGGATCCGTCATCTTAGCGCAGTAAATCAGGCCCTTGGTATGTGAGTTGATCATCTGTCTGCACCTGCCATGGACATTCTCCTGGTGGACAGTTTTCCCCATTGACTATGCGGTTCATTCCCGCGACTTCTGCGGTGAGTTCTTCCTCGTCTCCGTATTCAGGCATCATTTCTTCAGCGCTGGCATTGCCGGGAGGCGGCGACATCTCCGTTAGACCGACAGCCGATGTGCGGTTGCCGTCCACGTGGGTCTGGTTGAACTCGGTGACGTTTGGGCGCTGGTACGTGAAAACGGTTCTGGTTTTGTCCGAAATTGTAACGCCACATTTGAAGGGCTCTGCAAGAGTTTTACGGCGTGAGGAAGAGGCTCAGAGTATCAGAATGCGGCCCGTGCCGAATGCTGCTCACCATTGGATTCG
Organism: Syngnathus leptorhynchus; assembly: GCF_054491065.1. Taxonomy (NCBI): domain Eukaryota; kingdom Metazoa; phylum Chordata; class Actinopteri; order Syngnathiformes; family Syngnathidae; genus Syngnathus; species Syngnathus leptorhynchus. Next base: position 25,502,333 of record NC_141195.1, read on the forward strand.
CAGGATTTTTCATCCGAAGACAAAAAATAGCCATCGGCGCATGAGCACTCAATGTTTCCTTGTTCCACCTTGCAGAAGTGCTGGCAACCTCCGTTTTGGATCTCGCAGAGTTGAGGAATAGCTGGGCGGAAACAAAATCGATGCTTGAAAAGCTGTTCAGGTCGTCCATGGCAGAGTGGTTCCTCACTCACCAATTTCACAATTGGAACCCTGGTAGCCGTCGTAACAGTAGCAGGTGTACCTGCCGATCCCGTCTTCGCAACGTCCCCTGTGCGCGCAGGGCATTGTAAGACACGCGTCGCCGTCTGGGTCCACCACATACCACACATTTGGATCAGAAAAACCCAACAAACAAACAACGGAACATTTTGGGCAAAGCCTCTCACTTCTTACCGTTGTATACGGCCCAGAATTTATCCTGAAAATGAGCAAGATCGAATCAAAAAGCATGACTAGAAAGTGTCAATTGAAGACTTTTGTCAAGTGAAAAGTTGTGCCCAAAAAAACAGTGCTACCTGGCCACCAATAGCAGCAATACTAGCTTCATCGGGTTACTGGCACACACACACACTTACTGTGGAAGGATGTTGAAACCAAACTATTTTCCAACAGTAGATTAGCCGATAGCGCTCTTATTTCAAGATATCGAGCACTCGCAAAGTCTGCCGATACCCATCGCGGTTATACCGGTCACTGGCACCTTCTTGTATCAGGAGGTAAATGGCATGCATAGCTGGCGGAAGGATTTTTCAAGTATCCATGTCAAGCCCATTAAAATTCCATTTCTGTTGCTATTTTACTTAAGGTTTGTACTATTCATGCTTAGTGGGCAATATTCGTCGTGTCTTTCTGCCCAAATGTGTACAGTTCTTTGCCAACTCAATTTCTGCATGGTGTGTCTATTGATTTCCATCCGTGTCCGTCCACCCTCCGCTACCTTTTGAATCTGGTGATTTATGGTACTGGATGCTTTTATAATTGTGGATATGCTCGATGCGTGATGTCGGTACTATCTTCGTTTTCCGTCATTAGCTGCCATCTTGTGACGTACCGATGTCACACAATGGCAAACCTCTTTTGGGCGCATGTCAACTATTCGCAAAAAAGCTAGTATCTACATAAAGCTCGTTATTTAGCTAAGAGCTAGCAAGTAGCTTGCTAACTTTGAGAGTGGCTTGTTTTAGGTCAGGTGTTAGTGTGTGTTTCTGGAATTGCGTATACAGTTTTGTCTTTATCTTCAAAAATCTCCCGCGCTTCCTCCCAACTGCAGCGTTCCTCCCGACACTCGCGCTCCATGTTGCCTTGCTTGAGCTCCTCAAAGTATTTGTTGGCTCGTCTGGGCCGCGTCAACACCTGACTGGCCTCACGGGTGCCGAGGAACACTGAGGACGGCGAGAGAATGACGATCACTACTGAGGATAATCAAACAGACTTGTACGTCAAACTGAAAATACAAGAATCATCAAAAATACAAAAATGGTCAGGAGCATTAGCAAAGCTAGGTTAGCTTGTTAGCCACTACATTCAAGAAAGGCCACGACCTCCCTCCCTCCCTCCATCCAGCCAGTTATTGAAATCATCTTCATAAATGAGTCCGACACGGAGTCTCCAGAGTACCTGGAGAACTTCAAGGCCGGATTGGGGATTCAAAGCCCAAAACGTACACAAATGTGCTAACGACTCGCTCAAAGTCCAAAATCTGAGGCTAAAATGTACGTGTGAACAATTTGGCTTTTATGTGCAAAAGAAAATAATCAGAACAAGTCATCCACTCATTGTAAACACTTTGAGAATCAATCAGGTGATCCAACATTCATTAGGTGTGGCATCACACTCCATATTCTAACCATGGAGGCATACAAAACAAACAAACAAACAAACACACACACGCTTCATCCCCCCCACCCCCCCCACCATCCCTCGCCATTCCACATACATACCGTGAGCGGCAGCCAGGTGGAAAAACAGCACGCCAAGCCACACTCCACCAAAACAAAACATTACGTCTGATGGCCAGTTGACTAGAAGAAGCTCTTAGTGGCGACGGAATGATCCCAAGTCTGAATACACAGCGAGGGGCAGGAAGGGAGGCCGATGACCTCTGTGGGGGAGGAAGGGGTGTCCGCCGTCCACGTGTTCAAGTGGACCCATCTGGATGGGAGGAGATTGATTGCCTTGGCAAAATACTTCACATACTGTACAACTATCTCATCACGGAGAAGGAATCTTATCAATGTTAGCGCTGTAGAATGATAAACAAAAAAAACAAACATTTCTTCAATTATTATGATTATTAATCATTCACTAAACAAAGTTCCATACCATGTAGAAAAACCCTCAGAAAGAGAAGTTGAGCCAGACTCATCTGACTTTTTGGTTTGTTGTGTTGGACGAGAACATTTTGAACACAGTTCGTAATGTCTGCCACATCTTTGTCACTCGTCAGCAAAAATCAGATGATTGCAGTGGCTTATCTCTAGAAGACAGGTCAAAGGCATTTCTTGCGTTTTTACCAACTATAGAATCATTTTGAAATGAACCGTGTTCAATCCACAACTGGCCTTTTCTTGATTTGTGTTGAATTGGTGTTTTTGTGAGGAGTCCTCATCAGCAAAAGTCAGACAAAAGAAACGGAGCAGATCATTGGAATGAATTGCAATTGTGATTGTATATTCTCCGACCAGGGTCGCTTGTGGTCTTCAAATTTGTTTGTGTATTTATTTATACAGAACATTCGGCCGTCATGAAGATCTGGTGTGGTATTTTGTCATCCAAGAGATAGAAAAGAAAATCCCTTTGTTAATTCCTAATTTTCATTTGATAGCTTTTTTTTCCCCCCCAAAAAATAAGAACACAAGACATTCAATGACCATATAGAGATGGTTTTTATTTCAGACCTGAAATTTGTAACTATCAACAACACAATGACAAATCATTCGGTGTTAGACGACTTTCTGTTGCATGTCAGGTACAACTGTGTTTAGGAGGAAGTTCCTAGACTCCACCCAGTCAACAAACTTGGCCACATTAGTGTAAACACCAAAGTAACCCCGGATGGTGCAGCCTTTCCCCCATCCCACCACACCTGAAAGGAAGTGGGTGGAGCCATAGAGAGTGGTCATCGGGCTCCCGTCGTCCCCGCGGCAGCTCTCCTGGTCACCCGCCAGGTAGCCGGCGCAGAGCATGTTGTCGGTGAAGTTGAACCGGGAACTCTCGGAGCACAGGGAATTCTGGATGATGGGGACAGACATCTTGCGGAGGACGGGCGAAATGGGAACCCCCCCGGAGGCGATGCCTTGGTGGTTTCCTCCAACGGTCCTCTTGCCCCAACCGGACACGGTGTGGTAGCGTAGCAGCAGTAGCTCACGCTCTGCCAATTCTTTGGTGGGCAGGCAGATGGGTAGCACGTTGCTATTTAGCGAGACGTTTCGACTCAGATGCAGGAGCGCAATGTCGCTGTCGCCCGTCGCCGGCTGGTAATTCTCATGAACGATCACCCTCGAAACGGGGATTCTTTGTTCCGTGCCGTCCTCGGCGTCCAGGTTGTGTTCCCCTGGAAACGCAATCAGTCAAGTCAAATGGGTTCATCCCTTCACCAAGTTGAGATGAAAGGCACGAGGAAAGGAAGGAATCAATGATTTGCTTCGACGTAGTCATGTCGTTGCCTTTACCTGCCACCACAAGAAGTTTGACAGGCTCGATGTTGGAGACACAGTGAGCGGCAGTAAGGACTCTGTCGGGACGGATCAGAACGCCTCCACAGTGACTGCCTCCGTTCAGTTGAATCAGAACCTAAAAATGACACTATCTTCAAAATGTGTGGTATGGCCCACTTAACGCCAAAGGTCCGCTTCAGACCTCGCCTCGGTCATACTTTACGACGAGAGCCTCTACCTGCCAGGGTAACTCTCCTTTGGTACCGTGATTGGATCCGACAAGCCTCGTCTGATCCATCATGCTCTGATTGTTTGGAGCCAGCTGACCACACGGAAACTCCACTGAAAGACAATTTCAAATAGAGCTACAGGAACCTCTGCAAGATATTTGTGTCCCAACGAAGATACGTGACTGCTTTCGAACGGACCGCTCAATGAGCGCCGTGTTTTTGGGCACTGTTCGACGCTCCTGATTCAGCTCACGTTTCTTAGCGGAAATCCTCAAATCCTTTTTGAAAAATAGTCACTAGAGTAGTTTTGTTTACTCGCGCTTTTCTTTTGCAACCGTGCTGTTAGCGTAAGCAAGCGACGACGGATGAAGGGATACAAATACGGCATTTGATTGGTTACGATGATTTCCCTTCAACGGGTCGTTAATATCGAGGTTGAAATGATTTCACCCTGTGCGATGCACTGTCGTCCATCTTCGCCCAGCATGTAGCCATCGGCGCAGGAACATTTGCGGCGTTTCCCCGAACCGTCGCAAAAGTGCTGACATTGGCCGTTGTGGTAGATACACTTGAGCGAGTCTTCAAACACTGAAAGATGGGAAAGAGGTGCGGCAAAACCAGCAAGGTCACGGCCACGTCATTATTTCCTGCAGTACCCATCTGACAGAAGCGTCCTTCAAAGCCTTCGGCGCATTGACACCGGAAACCCGACTCGGCGCTGACGCACACGCCCTTGTTGAGACACGGGTTGACTTTGCAGGGGTCCCGACCTGACGCCGCAATAATTCACAACACGAACGAAAATCAGCCCAAAAGAACAGGAAGAGAAATTGGTCATTCGAGTTCAGCGCAACTTACGGTCATAGGTATCCCAGAATTGCCTCTGTGGAAACAAAGAACAAGAAAAACACGCCAATCATATCTTCAGAAAGAAATCTTCGTCAGCGTGAGGCCAAATCATTCGTACAAACTAATGTAAGCAATTCAAAGGCAACCGGCTGACCGTCATGGCGTCGTCCTCAAACACTTCTCTGGCCTCCTCGTAGTCGCAGATCTCCTCGCGGCATTCCCTTTCCAGGTTGCCCTGCTTGAGTTCCTCCAAGAACCCAGAGTTTGCTCGTCGCCATCGGCTCAGCACCGAGTCCGCCGCCTGCTTCTCCACAAACACTGAGGCCAAATGTATCGTCAAAGGATGGCTCACAAACTAGCCCAAGTTGTTAGCACGGTACGTTAGCTAGGCGGGAACGAGTACGTTTCCATGTAAAGGTGGCAACTTTAGACAAACCTCCAGCTGCGGCGATGTCAAACAGCAGAATCAACAAAAAGCAGATTCTCGCCAACATGATAGCTAGCTAGCGTTCGGCTCCCAAAAATCAAGTTTCAGATCCGCTCCAACCAGAGGCAGAGCCTTTAAGCCAGAACTCCCTTACGACCCTCGGACTCGGCAAAACAAACACGTTTTAACCTCTTTTTGCGGGAGGTCTGTAAACAGAGCAGAGGTCAACTGGCTTTGGATTTGGGAGTCAAAAGTATCGCTCCGCAAAAACATGAGCAGAACATCGGGCCATCCTATCTTGAAGCTCTGCTCTTTTATCGTACCGCGAAAAAGATTCAATCGTCTTTGGTCTCATTGGCCAATTTGGGTGCTGACACATTTGAAGAACCATACGTGATATTTGGACAGAGATGGAAAATGCAGGTCCAGAAAGTTCGTTGTCCGTCTCTGTATTGGAATGATTTTGGTGGTCGGCGTGTCCGTCTCACAGTCCATCGTAGATTGAAAATGCAGGTCCAGAAAGTTCGTTGTCCGTCTCTGTATTGGAATGATTTTGGTGGTCGGCGTGTCCGTCTCACAGTCCATCCTTCTAGGTTGAAATTATGGCCTGCTGCTTGAGGTTCTTCCCGTCCTTTTTTCATAATTTCCCTTCAAAATGAATGTCTTCGATGATTTGAAAATCAATACGTGTGCCGAAGTATGCTTGCCATATGACCTACCGCTAAGAAGCCAAACTAAAGTTAGCTCATCCCGAATGTCTGCAAATGTATGTATGTTTATTTCCTCGATTACTCTTTTCCTAATACTAGTTGTGTGTTTTACAGCTTATCTGTTGCTTGGAGTCGGACTTTTCCATTTTTGGCCCGATGTATTAGCCAGTCCCTATTCCATCCACGGGGGTGGCGGGCGTGCCGGAGCCTATCCCGGCCGTCATCGGGCAGCAGGCGGGGGACACCCGGAACCGGTTGCCAGCCAATGGCAGGGCACGCAGAGACCAACACTCGCACTCACACCTAGGGACAATTTAGAGTCTTCAATCGGCCTGCCGAGCATGTTTTTGGGATGTGGCCGAGAAAACCCACCCATGGACATGCAAAGTCGGCACAGGGAGGGCCGGAGGTGGAATCCGACCCGCACCGTCCTAACTGTGAGGCGGACGTGCTAACCAGTGCGCCGCCATAGCCAGTCACTTTTCATAGCAAAATCCTTCTGACTTTTCAAGCGGGTGCAGATTCCCCAAACAAGTGGCAAGGATTTATTTCATGAAGATAAGTTTCCATATTTTTGCCAAAGGGTGCACTGCGGCCGCACAAAGCAAAAAGTGCCTCTGTTGGTGCCATCTGAAAACATTTGAAAAAGTGCAAAAAAGAAACCATGGAAGAGGTCGGATTAGCTTGACAACTTCAAGTTGAGAACCAAACAGGGCAAACGACGACGGGGAATTGAGCGCTTGGGTCATACGTAGGTGGTGTCAAAATCGAGGCCCGGGGGCCAGTTACGGCCCACCACATCAAGGCAAATTCTGCATCCACTTTGTGTCATTAGTAAAATGACAATTTGTTTTTCGCTTTTGAAAAAAATTAGGATATTGCTTGCAATTTTTACTACCATTCATCTTTTCCAAACATTTCAACGGTTTTTACTCAGTACATAGTTCTTCATCAGTTTGTTTTGTAGCCTATACTGTATCTAGAATACGTTGACAATCCTAATGGCAAACTATGACTAGGATGTGGCCCGTGACAAAGATGAGTTTGGCAGCCCCGGCTTAAGCGGTTCGGTTGTACAGTGGAAGTCGCGTGTCGTTCCCGAGCTGTACCGGCGTGGTCACGCGCTGGTGTATCCACGGCAGGTAGTTGGAGACGCGAGCGTAGATCCCGTAGTGGCCCGGCCGGGCGCAACCCTTCCCCCAGCTCACGATACCCAGCAGGAAGGTGGTCTTCTTATACTGCGTGACCAAAGGCCCGCCGCTGTCACCTTTACACGAGTCGGCCTGGCCCGTAAGGTAGCCGGCGCAAAACATGTTTTCGGTGATCCGCACGCCGCTCTCCTGGATGCACTGTTGCGTCCGTATGCGAGGCACCCTGAGGCGACGCAGCAGATGCGAGGTGGGCCCGTTCTCGGCTCGCCGCCCCCAGCCGCTCACCGTGTGAATGCTGATCGCCCACAGATAGCGTTCGGCTAAGGATTTGGTGGGCAGGCAGGCCGGCACGGCGTACGGCGTGTAAACCAGCGGAGAGGCCAGTCGCAGTAGGGCAATGTCGTTGTCGGCCGTCTTCTTTTCGTAGCGCTCGTGCGTGAGGATTTGAGCCACTTGGATGATCTGCTCTGTTCCCTCCTCCACCAAGGTGTTGTGCTCACCTGTCAAATAGAAAGCAGATAGCGAGGCGGATACGGCGCGCGGGTACACTGGAGTTCACTCGGCCGGTAACTCATGAATGGCCACAAAGTCAGGTTGCTTGTTGTTGACTGTCTTGTGGCAGCCTAAAAGCTTCTGGCATTCAAAACGATTCTTTGGTGAGAAAACGCAATTGATGGTAAAAGCTGCTTGTTGTCAGCGCTGGCTGCTTTCATCATAGTCGTCGTTCTGAGCGACAGGTCACCACGTTAGCCTAAAATCTTTTCAGAGACCTTATACCTGCAACCACCTTTAGAAACTGGACGTCGGCATCTTCCAGGCAGTGAGACGCCGTGAGGATCCACGTGGGTTTAATAATGACTCCGCCACAGAAACCTTTGCCTTTATAAACCAGCAACACCTACAAGAAGCACCAAGAAACGCGTTGGAGTTCACCAGACCTGGGAGAATCTCACGCTTCAGTACCTGCCAGGGACATTCTCCTTTGGGACACTCGTTTCCACCCACAATCCGAGCGCGAGGGTCAAGCTGATTGGCTGTGTTTGGATCTCCGAGGATTGGGGTCATGCCGCACGTTATTGAGTCTGAAGCAAATGACATCACACATACAGATGGAATACACGCCTTCATAAAATACTAACTCCAAGCTCACCTTTAGCTATGCAGCCCTGACCGTCAGCATCCAGCAAGTATCCGTCAGCACAGGAGCAGTTGAGTCTTTCTCCCCTCTCGTCTTCATTGCAGAAATGCTCACAGCCTCCGTTTTCTAGCAGACACGAGTTTGCCCCGGCACGGTCGTCTACAGAGCGCAACGAGATTCTAGGTGGACCGAATCAAAGACGCGCGGGAGCTAGCCTTACCCAGCTCGCAGTTGAGGCCGCTGAAGTGAGGCGGGCACAAGCAGTTGTAAGACGTCGGCAGGACGGAACAAGTCCCCCCGTTCGAGCAAGGGCTGGATTCACACCTGTCTGGAACTGGGAGATGGCACTTGTTCACAGCAAGTCAAGACTAGCAAACAAATTGTTCAAGAGGAACAAAGTCATCCAATCAGTTGACACCCTTTTCTTTCTTGTCATGTCAAAATCACGTTTTAGCAAATTCAAGTCGAAATGGGCCAGTGTTGATTCCGCTTACTGTCGTATGTCCTCCAGAACTCGTCCTGAGGAAACACAAAGCCACGGGCATTTGAATCAACACTCGGTTGGGGACGAACCTGAATTGGGTGTGGAAAAAAACCAAAACAAGATCTGCCAACCGTGGCCTCTTGATGCTCAAAGACCTCACGTGCTTCCTCGTATGAGCACTTCTCCTCCAGACACTCCCTCTTCAGATCCCCCTTCTGCAGCTCCTCCAGCCAGCCCGAGTTGAACCTTTTGCTGCGCACCAACACGCTGCGTGCCTCATCTGGATCCAGGAAGACTAAGGAGCAAGCACACTACAGGGTTGAAAAGCGGAACTGGTTCAGGACCAGATGACACGTCTCCTCCTCTGACCTGAGGCCAATGATGGCGAGCTTAAGACCACCAGCAAGTTTACGAAGACGCTCAAACGCGTTGTTGACGCCATGGGAACGCCGCTCGCACCGTATGGGGCTGAAGTCCGTCAACCCCGAAGCTGATGGGCCTGATGAGACGACTCCGCCTCCTTTATCTGTTTGGGGAAACTCTCTCCGTGCCCTCTGCTGGTGAGCATTTAACACTACTGTCACAATGTCTTCAGTTCTTTTTACTGATGGACACGGCAACACGTATGTGGAGCTGAAATGGGATTGAAATCTAATCTCTGCATTCAGGGCAGATAAGAGAAAGGCTACGAAATGAAGGGAAAGCAAAGAAGGCTTTGCTGGCACCGATCTCGCACCACCGTAGAGATTTGAGCATTTTTAGCTGGACAAAAATGGAGCAAACGCTTGACAACCAACAGTTTATTGAAACAAAAGCACATATCAAGTTGTGGGTTGGCAAATTGGCTTTTACCATCTGCTCATTTGAAGTTGGATCCAGTCCAGGAAGTTGCTGACTTTGGTGTAAATGCCGTACATGTTGTTTTCAGCGCAGCCGTGTCCCCAGCTCACCACACCGGTCAAAAACCAAGTTTTCTTGTAGCGCGTCACCAGAGGGCCGCCGCTGTCGCCCTTGCACGCGTCTTGACCGCCCCTTTGGAAGCCGGCACAGATCATGTTGCGCGTGATGTTAAGTTTGGTGTGCAGGCGACACTCTTGCAGCGGCACCCGCGGTAGCACCAAGCGCTGGAGCAATCTCGCCGTGGATCCGTGCAGCGACAGGCGACCCCACCCTGACACCGTGTTGTGCCGCATTGCCGCCAGCGTGCGGGCGAACGAGCTGTTCTTAGCCGGGAGACAGATAGGGACCACGTAAAGTCCCATTTTGATGGGACGGTGGAGCTTCAGCATGGCCAAGTCACTGTCGTAGCTGGACTTGTTATAACCGCGGTGGATCAAGACTTTGGATACTCGCCGCTTCTGCTCCGTCTTCTCGTCTGTCTCGAGGTCATGCTCGCCTTCGGGGGAGCAAAAAGAAGATTTCCTGAGCTCCGAGCTTTGCTTTCCCGTGGATCCTCGGTCTTACCCACAACCACGTGTAAGATGTTGTTTGGTTTCTTCCACACGCAATGAGCCGCCGTCAGTATCCATTGGTCGGATAAGACGATGGCGCCGCAGGAAAGCTGGTGGTTCTCAGTCAGGAGAGCCTGAACGGGAGGTCGTGGTTTTTTTTTTTTAACATCATTCATTTGTCACAGTGAAGGACGAATCCCACCTGCCAGGGACAATGTCCTTTGGGACAAATCTCTCCGTTGACAACTCTCGGACCAAAGTGGACCAACGGTCGTCCACACGGGACGGCGTCTAGGACAGAGGACACCCGCCGCCAAACATTTAGCGCCCGTCTGAAATCAACGTGAGCAATCTGCTCTGACCTTGTGGAGTACAGGTACTATTGTCCTGATCCAAACGGTATCCCGGTGCGCAGAAACAAGTGTGCGTCCGGTTGGGAAAGTCTTTGCAGAAATGTTCACATCCCCCATTCCTATAGCGACAACCATTGGCCGTCACGCGTGCTGCCGAGAAATACGCACACACGTCATACGTCAGTCCGTAAGCAATCACGACTGGTGATCCAACCGCCGCCTTGCCTTTGTCACAAGTGGATCCGTGAAATCGAGACGTGCATTGGCAGACAAAAGTGTCCAGCTTGCGAGTGCAAGTGCCGCCGTTCTTACAGGGAGATGACAGGCAGTGATTCTCGGCTAGAAAGGGGAAACATCAGGAAGCTTATCCGAAGCGGCCTTTCGAGCTGCCTTCAAACGGACTGACTGACTGACTGACTGACTGACCTGTGTACATTCTCCAGAAGATCTCCTACAAAGCAAATGCGGCACATGACTCGGAGGCATTGGATCAAAAACATCTACTGATAGAAGTCCACTGACCAGCTGCTGCGGGAGAGCAAAGATCTCCTTTGCTTCTTCATATGAACATTTCTCCTCGAGACATTCCCGCTCCAGGTTGCCTTGTTTCAGCTCCTCCCAGAAATAGTTAGCTCGACGGGTTCGATGAAGGAAAACGCTGGCGTTGGCTTTCTCCAAAAACATGCCTGTTTCAATAGTGGCAGCAGAAAGGAAACATTTGAAATGCCCTTTCCCCCCCCCTCACATTCCATCCTAGAGCCTTTGATGCTAACCGTCTGAGATGCGAGAGAGTCACATCTGTCATTGGTTACTCTCAACCAAGTTAGCTAGCTAGCGCTATTCTTGTTTCTGCTTGAAAGGAAGCTGGATCACGATCTCGGTCGGGTGAGACCCGTCGGCGTATCTGCTGCGGTAGCCGATACCAATGTCACCGACGTTTCATCCAACGCTCGCTTGAACATCGACATGATCAATCAATCTGCTTTCTAACACGAGATTTTGGCCACGTTTCGATCAAATAGAAAAAGGAGGAAGATAAAGGAGAGTTGCAACACTCGAGAAGGCGGAGGACTGACCTTCAGGAAGCCCAATGCATGCTGGGATACAAGCCAAGAGTAACCCTAAGAAGAAGAAGAGCGGCTTAGTGTGCCTGCTTGTTGTCGCCATTTTGATTCTGATCTGGACAAAGGTCAAAAAAGGAGAAGTACACTGTCGTGTGTAAACTGCCCAAATATGGCTGGGCTTTGTTGGTTTTGTCTCTTTGGACTTTGGAGTTTTCCACTCATCTGTTTTGGTCCCTCACAGCCATTGAAAAAACATCCGCTTGATTTCTCATTTATTATGGACATTTTCGAAATGTGCTTTCACACAGAATCGGTCAAAGGATCCAATCTGATCCTTGCATTTGTAAACCAAGAGAGAAATTGGAATGGGCAAAATCCTGTCGTAGGTTCTTTGGATTTTCACAACTTCAGACATTTAAGCATGTCTGGGATATAGTCCTGAGCGTCCCATAACTGGTCCTTCCAGTCCTGCGGAATGGTGGACTTGGTGTAGGCTCCTCCCGCTCCTAGCAGGGCCCCCAGTGCAGCTCCTCGGTTACAGTTCTCTCCTGAAAATGAACAGAATTGTCTCAGAATTGTCACAATGTGATCCAGATTAGATTTCAGTTCTCAAAAAGGAAATCCCATTTTCAAACCTCCACAGTTAGTATTGGCCAGGATTCCCGCTGCGGGGTCATCGTGAAACTGGTGGGCAAGGTAAAACATGCTGGAAAGAGCTCCTGGAGGGTCGCCAAAAATATTGGATCACATTACAGAAACAAGATCAACTGGAGGAAAATGATCAGGAGTGGCTGACCCCGCTGGTACCTTTTGTGTAGCACGCCAGGCCGAGGCTACCGACGGCGCTTTGATGGACCCGCAGTCGTTCTTCAGATGCTTCTGGAAACCTAAAGAAAAGAACAAAAATGGACATGCCATCAAAGGAAACTTTTCGTGGAAGCCACAAACGGAAACAGGATCTGCGGCGCGCACCTAGCAGCCTGCCGAGCGAACTTCTCGCAGGCGTCCCACACTCCCAGCGTCCTGAGGGCGAGCTCGGCCTGTCGGCGGACAGCGGCGCCCCCCAGCGCGGCGTGAAGCGCCCTGCTGTAGATAGATACGTACTCGGGCACGGATGGGTGGGGGTGGGAGAGCTTCACAAAATCCACTGCAGCGCGAACCTGGAGAAGCAGACTCGGGAGTCATTTAGCGGAACATAATGGCTAACGTCCATTTGCGTGGACTGTAGCATTCATCAATTTGCCAATCATGTCAATTACCATCACATCTATACTTGAACCCATTGAAATGTAAATTACTATCTGCTTCCTGTCCCCCTTGTCAGTCATTTACTTTCCATAACATGTTTCGGACTGAAATTGAACACATTCACACTATGGTGGTAGAAAAGAAGGCACACTTGCTCCATTTTTGCTCCTCTTTCTTTCTTTCTTTCTTTCTTTCTTTCTTTCTTTCTTTCTTTCTTTCTTTCTTTCTTTCTTTCTTTCTTTCTTTCTTTCTTTCTTTCTTTCTTCCTTCCTCACGGTGCTCGCGCGGTACGCACAGCTTGCTCCTCATTGGCCGAGGCCGACAACAGAACGAAGGGAAGGCTCATGGGGAGGCAACCGATTGCATCCAACTGGCTGTCCGGGGGTGACTTTAGCTTCTTCTTGGAGCGCTCCTCCGCAAACAACAGAACCTTTGAGGAACACACAACCAGAGTTTTGTACCAGTTCTCATTCATTTTCCGCTGCCCGGCGACCGATTGGTGACCAGCGTGAACTTCCCAGAGGGTAGATGTTGTACTACCTCCCGGCTGGAAGTCGGTCTGCTGTCCTGCCATTCGGAAAAGAAGGATCGGTGATAGGACTCGGCGTAGGTGTCGCCGTGCGTGCCCCGCGTGGTCAAGAAGCGAACGTAGTCCGCGAGGACGGCGGCTCGAGCGTCCGGATGCGAGACGTCGCCAAAGTCACCGCTGGCCAGCGTGTGAGCGGCTCGCAGGGCGCACAGGACATTTAGCGTGTTGTTGCCCGCCTTCAGACCTGTAAGGTAGCACCAATTCAAACTTTTTTTTTAAGAGCAAAGTTAGAACGCAATCCATTTCCCCCGTCCCCTCAATAGTTTTGCCTCGGTTTGTGCCAACCGGGAGTGGCCTCTGTACCTTGGTGATAGTGGATGGAACCACCGGAAGCTTTCCAAAAACTCAGTTTGTCATGAAGGATGACGTTACCGACCACCTCCTCTCGGTTGGCTGCAGACGACCAGGAAGTGCGCCCGCTACCGGCTTCATCGAATGATCACAGTCAGATGCTTGTTGATGAACACACAGAAAAAGAAGAAGGTTGATCCTCACCGGTATTGGACAGGCTGAGGATGCTGCTCGGATGGTGAATTCTGGGAGAATTAAAGCCGGATATCCATCCTCCAAAATCCCTTCTGATGTCACGGATGTTGTAATACCAGTGGACGGGCATAGACATGGCGTCGGCAGCACACGTTGCCCATAATGCCTCACTCACAGACCTCCGCAGCGCAGTCATCTACCACAAAGTTTTTCACAACTTTATTCATCAGAACCAGTAAATTGTTTGATGGTGGCTTCTTACAATACACTACATCACCTCCAATTGAACTTTTTTGTTCAACAATATCTTGCTGCAGACAGCTTTATTCCATTGAGTACACATTGGTCGAGAGAATCTCACAAAACTGAGCACAAGCTAAACAATTGTAAAAAATATTGTCTCTTCTTATCTTCACGGAAGCTTGCTCACTCATTATTTCAAGGCAAAAGATTATCCTTATTAACTAAAACATTTTTTCTTAACTTTTCCTAATTTGAGAGTTCTAATTTCGAGAAAAATCGAAGTAGACATTTTTCAAAATTTCTATTTGAATTTTAGATTTCTTTATTCGGGTTTATTTGTTTACAAAGTGAAAGCAATGTTGATGGGTTGCTTAATCCTACTATTTGATTTTTTTTCTTGAGTACTCTCCTTCATCCACACACTCAAAATATTTATTTGTGTTTCATATATTGTTCTTGTTTTCCCAATGCGTTCACGTTGACAGTCAAGGATATGAACACACTTTGAACCTGTACACGTTATAAAACAGTGAGCGCATAACACACACGCACACCTATAAATGTACACAGTTTATATATATTTATAAGCGTGTGTGACACTTATTGGGGGGAAAAAACCAACCTCAAATGCTGACCTCTCATAGATGCGCTTTACTTTCTTTCCATCAAGGCGGCGTTCTTGTGTAACATGCCGTTTCGGCGTTACAAAAGCATGACAGGAGTAGCACCGCCCACACGAGAACGTTCGCTGTTTTACAAAACAAAACAAAAAAAGAAACTTCGTCGTGTGGATTCTCCGGACTAAACAGCAGAAAATCAAGCACGCTCCGCACAGTCCATTCATAAATTCCGGTCATATGAACGCGAACCGTAGGCATGTACGGTACAGTAGTTTACATTGACTACTGTGGCCGATGAAGGTCAATCGACACCTAAAACAGTTACTACGGTGGCCGATGAAGGTTAGGACAAAGTTGACACAGACCACACATTGTGGTTGCGAGCTTGTTTAGATCCAACTGTTGGAACTTACAAAATACAAAACTCATTATTTCCTTACATCCACTAAACAATCCTTCCATGAGTTAGTTCCCCCCCCCCCAAAAAAAGGTACCATTTGTCTAAACGACTTCCACAGATAGATTTATAATCGAAAAATTAAAGGGACTCGCTTATCAATTGTCTTGAGTGCGTTGGTGGATAAATATTACGTGTTCTAAGTCATTTAAAGACATTTTAAAAGTTTCAATTCGCTATTGTTTTGCGATACACTATACACAGTATGAACGGCAAATATTAGTGGTGTCTGCCAGACTAACTTCAGGGTGAAGAATTTCATATATTCTACGGTGGCCGGATTGCTGACTTACGGTGGCCGGCTGGCCGGCCGGCCGGCCGGTGTTTGTGTGTTGGAGAAAGAGAACAGAATGCAAAGACTGGATATCTTAGGCATTTTGGGCTCAATTTCTAAATGCACACAAACCGTTCCGTTCAAGCTAAGACAAATGCTATCAGCTTCAAGGCTATTTTAATAGACGTCGCCTGTTTTTTTGTAATTGTTGTTTTTTTCTTTCTTTTTTGCTAATGCGACTAAGTCGAAATGCGGCTGCTAGCTTAGCGGTCCATCAGATCGACTAATACTTCAATGTTTCGCTTTGATTGAAATGGGGGATTCCTTCGACTATCGAGACGTTGGTGAGAATTTAATTGAATGATATATAAGTAACTTGGGCTACGCGCTTTGTGAAAAATGATCATTATTTTTTTCCAAAAACGCCTTCCAATTGACTTTGACTGATTTGATGACGCAGGCAGGGAAAGGGATTGATTGTATGTCTTTGTGTTTCCTAGATCGGGCCAAAGTATTTTGGGACAAGGAGAACGTGGATCAGGTGTTTAGTATCATATTCAAGAAGCTGGATCACCTGAAGGAAGTCCTGAGAGCCAACACGGCAACCGACAAAGGTTTTGCTCCTCTTCCTATCTTTCCTGACATTTCTGAGCGATTTTTGTCAATTGCTTCTGTTGAAACAGAACGGGTTCAAGCTTTGAAGCTATTCGACTGTCTTGAGTGGACGGTTCTGTCTCCGGTGGTTCAAATGGTCGTTGGTCCAGGTAACTCATCGATGCATGCACGGTATATTTGTGGGAATTTCAGCAGTTTAATGAAACATAGCAAATGTCACCCATTGATGGGGTTGTTTTTTTTTACTAAGGTAGATGGTACACAATTCGTGTATGCACTTTCTGTAGGTCCAATTTGACAAAGTCTGTCAAAATGGAACTCAAATTGGTGGAAGTATTAGAACTGTACTTTTTTTTCGACTGAGCAAACATTTCAGATAATGGTGGCCAAACATAGTGTGAAAGTATTTGATTTGATTTTCCGAAACAAATCAAAGTAAACACTTCCTCTATGCTTTCAATTGTGGAATCAGGCTTAATCGTTCATTTCAGATAGCATAAGAATACATGTTGAAATGTTCTGTAATTTCTCATTTAATATTAATTTCGATTTCTTTTGAAATATGATTATTATAATCTGGATACTTTTTGCACAGAATGTCAAATGAAGTCCTGCCTTTATTTACCTGCTCAGATAAAGAGCATGAGCACGAGCACGAGCACGAGCACGAGCACGGCAGCTCCACACCCACATCTCCTCCCTCAGCCTTTGAAGATCAACTGCCTCCTCTGCTGCCCATTCAGCCACCATACCAGCTGCACCTGTGCTGCAAGGTAAGTTCAAGCTGACCACCAGCAGTCAACAATCCAGTGAGCACCAGCATTCACTTGCTCTTCCTCTTCTCCTTTTCCTCCCTCTAGATGTGCCTGCCTTCTTTACAAGGCACGCTTCGGGCCAAACTGCCGTATTGGACTCAGAACCCGCTCAAGGTACCGCTGCTGTGCGGGTTCAAGAGGATGGTGGCCAGGCCACTGATGTCATCCAATGAGGACGGGCCCAGCGACGACGATTGGAAAGATGAGGAGGAAGATGATAGCCACTGGGACGTCATTTACAAAGCCCCCTGTGGACACAGCCTCCGTAACTATGCCGACGTGATCCGCTTCTTGTTGGCCAGTGAAAGCTATGATGTCTTCCAGGTCAGCTGCTTTGCGACATTGTTTGGATTCTCCTCGACGTGAAATGTTTTTCTTGTATTATGCCAAAAAACTGATGGATGAAACGGGATCCTTTCATATCGCGGTTTCCTTTCAGCTGGACAATTTCTCCTTCAACATGGCCGTGCAGTTGGACCCTCCCATAGTCCTGGGCAGCCATCCCCCAGAGATAGACCTGAGTCGCGGAACCGAGCCGACCCCAGTGGAGCTTTGCGTGGGCCCCGATGACTCCCGGCCCCCTGAATTCCGCTACAGGAAGGAGCGCTGGCCGCATGGCTGCTTCCTGACCCGACGTCCCGTGTTTGACACGTGTTGTGAGTGTACGGATGGATGCTTGGACGAACGACGCTGCGCCTGCGTCGCCACGACGGGATCAGGAAACCACTACAACTATCAGAGACTCTCCCACCCTGTGCCGTCTGGGTGAGTTCACCGCAAACAAGAAGAGCGAGAGCGAGAGCCAGCAGTCAACAATCCAGTGAGCATTTAGAATTCGCAATCGGCACTGATAGGTGCGACTTGAAGTTCGACGACTTGCCGATACTTGATAATGCTGTCTTGTAATTGTGTGACGACTCGCACAGCGGCAAGCAGCGTGACAGACAAGAGGGAAGAAGCAGTGTCAATGAATGTTGATGACGTATGGAAACAAACAGGCACGGAAGGGACCATGGAGCGAGTTCATAAAAAAAAAAACTATTGTGTTTATTTTACTCTTTGAATGACAAGTCTCAAAGCTTTGTGTTTTCCTAAAGACGCCACTAGATAGCAGCATAAAAGGTTCTATTAGGACGAATGAAGCTCCTTTTCTCATTTTACCCTTCCATTGTGCCTTACCGGTATCAATTCAGTGAATATTTGACTCTTGCCTTTTTACATTTTTATACAGTATTTCAAATTGTTTCCCAATTTTGATGTAACATGAATGCATATCAACCAACAGGTTGTTTGAGTGCGGGCCGTGGTGCAGCTGCGACCGGGCTCGTTGTCAGAATCGAGTCATCCAGAGAGGAATTCGAGTTCGTCTTCAAGTCTTCTGGACGGAGCGTTGCGGCTGGGGTGTGCGCTGCTGCGACGACTTGGATACCGGCACGTTTGTGTGTATCTACGCAGGTGACACAAACAACACGCGTTTAAAACAATCTCAATTGCCATTCTTCAATTTAAAAGTCCTTTTGACATCCCTCAGGCGTGATCCTGCAGAGAGTCCAGCGACCCATTGAGCCTCCGCCACTGAAGCTGAGCAGAACGGACCTGCCGTCCGATGACGAGGTGGAGGTGGTCACCGAGTGGCTGGCACCCCCCCCCGTCTCGGAGGCAAACGACTTGCTGGAAAAGGCCGACCCCCCGACTTCACCTCCGCTGCATGTCGCAGTCATCCAGAGACCCGCCGAGGCCAACGCAAATCAGAGCAAAGACAAGGCCAAGAAGGATTTAACGTCACCAAACAACGCCGACGGCCACGGCAGCAAAAGAAGATTGAAGATGGCGGGAAAGTCGCAGGACGTTTATTTGCTGGATGCCAGAAAGGAGGGAAACGTGAGCCGCTTCCTCAACGTAAGTGGACTGCAACTCCAAAGATGGCAAGCCTTTTTCATGTTTCTGTCTTTATGGAGCGAGCCACTTTTGATCTTGTCTCATCTCCTGCAGCATAGTTGCCAGCCCAATCTTTTTATTCAGAACGTCTTCACTGACTCGCATGACCCCAACTTCCCCATCGTGGCCTTCTTCACCAACAGGTAAGTAGCAAACAAGTGAGGCGGCAGCCCAAATGTCATTGAATGCATCTCACGTGCGGCTTTGTGTGTCAGGATGGTGAAGGCGGGCACCGAACTGACGTGGAATTATTCTTCCGACGCATACACGATGTCGCTGGGCCGACAACACGAAGTCGCCTGCATGTGCGGCGCTGATGGCTGCCTGGGTCAATTCCTGGAGGAAAACCTTTGTAAAACATGCGAGCTTGGCGTTTCGGGCACGACGGAGGAGACGTGAGCGCCCTTTTCCGCTTTTGACACGTTGCTTCATAAAATGGAAAAAAAAGAGGTGACATTCTGCATCCTGTATGAATAGAAGTAGGTGGAAGAAATTGTTCCGCCACTGGCAGAGAGATAGTGTCGTTAATATGGACATTTTGCGACCAACAAAGTCAAATTGGATAATTGTCTCACAGCATGCCTACGCCTAATTAAACGACAAAAATATTGGTTCGTCTAATTAAACTACAAATATATTATTACTCCACTAAATGACAAAATATTGATTCAATATGCATCAATTACCCGTGGTCTGTTTGCCGAATAAGGTAGAAGCCATTTATGTTAATGCGAAGAATACAGTAGTCATAAAATGAATATGCAAATATAACAATGAAGTAGCAATCATCATTTCTACCAAGTCCGCCATCTCAAGTGCAGGATTTACTCGAAGAAGAAATGAGTTACTTTAGACTGAAAGACCAAAATCACTCATTTATTGATTTGACGAGTCAGTTTACCAAGCAATCCAGCTCGGGTGGTCTGAAAGTATGAAAAATAACCGATGCAAAGTCCATCTGTTAGCACATACAGACACAGTCTGAATAGAAAGAAAAACAACAACAAAATAAAATCCTCCAGACTGCGGACCGTCTCTGAATCCAAAGCCGCCGTGGTCTCTTAAGATTCAAGTGTGGATGTTTTTACGCTTGGATGGTGTTCTTGGCACTGAAGGCCACATAGTAGAGTAGGATTCCCACCAAGGCTGCCACCACCTCGGTGGACACCCACGGCCCGCTCCACACGCCCTGAAGTCACAACATCAGTCACATCGCAACTACGCATGCTGCTAGGTTCCCTTTCAAACTTCACAAAAAGTGGACAATCAGCATCAAAAGACAATACAAAAAAGGCACACAAGACTCACCCTGTGGTCCACATTGACCAAGAATAGAGGCTGGATGGCGTTCACATCTTCATTGTTTCTCTGGGCCTACAAAACACACAATTTCTCATTCCAAACAAAAAGCTCAATAAATGACTCAAGTAGCTTAGCATCCGGCGCTAACCTTGCGCAGTGCGCTGTAGGATTCCTCGTCAAAGAACTTGACCTGGTAAGTTCCTGAGCTGGCCTGCTTGTGAGGAAGACTCCATGACACCTAAGATCAAGTCAAAGAAAGCCAAGTTAGGATGGGGAGGAGGAAATGGAGTCATTAACTACACACTATAGAAAGGTGTCAAGTGTGAAAGGTTTACCTGGTACTTGCCAACATCCTGGCCTCTGGTCACAGGAAACTGTCTTCCATTTACATCGGCATACAGAGTGATGCTCTGCCGGATGAGGGGGGGGGGGGCACAGTGGTTAGCAATGGCTTAATGTTACCAACAATAGTTGGGGGCAATTTGCAATGGTAAGCAGTCGTTATCAATGCTTAGCAAATGTTAATGGTTAACGAAGGCTTCACTTTCCTAGTGAAGTCCAATATGTGTCCGCATGGTGCCTCGTTGTGATCCTACCTGCGCTCCGTTGGCACAAACCAGGCTGAGCTCCACGATGAACACCGACTCTGCGGCGATGACGGCGTCCGAGGTGGTGTAGGCCGACGGGGTGATGGCCGGCTCCGTGCAGGTCTCTCCTGTCAAGGGATACCATGTATGTTAACATCTGACCTGACTGAAATATAATATGTCATCCTAACAAGCAGCCGCTTCAATTTGATCACGTGTTCCAAATCCTTTCTACGTGTCTGTACTTATTGACCTCATGAAAGGCATGTCAGCACACTAGTAAAATACTATGCATCTATGAATGCAAAACTAGAATAGTTGACACCTGTGCACTTCTGGTATTACTGGTAAAGTGCTAGATATTAACTAGTGACGTTGATGACGTCCTTAGTAGTATGCAGTTTAGCCTCACTCGTACTATGTACAAATGTTCTAAACGGTCATAATCGAGGGGGGTAAGGCGTACTAGTACATGGATATTTATTTTGAGATTAAGACCAAATTCGCAGACGAGTTTTCATTGAAACACTAGTTCGACTAGTAGCTCATGAGCGAGCTAGCTTCATAGCATTTGGAAAGCTCTTAAAACATCGCCCTCCACTCATTTAGCTTACCCGAGCATGCAACCACCAACAGGGCGAGGAATGCAGCTGCTATCCGGATCATTGTAGCTTTGGGGGCTTTACGCGTTGTGAGGTCAAGTGTTGCTTTGGAAAAGTTCTTCTCCAACGCTGCTGTTCAGTGCCTGCGGGTTGGGGAAAAGAAAGGGAAGTCCACATCAGCAAAACAAGGCTGCCAGGCCAGTGCGCATGTGCCGCAGACTCGCAACGGAAACGTCATCAAACGGTGACCAAAACTAATGCACTTCTTTTTGTCCTCTGCTAGCGCAACTTTTTTTTTTTTTAATTGTTATCATTGATTATTTTTCACTGTAGTGGCAGGATATGCCTGGGAGCCCTCCGCCCCTTAATACTCTGGCACCATTGCAGCGTTCGAAATAAATACTCAAATGAAATAATTTTCAATTCAAACAAACAAAGCCACTTTTTGTCATGGCAAAAAAATAATATTTCAAACGCACAAAATAATTTTCTGTATCGATTGAATGAATAATGGATAGATTTTTTTTTTAATTATTATAAACGGCTTTTCAAATTAAAGTCACATTGCCAAGCTTGGTGTTTGAGCAGTCTATAGATTTTAATGTGAAGTATCCTCTCGCAACCTCACCGGAAGCAGCTATTACTATTTTGTCAAACTTTACGTCAACTTCCTTTCCTTTACTCTGCTAGCAAAGAAAAACTGACTAGTTAGCTAAAGCAGCCCTTTGAAAGCGTAGTGTAATTGATATTATGACTTGTGCAAGTGCTGCAGTCTAGCTAACGCACCACAGGAAACTCAACAAGATGAATATACGAAACGCCAGGGTAAGCATGTCGCTGTCATGTCGCTCACACTGAAGGCTAGCTCAGCTAGCCGCATCACAGAGCCGACTAAACGTGCTTCTGCTGCTGCTGCTGCTGCTGCTGCTGCTACTGCTAACTTCATTAGCATTGAGGCCATGACTGGACTGCAAGTGTTGTTCATGTCTGGATATTGAGCATTATGTACGTTCTGTAGAAGGCGCAAGGTACTGTCTATATTTCGTATAAATCATGCAGGTGTGGCCAAAGTACCCACATTGAGTGCCGATACTTGTGTAAAGTAGACTGGTGGTACATGTCTAATGATGTCGACATTATCTTGTGCTGCTTGTTGAAATCAAACTTTGAATGAAATGGCGTCTCTTGTCTTTCATTTCAGCCGGAGGACCTTATGAACATGCAGCACTGTAACCTTCTGTGTCTGCCGGAAAACTACCAAATGAAATACTACTTTTACCATGGATTGTCCTGGCCCCAGGTTGTTCACGTTACGTTGGTCTTTTTTTTTTTTTCTTCTTCTTCCTTTTTTTAATTAATCACACTTCTGTCCTGTTCTTTGTTGTTCAGTTATCCTACATCGCAGAGGATGAAAATGGAAAAATTGTGGGTTACGTGCTGGCAAAGATGTAAGTATGTTACACACAACATTGCCATGAAACTGAACAACCTTTAGTGTTAATAGGATCACTCTTGTTTTTTTAGGGAGGAAGATCCAGATGATGTGCCTCACGGACACATCACATCGCTGGTATGTTTGAGCAAGAGCTTGACGCGCTGAAATCAATTTTTACATTGTACGCTGCAAATGACACAATTCCGATCTTTCTCATCATTTCATGGAATTGGATTTCAGATTTAAATCTTGATTCCTTCAAATGTCGTCGATATTAATCTGATACATTGTGAGTTCAGCATTAAGGTACAGATGTTATACAGCATGTTTGTTTTTGGGACCATTCGTGCAACCCACGTAGAAAAAAACAATAGTTAAATTGGTCCAAGTTGAAGGAAGCTTTGTAAGCATCAAACAATAAGCAAGCAGTGGCCTTGGATGTCTCCCAGGCGGTGAAGCGCTCCCATCGACGTCTAGGTCTGGCTCAGAAGCTGATGGACCAGGCCAGTCGCGCCATGATCGAGAACTTCAACGCCAAATACGTCTCGCTTCACGTACGCAAAAGGTACAACGCGTGTCCTTGGAGACGTGGTGACGCCTGTGCCTTTTCTAACCGTTCCGTTGTGCTCACCGCAGCAACCGAGCGGCCCTGCATCTCTACTCGAACACACTCAAGTTCCAGTAAGTCTGTTTCCATTGACTTCATTTCAATCCCCCAAAAGTTTCAGGTTAGGGATGCCGTTTTTTTTATTTTTTTTAAACCTCAAGCCATGGAATACATCATGCTTGTTTGCGCGCAGAATCAGTGAAGTAGAACCCAAGTACTACGCAGACGGGGAGGATGCCTACGCCATGAAGAGGGACCTGGCCCATATGGCAGATGAGGTACCTGTGCAATGGCTTGCATGAGCATATTACACTTTGAGTTTGACTGTAACTGTGGCACCCCTTAGCTAAGAAAGCCTGGTCCCCGTGTGCCCGGTCAGGAGGCGCCTTCCGGTTCCGGCGACCCAGAGAGAGAAAACGAAAGGGACAGCGGCGGCGAGAGCAAAGAGCTGAGCGAAGTCAGCGAGGCCACCGAGAGCACGGATGTCAAAGATTCCTCCTCGGATTCGCAATGACGCTTGTAGGCTTTTTTTTTTTAAAGGAGATAATAGAAAAGAATAAATTCCTTTTTAATGCCCCACCCGGCCCTCCCTCGACAATGCGCTCACAATCATGACGGGATGATGACCCCCCCCCCCCCCCCCCTTTTTTTTTTTTTTTTTTTTTGGGGCTATACACTCTGGTCTGCCCATGTAACACACTGAAGCTAATAAATATCATACAGTACACCACTAGTGCAATAATTAGAATAAACGTTTTGGGAAATGAAGACCTGTTTTGAGGCCAGTCCATGGGGGTGGGAGGCTGAAAATCGAGCTGATATTAATCATGGTAAACATTTTTTTAAATGGCCCACCTGCCAATAGTGAAAATCATTCATCCCCTTTGAAAAGGTTTGTAATTGCTTAGAGAGGCCACAGGATGGCAGCAAAGCACACATAATTCCTGATGATGGCAAAGCAACTTGTAAACGAAACTCGAAACGGCTTTGACCAGCGGATGTGAGTTCAACTTTTCAATGTTCCACTGCTTGTTCTCCAACAAGGAAAGAACCAGCAAAAATTTGCAACTGGTGTTTGTTTGAGCCACGAATATTTCCAAAAATGCCCCTCTCTGATTCTTTCAGTCGCCATAAATTTCCTGACTTTGCATTTCTTTTAATCCCAGATAAAGTCATAGAATCATGTAAAAAAAGATTCAAGGACTTCCCCAAATCACATAAGCTTTTCAAATGGTCGTTTTTTTTCTATTACGCAACTTAATCCACTTTAGAGGAAGGAAGTGAGTGAAGAGTTCCAAACAAACAGAGAATGTCCAAAAGGTTTGATACGAGCCACCAGAAATGGAGACGAACTTGTTCATGGTGCTCGAGAGCAGCCAGACAGTTGAGTTGTGCGCAACAAAGCAGCATTTGATGCATTCATTTCTGAGGTCCCATGCATCACGAGGATACCCGAGGCCATCATAAACATCAATCCTCATAAAGTGCCGTCATGACCTCACACGTTCCGTGGGCATATGTGAAGCATTTTTAGGCCCTCCATTCCTCTGGTGAGTCATTACATGTCCTTTATTATCATTCTCCTGCGCTGCACTTTTATTTGGACTGCCAAATCAAATCAAATGGCTCTGAATGTCAATATTGTAAATATCTGTTATTGTAAGTATCTTAAATATCTGCATCAATGTGATTATTTGAAGTAAGTTCCTGTTAACAGTCATGACTCAGGTCATATTTATTGCTGTCATTTAGAGCAGCGAGTCTGTGGGCTTCCTCGAGTGACGTGTAAAAGAATCACCTTAGTAGATGAAAATGGGACTGGTTATTTTAAAACGAATACATATTAGGGTCATTTTTTTCATTGAACTCGCGTTTGCAATACTTGAGAATTCAAACATTTTCTTTAGTTTTCCAGATTTAAGTGCCAGAATTGATGTTTAAAATGTGCTTGATGTTGTCTTAGGGAGAAAAGAACTTGTCAATATATTTTCCAATATCAAATCCACTAGTGAAAGGTGCTAAAAAGTGGTCTGATAGCGTGCGATGTGTATATATAGCCTCGCTCACCACAGTGTGGCGCACCCCCACCGGAATAAATGACTCATTCATTTTGGTCGAACCGTGTCGATTCATTCTGAATTCCCATGTTTCTCGCTTCAAAATGAAATGCCACGAGTTTGGTCCTTGCTTCAGTTACTTTGGACGATGAGCACACAGCGGGGTGCGCAAGTCGAACTTCTACAGGGAACCAGTTGACCCCCAACGTTCTCCACTGACACGTGCAAATGTGACGAAAGGGAAAGCAGAGCGTGAGTCACTCACGACGAGCGAGCGAAAGAACCAGCAAGGAAGCGAGCGAGGGAGGGAGGGATGACTTGAGTTGCACACCCCACCCACATTTGTGCGTGTCCAATGTGAGGGAGGTGAGAGTTAAGTGGCGTTACTCGCTCGCTCGCTCGCTCGGCTGGCTGCCTGTGCCTGTGCCTGCCGCCCGCCCGCCGCCCTCTCACAACATAACACGAGACAAGAGACGAGACGAGACAAGTCAAGCCTGCTCCTCATCAGGTAGGACGCAGACACACGCCCTCGTTCCCAAAGTCCGTGCCCTGGTTTTTGCCATTTTGCCGCCTTTTCCTGCTTTACTAGCAGCAGTGTGAGTGAGTGAGTGAGTGAGTGAGTGAGTGAGTGAGTGAGTGAGTGAGTGAGTGAGTGAGTGAGTGAGTGAGTGAGTGAGTGAGTGAGTGAGTGAGTGAGTGAGTGAGTGAGTGCACGCTTTACTGTCGTCACATGGCACTTTATGGCTCTTCAAAAAGTTCAACGCGACAAGGTTCACACGTCTTACAAGTTGCGAGTAGTTGTTCACATTTTGTGGTCAACGAAAGGCTTCCGAGCTCCTACTTGATCCAAATCCGTAGCCATTGCGCCCGACCAGGACCAGGACCAGGACCAGGGCAGGCAACACTGAAGGGGTTCCTGACATACGCCTTACATGACACTATATCAATGACGGTGATCTTGCTCCATATCAATGACACAGCCAAAAACGCGTCGGCTTTGGGGAATCCACCTGATAGGGGGCTCTTACCATCTGACCTGTTTCTTCCAAGTAGGCTTTGTTTCCACAAATCATTTGATTATTTAGCCATGATCTTAGCGTAGCAGCTACCACCAGCTATACCCTTGAATTGATTTGTTTTTGGTTGTAATGGAGAGCGATATTGTCATTTTGAGTGTTGTTAGTCATCTAAATGTTGAACAGAGACTGTGATGTAACATGGCGAATCAAAATTCTTCAATCTTGAAAGACATTCAAGCCAATGTGGCACAAGATGCTGCAAACAACTTTGGATTCATACTTGTGTTGCGGTTTGAGGTTTGAAGTGAACTTTCCGATCGAAGAGCCATCACACATTTCAGCAGAAGAGAATGTTGAAGAGTCATGTGTGCCTTTTCAAAATGGGGAAGTGTGTGAGTGTGTGAATGTGTGTTGGTCATGCAAGAAAAGAGCACTCTTCCTCTTTTTCATCCAATTACTCAAGTGAATCTTCCTTCAAATTCAAAGAAGTGCACGTCCAATGACGGCGAGGTCGTGTCATGGCTCCTGGTCCTAGTATTACGATATTTACTGCGTCACATCATGTGGCTTCTGAAACCTTTTGACCTTGAGGCCCGAGTTTTACAGTACAAATTGGCCCCTGGGCCCATTAAATAGTGACACTGTATAGATTTCACTGACTCACTCATTGACATGATACAATGGGATCATCAGCAATTTTTTATTCGACCTGCACACACATACACCTTCTGAACAGGCTGATAATTCCTGGCAAAAATCAAGCTGAGACAATCTTTTTTTTTTTTTTTTTTTCAAGTCAGTCTTTTTAATTCAAAAAGATAGCATATTTAGATTTGACTTCTATTAAAATCACTCATTAAAAAGATATGTATATACATATGAAACAATAAGTTAATAAAAAAGGTGACAAAATAAATACACTCAAATAATGTACATTAAAAAATCAATTTGTAATAAAGTGCAAATGAAAGTATCTGCAAAGTCATTGAAGTGCCTCAGCAGACATGCTCAACCAGAAGTGGCAGGCAAAACTAACGCGGTCTTGCTTTGTGCCACAACTTAGTGACTGACGTACACGATTTGGATGGAGACAAATCGGAAAACAATCATCAGTGAATCATCAAACTGATGATTTGGTCTCAAATTTCCCACAACCCCATGTAGTCAGTAGTGCAAAGGTTCTGCCATCTAGTGGAAGAGCATTGCAATCGTTCTACCTGTCGCTAGACGTCCCTGGCGGGCGCAGACAGATGAACAAAGGACACATTATTCATTTTGGGATGACTTAAGGCAAATGAAATTGTTGAAAATGTCTTTTATGAGAATCATTTGGTATTTCTTTTTTCATCTCCTGTACTTTTGATGGAACCAATCCGTACCGAGTTTTCAATGCTGTCTTTGTTCCACAGAAGTCCACCTGCAATCATGGCCTCCCATGTGAAGCTCAGGAAGGACAAGACTGGCGTGGTGGACTATGACACACAAATTAAGGGTAAAACACAACAATACACCGAGTCTTACGTCACGCTGCGAGAGCAGCAACAGGCGACTGAGGCGTCTTTTCAAATGTTTATTTGTTTATGAAGCATGTGGTTGGGATAAAAGCGTTTAAAAACAAAAAAACAAAACCCTGCTATTGCACATCGGGGTTGTCTTGAGTCTTTGATTCCCTCTCCTGCCTTTCTAGAGGTTCGCTGTCAGCTGGTGGACCAACTGAAAGCCATGGACGTGCAGCTGGAGCAGAAGAGCCAGCTTCTGCACGATTTTGCCGACTACCTGCGGCGACGGAGCGAGATCGAGAGCGAGTACTCGCGCTCCCTGGACAAACTGGCCGAAAGGTTCACCAACCGGAGCAAAAGGTAGACAATCACCAGGGAGAAGGAGCAAACTCCACACGGGACCTATTGGAAGCTCAAAAGAGTTCCATCCGTGTTTGCGGTGGCAGGAAAGAGGCCGGCAGTCATTCGGTGGCCCAGATGTGGTCGGCCCTGCTGTCACACACCAGGCAGGAGAGTAAAGACCACAGCCAGCTGAGTGACAACTGCTCCACTTTCCTCATCCAGCCTCTAAACTATTGCTTGGACTACACACAGAGGCTGGCCAAGAAGGTACTCAAATGTTTGCTGAGCTGGCTACCAATAAATACACTAACCACTTTCCTTTGCTGCCTTTCCAGAGTAAAGAGATCTGCTCTCAGCTTCAGGACGGCCTGCTCAAGGTGACCACGGAGCTGCAGACCGTACGTGAGAAACTCAAAAGCACTTTTCTTTTTCTTGAGCGTGCGTAGCCACACGTGTGTGTGTCTGTGTGTGTGTGTGTGTGTGTGCGTGTGGTGCAGGCGTGGCGGACGTACTCCCAGTACCACGCCGACTACCTGTGCGCCGACGGGAAGTTGAAGGAGGCGGAGAAACAGGAGGAGAAGCAGAAGCAGAACGCAAAGAAACTGGAGAGGCTCATTGAGAAGGTCAAGTGCAGTCAAGTCCTGTCATCTTCCTCACTTTCTATGCAAAAGAGATTTTCACCAAATGGCGAGCGCTCCAATCGATTGTGTTTCTGATTTGATGACTTTTTGGTCCAAAAAAGTCCCGTGAACTCAGTGACTTGACAAGTCATTTGGTTTACATTTCCAAATAATTCTTTTCAATCTCTTTTTTTCTTTCCCCCAGAGTGTCATTCAATAAATGAATGTTGTTTAGTATTTGGAGCTATAAATGTAAATTTTCTGTGTTCATTTCTTTTTTTAGAGCTGGAAATGATTTTTTTGTTGTTGTGTTATGATCAGTGGATTTTTTTCTCACTCCAGTAATGTACAGTGTGAATGAGCAAGATTGTTTGACTTGACTCATGACTTGCTTGAAATTTGCTAAACGGGCTCTAAAACACCCGACAAACCCTCATGTGGACTCTCTCAAATCTGAAACTTCAAAAACTTAAAACTTTACATTTATTCCAGAAAATTGCACATTGACAAGAAATGTAGCATTTTTTAAAGAGAGAAATGGGTTGCTCGCTTTTAGAAACATTGAGGAGTACAGCAAGGAACAATAAAGTGATTTCTTTTTTTTCTATGTTCTCACAGAGGCAAGGAAAAGTCCAAGACATTTACTTGAAGTGCAGCAAGGCCAGAAATGATTACCTGCTCAACTTGGATGCTGCTAACGTTTCCATGAAGAAGTACTACCTCCAGGACATCTCCACTCTCATTGACGTACGTCAGTCTGCACGTTTGGTCCTTGCCGTGTGTGTTCTCCAAGTGATGGCTGTTTGACGTGCCCCCCCCCCCCACCCCCCCCCCCCCACGCAGTGCGCCGATACGGGCTACCACTTATCTCTGGGCCGAGTGATGCAAGCTTATCTGTCCAGTCGGCGCCAGGTCCAGCAGAACTTGGACTCCAGCCTGCAGCATCTCCACAGTACCATGTCCGGGCTGGACCAGGGGCGGGACCGAGACGCTCTCCTGCGGGACCACCACGTGACTTTTTGTTTGCCCTTTTGCTTCTCCTACCAGCCCCACGATGGCGACCAGGTGGGCGCTTTGGCTTTGGCTCTCTCTGGCAGATGTCTCATTCCCTCCTCATTTGCTTGACTCCGTAGCAGTGTGAGATTAGCGCTGAGATGAGCTGTGAGCTGGAGACCCGATTCAAACAGATCCAGACCAGGCTGACAGCCGTCGCCGAGGAAACGCAGGAGGTAAAGCGGCGCCGTCCGTCCACTGACTAAGGAGCGTCGCCTTCCTGCCTTCTGGCCTCCCTCCCTCCCTCCCACGCTCATCGGCACGCTCCGAATCCATACGTGTCTTTGACTCCCCCCGCCCCGCCCCGGCGCAGGCAAACAAGAGCATGTTAGCAGCCCAGTCGTCTTTGTTGGAAACGATGGCCGACTTGGACTCGGAGCCCAACAGCAGCCAAGAGCTGGAGAGCACAGACAGCCTGTTAGTCCGGCCCAGTGTGGCGCGCCGCCGAGCCAACCAGCAAGACGTAGAAAACCTCTACCTCACTGTGAGTTGTTGTTTTTAAGCCATAGACCCAACAATGGGTTATCTTCCTTTTTGTGAACAGATGAGGCGCTTTTGTCTTCCAGAGAGTCAAAGAGTTTCTGGTGGGCAGCTCTTTGGAGTCCAAGCTGCAAGCTAAACATGACCTGCTTAAAGTGGCGGTGGAAAGAGGTGGCGCAAATGTAACTTGTTTAACAATGAGCCGTTTGAGTACTTCAATGTTTTTTCTCACCATACCCTAGGCCAAACATCAAGTCAACATCTGCCAAGGTAAGTCAATCTCAACTTATTGTGGCTGATCCGGTTTGAGGCCCACGGCAAAGGATTTGCTTTCTTTCCCGCTCCAGACACAACGGGAAGACTGCACGTGTTCGAAAAAATCCCTCCAGTGGCCATTTGGTGCACAACCACAAACTTTTCAGCGGTGACATGCTGTCCTTCTTGCAGGTAATGAAATGTCGCTGCTTATTTTTGTCAAGATTGAAGAAATGCTATATGAGCCAATGGTCATTGATCATAACTTAACAAGTCAACCAGGCCATTCATGTTGAATCAACCTTGCCCCAATTATCTTGTGTATTGTTTTGCATTCCTTCATATGTCTTGCAGGCATCAGGTCAACAGATTCCAGTTGTGGTGGAAAGTTGCATTCGCTACATCAATCTCAACGGTGAGCCCCGTCCGTCCGTTAACTCTCGGGACAGTCCCAGGCGTGTGCGCAATTTCAATTGTGAATTTGAATTGCACCAGGCCTCCACCATGAAGGCATATTTCGGGTGTCGGGCTCTCAAGTGGAAGTCAACAATTTGAGGGATGCATTTGAGCGAGGTAGGTAGGCGGGGGGGGGGGGGGCTGCTAGAAATGTTTGTGAAAACAATATATCTTTTTTTTGATCCAGCGTTGTTGTTTTGTAGGAGAAGACCCTCTGACCGAGCACAAGCCTGACCTGGATTCTGTTGCCGGAGTGCTCAAGCTGTATTTCAGAGAGTTGAACGATCCCCTTTTCCCCGTAGACAGCCTCGCTCGGCTCTTGGAGTACACCTGTGAGTTTCCTCATCCTAGTTTGGGAGCTAAAACTGGTAATCGCACGGTGTCCTTGTGAGCTTTCCTTTTGTCCGTCCGTCCGTCAGACATCCAAAACGACGGCGAGAGAGCCGATCAGCTGAAAAGCGTCATCTCGTCCTTCGCCGAGCCGCTCATCATTGTCATGAGATACCTGTTTGCGTTTCTTCACCAGTGAGTGCAAAAGCCCGTTGGCCTTTAATGAATGACATGTCGAGAGAAGCTCGGCGCTAATGTGGCCCCGCCTCCGGCCGTCCGTCCGTCCGTCCCCAGCGTGTCTCAGTACAGCGACGAGAACATGATGCAGCCTTACAACCTGGCCGTGTGCTTCGGGCCGAGCCTGGTCAGAGGGGCTCGGGAACAGAACCAGGATCAGCAGCCGCTGGACCGGCACGACGCCGTCGCCTTGCAGCCACAGATCAACGCCCTGGTCAAGAACTGCATCGTCCAGCACGAGAGCATCTTTCCCGGGCCGAGCGAGGTGCGAGGCCTCGTGTACGAAAAGTGCATGACGCTGGAACAAGATGACGGGTGAGGCGGTCGGCCCCCCCAAAACACATTATTTACTGCTGTTTGATGAATTTTTTGTCTGGGTTCATTTTCTGAATCTTATTTTGCCCACGTCACATTGCATTGTATTTTTTTTGACTGCTGTTTTAAATAGAAACCGACGTTTTGCAACAGAGGGAACCAAATGGCATGTTTGCACACATACAAGAGGAAGCAAACGCGCAAAAGCGATTTTGAGATGAAATGAGATTTTTTTTTTTTTTGCTTTCTAATGCAGTTTTTTTTTTTCTCTTTCCCTCACAGTGAGCTAAATGTGGAGGAAGGGGACGGCGAGGCAGACTACTGCAAAATTGGTGAGCTCGATTGCTTGTTTTTCTTAACAAGCAGGGATTACTTCACTATGTGTATCTGGGCTCATTGGAGTTTGTGACGTGCAACAGAAGTGGAAGCGGGACACCCGGTCAATCGCAGTCACTCTGCAAAAGGAGCCCCGCAGAAAAACAGCGAGGCTTCCAAAGCCGACAAGAGCGGCCAGGCGGACCACCGCAGGTCCGCGTCGGGACCGGCCGGGGCTGGGGTCAGCGTGGCTACGTGCGGGGCAAAGGTCATCCTCCAGATTCCAACCGGGCCCCAGAACCGGCCAAGGAGGATTCACTCTCCTGGTTTTGCACACAGAGAGTGAGTATCAATGGTTTCATCCCAGTTGACAGTAATGACAGTGACCTCACCCGCCATCTTTTCCTGCTCCAGACAGGTGAGCCCCTCCCCTGCGGATGACCTCAAAGTAGACAAGGTTTGTGGTCCTTTGCCTTCTTAAATATTTCCACTTCAGAATGCCAAGCGGGAGGAGAGTTTTGCTCCAATCATATCTCCCCAAGGAAATAAATGGAAATGCCATGAATCCATTCAAAAATCTCGCTTTAAGATAAAGCAATATACAAACTTGCAGCAATTACTGTGTCATTTTTGGAAGCTACAAATCACCGGAGAAGTGGAAGTCACACCAGATTGTCTCGTCCTCCGTTAACAGGAGGTGTGCCGCCAAATGGACTCAGTCTTCAAAGAACTGGTCTCCAAGCATGTGCTGCAAGAGTCCCCTTCTTCCCCGTCGTCCTCCCTTGCAGGCGCCTCAAAGGAAAGGAGGGCATGAGGGCTGGCTAGGGGACCTTGGAATGGCTGCACACAATCATACAAAATGAAATTGCAAAATATTCAAGCTGTGAAAATGACTTGTAAAAAAAAAAAAAAAAAAAATGTATATATACACAATATATTGACCAGTTGTCAATGCGAAAGAGCATTCACACGTTATTCTGCAATCTTCCCGTGACAACTATTTTCCAAATGTCACTTTCATAAAAAAAAAAACAACAACAACAAGCCTACCCTCCTGCATCACTTCCATGTTTCCTGACCAATGCAAGCTATTCCAACCACACATCCACAACAAATGAGAGGCTGGCCATCCAAACTCCAAAATGTGCTTCCAAATGCCAAGTGTATTGGATCTCATTGTTTCTCTGCCGTTCCACTGAAAGACACACGAATTCCTCAGGGCTAAATGCTGCCGTCTGGTGGACGAGACATGCGACATGCGACAACTGCTCATTTGAGTCCCCATTTTTGTGCATTCCAAAGCCTACTTGAATATGTACAGTCAAAGAATGGAAGAAAGACAAAGATAAAACTATTATAACCCAAATGGGGCATTATACGGATATGGATGGACTGAGTTGGGATTCTTTGTTATCAAGACTACTGTACAATGTGTTGAATTATTTTTTTGTGCTTTCCTGAAATGGGTTGTTGAAGGAAAATCAATTTATTAAAAAAACAAAAGAACAAAAATACATTGATACACGTGTTTCCAAACGTTTCCCCAGCTCTTTTGTTTTAATATTCAAATTGTGCGTCGTCATCAGCATCAGCCAATGGGCATTGGTCTTCCAGCCTCGTGTACCGCGCCCACTCATTGGTCCAGCATGCCCGCAGCTTGTCAGTGAGCGAAGAAGGTGGCAAAGCTGCAGGTGGCCCAAGTTCGACGTCCTTCCGGATGGAGTCGAGCTTGTGGCTCGGCAACAGGCGCTACCGAGCCTCCCTCACCGGCTGGACCTTCAAGTGGACCCGAGTTGATCACAACAACTGCCATCACAAAACAAGTACGTCGCACTTTCACTCATTCAAACACAAAACTCGCCAGTTCATTTGCGAAAGTCGTCGAAAACAAACCAGCTCATCAAAAAAAAACAACAACAACTATTTCTTCGTCTCACCTTTGTATGTAGAAAACTGCGGGAAGATAAGTTTTGGAAATGGATGTACTGGAATTTGGGATTTGCAATGAAAGTGGGCCATATCCATACAAATACCAATTTTTGTGCAGAATGAAATCAACATGTTGTAAAGAGTGCAAGGTGAAATAATAGCTCATTTATAGTCAAAACAAACAAACAAACAAACAAACAAACAAACAAACAAACAAACAAAAAATCCCAAGCTGCTTTTGCCGCAACTAAACCAGGAATCCAAACTCCTGTGCATCTGCTTCTGAGACAATGAATGCACATCTTTTTTTTTGCATTTGGCCATGTGGTGGAAATATCGTCTTATGACTTGGAGAGTGCTTTAAGGTTATCAGAGGAAGGAAGGAAGGAAGGAAGGAAGAGCGGCAAAACACGCACAACCGGTTCAACAGCATCAACGAGCCCAAATGTGACAGATGAGGCGTCAGGTGTCCATTGCAACTTGCTTCCTGAAATTTGGATGCCAGGAAAAGAAAAACATGGAAGCAACCTGAGTGTTGTCTGGCGGGCGCCAAGAGTTTGAAAGTCATTTCAATGATTGATTTTTGCTACAAAGCAAACTTGATCAAATGTGTTATTTAGTCATAATCCGTTTTTTTTTTTTTTTTTTACTGCATTCAAAAAGGGGTGTGTGGACTTTTCATATCTTGTTGTGACCACAGAATCAATTTTGATTTTTCTTGGTCAGCAAAAGTGTGGTCAATCAAAGGCACTTTGTGCCTTGAATGGATGGAAAAGAGCAGATTGTTGACTTTCTGGCGTTTCCTAACACCGCTTGCTTGGTTTTCAGTTTCCGTGTCGGTGGCGGATATCGTCGGCGTGGAAGAGGGGCGAGTTAGCGTCCTGCCCTGCAAGTCCGCAGAGGACTCCGACAAAGACTTTACCGGTGGGTTGTCTCTCTCTATGTTTCCAAATCCGCCACGATGAAGCAATTCTTCCTGGTTATTTCCGTTTCCCTTCCCATTTGTGTTCCAGTGTTCTTCGTGAAGCGCGTGAGCGGCGGCAGCTCCCGGGGTTTGCTATGGCGACTGGGCCGCGCCCAGTTTACCTGTCCCAGTCGGGTCCTGAGAGACCAGTGGACCAAACATCTGAGAGCAGCTCTCAAAACTCATTGTAAGCAGTCGCCTCCCTCAAAGCAATACGGCGTGTGGGGTTGAAAATGAAATCTCTCCGTCCTCTTTCAGGTCCTTTGCGTCCAAGCAGATTATTGGTTTTTATCAATCCATTTGGAGGGAAGAAGAAAGGAAAGCAAATCTTTGACTCTCTGGTTGCTCCTCTCTTTGAGCTGGCCGGAATCACCTCTCACGTCATCGGTAGGAGATCACGAATCATTTCCATCCAATTTTCATCACCATATGATTCCTATTCCCACGCCATTCTTTATGTTTCCGTTTAGTAACAGAGCGAGCCAATCAGGCTCGAGACCACCTCCTCAAAAAAGATCTCACAGGCTTCGACGGGTAAGTGGCGATATTTGCGTGTGTGCTGTGCGCGCCTGCCCGCCCGCCCGCCCGCCTTTATTGACATTTGTGCGTGGCGCCACAGCGTGGTGTGCGTGGGTGGCGACGGCATGTTCAGCGAAGTGCTCCACGGCGTGATTGGTCGCACGCAACAAGAGGCGGGCCTGTGCCAGAAGGAGCCGTCCGCTGTGTTGCAAGGCTGTCCGCTCCATATCGGCATCATCCCGGCAGGTCGGCGCCAAACAAAAAACGGACATCGCTTGTGTTGGTATTGTGTCTTCATTGTTCTTTTTTTTTCTTTCCCCTTCTCAATAGGCTCCACAGACTGCGTGTGCTACGCCACCGTGGGGGTCATCGATCCCGTCACTTCCGCTTTGCACG
Source organism: Syngnathus leptorhynchus (assembly GCF_054491065.1). Classification (NCBI taxonomy): domain Eukaryota; kingdom Metazoa; phylum Chordata; class Actinopteri; order Syngnathiformes; family Syngnathidae; genus Syngnathus; species Syngnathus leptorhynchus. The sequence goes on from NC_141195.1 coordinate 25,538,450, forward strand.
TCATCATTGGTAAAGAGAATGGTTCAATTCAATTCATAGCTAGCAGTTCTCCATTTTGGTTTTGTTGTGTTTCCAGGCGACTCTCAGCCTTTGGACGTGTGTTCAGTGCATCATTCCAACACTCTGGCGCGCTACTCCGTGTCCCTGCTGGGTTACGGCTTCTACGGCGACGTGCTGGCCCAGAGCGAAAAAAACCGCTGGATGGGACCGCTCAGATACGATTACGCCGGTAAGAGCTCCGAGTGCCCAGCAAAAGAGTCCGCCGAGGCTTTGGAATGACCTCATGGCGGTGTGGCGGCGGCGGCGGCGCAGGCGCTTTGGTGTACCTGTGCAACAGAAGCTACAAGGGCGTGGTTGACTTCCTGCCGGCGGACCCCATGCTTTCCAGCCCGAGGGACAAGACGCACTGCCTCTCGGGGTCGGTCGCTCACCAATTAGGAATTGAAAAGCTTTTTCCATGTTTCAACGTGTGTGTGCACGCGGGCGGGCTCTTTGTCTGTTTTAGGTGCGATGTGTGTTCCAGGTGCACGGAGAGTTTTTTCCCCCAATCTGCAGATTCAAGCTCACTCTGCAGCTCCTACCTCAGCCAGAGCGCCAGTGGCTCAGAGGGTAACACATGGATGTGTGCATGTCGAAACGTATCCTTGTCACATTTTGATTTCATGAAAAGGATGCAATGGAGGAGCTAGGATTTGGTTTTCCCATCAAGGACTCAAACAAACACCCAAATTCTTGAGAAAAGGATGATTTCTTCTAGTTTCCGGATATGGGGCTAGTAGAAAGAAAAAAAAAATCCAGAAAAATCCCCAAATACTCCAAAATGAATGTGCCCACGGCCCCCTTCTGGCTCCGCCAGTGCAATCATCAAATTTGAAACTTGAATTCATACTAGCACATTTGTGCTATGTTTCATTTGTTCAAATGACAAGATTGAATGGTCCCCACCTACAAGCAAAGTCTGAAGATGAATATTTTGCCGCTTCAGGTGACTGGGTGAGGGTGGAGGGGCGCTTCCGCTGCGTGTCTCTGACTTGCATGTCGTGCTCGTGCCCCAAAAGCCCTCTGGGCCTGTCGCCCTCGGCTCACCTGGCCGACGGAACGGGCGACCTCATCCTGGTTTGGGACTCGCACCCGCTGGACTTCCTCAAGTACCTCTACAGGCACACCAGCTCACAGGACCAGGTAACGCCAGCCATTCATTGAAGAGGATTTATAATTGTCAATATTTTGCAGAGGTCACTTCTTTTTTTTATCATCACGTGTAAGATAGCAAATCTTGAGTTTGACCGAGCGGAGGCTGAAAACTGAAATCCCCACAGGGAGGAAAATAAGCAAACTTGTTTTGAATAAGTGAAAGGGAAAGAAACGAGTTTGACTTTTGTGAAAAGCATAACATTCCAATTCAATTCTACCTATTTGACAGCAAATGTGATTGTTGACCTTCTTATGCTCCTCATTGTGCCCAGTTTGATCTCCCGTTTGTGGAGGTCCACCGAGTCAAGGCAATTCGCTTTTCTGTATCCTCTGGCGAAGAAGAGGACGCGTACAAGAAGGTGGGAGAACCTAGTCCAGATCAAGAAGAAGAGGAGGAGGAGGAGAAGGAGGAGGAGGAGGAGGAGATGAGAGGATACAAGGAGGACCTAAGCAGGAACGCATCTCAGCAGCACCTGACCACCAAAGCGGCGCAACCCCCCAAAAGGAGGTGCGGCGTCCTCTGCGGAGTGTGCTGCAGCAGCGGCGGCAGCAGCAGCAGCAGCGGCAGCAGCAGCGCTCCCACCGCCTCCGTGTGGAACTGTGACGGGGAGATTCTGCCCTTCACCGACATCCTCTGCAGGTGACGAGCTCTTCGGGCACTTTGTGTTGACATCCCAATAGCACACTTGCTGCTGTCAGGATTGATTCAGCACGTTCTTGTCGCTCGCCGCATCAGGATTCACGGGCAGCTGGTGCGACTTTACGCAAGGGGCATCGAAGACGCAGCCACCGCGCATCCACAAAATGGGCTGGTGTGAAAAAGCCAAGAAGAAAGCAAGTCTTTCGCCAAATGCTATTCTTATCCACCACAGTGTATTCAATAAACTATATTTATTTTGATATGTAGCCATCGTTTTGATCCTCATTTGAGGGGCAGGGGACCTGAAAGCTACGGATTTGGCAAGTTTATTCTATATGATAGCGCCCTCTGCTGTAGAGTAGCAGATTAGGGTTTGCCAGAGCTGGTAGCAACCATTCCATTCTTTTGATTGTGGGAGGAAAATAACTTTGAAACGATGAACTTTGTTCATAAAATTTCAATTATGAACAGAGCAAGTTCACTTTTCAAACGTATGAACTGAACTTTGAACGAGGTCGTGCAGAAAAAAGAAGTTTGAATGAGGAGATGTTTCCTGTGTGATGAGAAAAAGAACTCTCCAGGTGGCGTCAATGTGTGCAGAACAAAATGGACAACCAGACATAGAAGTGACATTTTCATGAACCTTTATTGTTTCTAAATGTGTCAATAGTGGCTGGTTAGCCGGCTGGCTGGCTGGCTGGCCGGCTGGCACGTCACAAGTGGGGTTGCACCCACTTGTATTTCCCTTCGTAGCGGAATCCAGCCGTCCTCACCAGCTCGTCTGCTTCGCTTGGGCCGCGACTGAGTTTTTCCCGTAGGAAATCACGGAAATGAACAGAAAGTAGAAGATTGGTGAGCGGATCTTCTGATTGGCTGCTCACTTTACAGCACGTGAAATGATTTCTGAGGAAAACCCGGATGCATCATATTTGGAATCCAAGAAAACAAAAGCACCCACCTCCCGTATTTGTAAGGTAAGGGACGCGTCTTCTTCTCTTCGAGTTGCTGGAGGAGCGGGGTCAAAATTCGCCAGGCTTCCCGTAACTCATCGCTGAGCAGGTGGAAGAAAAGAAAAGAAAAGAAAAGTGAGCGCACAACATTTCAGCAACAAGCAAAGCGCTGTGATGCATGTTGGCGGAAGGGAACCTAACTTAAGCTAACCTTCGCACGAAATGCATCTGATTGCCGCACATCACGTCCAGTAGGAGCCTCTCGTACGCGTCCGGAAGCTTCACGTTCTGCCGGGACCAGACAGAGAGATTTAGGCAGCTGATGTCAACTCCACGCAGGAAGTCCACAGCCCAGATTGGAACACTGTGAGCCGTAACCGCTCGTCCATCATGAGGTTTACCTTGTATCTGCTCCTGTAGGTGAGGTCCAGCTCAGTCTCCTCTGGGCTAAAGTGGACCCCGGGCCTCTTGGTGGTCATCTTCAGGTAGATGGCTTCGTCGGGCTGCACGCGTACCACCAGCTCGTTCCGCTGACATTCATTGGCGAAAATGTCGCCCGGCACGTCGGTGAACTGCAGCCGCAGCTCCGCCTTGCGCTCGTTCAGCGCTTTCCCGCAGCGCAGGATGAAAGGCACACCTGAGAAACCACAACAAACGCAAGTAGCTTGAGATTTTTCATTCAAGGCATTTTTAAGGCTTACAGTTCAAATTCACTAGTCCTGGCAACTACGGCTAATGTGTGACGTATCGCTAGGCTCACGGATGAATTGTGGCTCCGATGCAACGCAAGATTCAATTTAAGGTAAGCCCAAAAAAATCACAAGTGGCGTGTCTCCTCTTTACCGTCCCATCTTTCGTTGTTGACGTAAAGCACGGCGGTGGCGAAGGTGGGCGTGCGGGAGCCTTCGGGGACGCTGGGGTCGTCAAGGTAACCCAACTTGGCAAGACCCTCGCCCTCGGGGTCCCCCGCGTACTGGCCGAGCACCACCTGGGACGCATCCACGGGAGCGATGCACTTCAACACCTTCACCTGGACAAGAACAAGTTGATGAGTGTGAAGAAAGAAGCTTTTTGTTGTTGTTGTTGCTTAGCATGACTTTGCCCAATTTGCTTCCTCTGTTGTGATTTTGTTTTGATTTGATATCGCCCCATCCCCAGTTACCTTCTCATTCCTGACGTCATCGGGCCCGGTGGAGGTGGGCTTCTCCATGGCAGCCAAGCAGAGCATCTGGAGGAGATGATTTTGCATCACGTCTCTACATCATAAAAAAAAAAAAAAACAATGGTCAAATTGTCACCCTTCTCTCCAGCACCTATGAGCCAGCTTGCTCACCGAATGATGCCAAAGTTATCAAAGTATCCTCCTCGTCCATAGGTGCCGAAAGGTTCTTTAAAGGTTAGCACCACGCACGACACGCTGTTCCTGTTCCAAATCGGTCCGAAAATGCGATTGCCAAACCTGCAAGAAATAAAAGTGAACCTCAGCAGGCCTTTCTCCTTGCCATGTTCAGACATGACAGAGGGCAAGTTGCCTTCATGCTTACCTGAGGACCATAAGGTTCTGAACCATCTCTTTGCCCAGGTAATGGTCAATGCGGTAGATTTGCTCCTCTGCAAAGAGCGAGGCCATGTGCGCCGACAGGTCCTGGGAACTCTGCAGATCCCGTCCGAAAGGCTTCTCGACGATGAGTCGGTTCCAACCTCTGCTGGGCACGTCAATGCTGGCCATGAGGTGGATCATTGATTTTGGACATTCATTCGAATTTGTCAGCGTGTCCTCGCTGACGTGCCCTGCTATCACCACAAACACATCCACACTGTGTGTGTGTGTGTGTGTGTACTGACTTGGTGCTCATGCAGTGGGCGCTGATGTTTGTGCACACATGGTGGTAGACGGTGGGAGGCAGCGCCAAGTAGAAGAGCCGGTTGGCCTCGGCTCCGCCGGGCAGAGAGGACACATGAGCGTGGAGCTTGCGAAAGGAAACGGCGTCGTCATAGCGACCGCTCAGGTAGGAGTTCCTGCTGAAGAAGGTGGAGAGACGCTCACCCTCGCCATCGGTCGCCTGAGGACAGGAACGACCGGAATGACCGCTTGCTTCCTTCGGGGTCTTCTTAGCGTACTGGTGGCTTGCTAGGCCAAGTTTTAGACAACAACAAAGGCTACCTTCATGTAAGGCAGGCACGCCATCTTGATGTCCTCCGCTGTCAAGTTGGATCGTGCAAAGCCCACAAAGTACGTGTTTTCTGGAAGCAGGCCATCACGAAACAACCACCTAAGAGAACACACTTGAGTCCAACAAATCCAACTCAAAATGTTTTTCTTTCATCAGACTCACCATAGGGTTGAGTATATCTTCTTCTTAGCAAGATCTCCCTATGGAATCAAATAGATTGCTTATTACTGCGAGCTTTGGAGACTGAGCTGCAATGACAGGACAACTACGTCCAAATGTTCATAGTTGTTGAGTGAGTAGGTATGAATGAGGGGTCAAAAGGGCAGCTGAGCGAGAGAGAAAAGGGAGGGGGGGAGGGAGCAGGCTTGCAGACTTTGACCACATTCCATTTGCAAGTAAATACACGCGCATTCATACTAACACGCCACTTTTTCCAACTTTGTAGGACAAAGAGCATTTCAAAGATACAAGTCCTCTTTTTTTGCATTGTTGGCTTTGCCACTGTCCCAATCTGCAGTTTAACATAAGTAACATTCTTGATATAAGATTAAATCGCCACTGACCGAGGCGCCCAGGATGATGAAGATGTTGGCACGATCAGACCGAAGGTGCCCGTGGAGTTCTCTCCTGAGCTGGCTGAAAACTTCCGAGCGGCTTAACGGCTCCGCGTTCTTCTTTTCCTTCATTTCCACGTCCATCAGCTCTCAGCCTCTGTGGAGACACGCATGACACACACACAGGCACGCAAAGGAGCCGAGTGAAGTCATCGTCGGCTTGCACAAAGAAAAAAAGAAACAGAGCTTATGCCGCCATCTACTGGTGAGAGGGGAAACTACAAGCCTCCCAATACAATTCAGAAATGTATTGATGTGATAGAAGCAATTCGCTTCAAATACGATTAAATAAGATTCACTGTAATTCTGACGTCATACGATATTATTATTTCACTGACCCGACTCCTAGTATTATGCCATATTGTGGCAGACCTCAGACCCAGGCCTTAGTGATGTGCAGTCCAGTTCTTTTAAGTGAACTGAATCCTTTGAATAAGTTCACTCAAAAGATTCGTTCAAACGAATCGTTCAACAAATTGTCCCACACACACACAGACACAACCTTTTTTTTAATTTATTTATATATTTTTTTATAAATCAAATAATCAAAAATCATGGTCAAAGCTTCACGGAAAGTGAAAAGTTGCCGAGTGACGTCTGTGACGTCACTCGGGCACTCCATTAGGTACACCGCCATTTTTAGATGTACCTAATCACAGGCCACTTCATTAGGGAAAAATCATGGTCAAAGTTGAAGTGAAAGTGAAAAGTGCCACACCCGCCCTCACCCCCACTTTCTGATTGGCTGTTTGATCTGTCACGTCACTTGGACACTATTCGGTACACCGCCATTTTCAGGTGTACCTAATCACAGGCCACTTTATTAGGGAAAAAGCTTAAGTGAAAGTGAAAAGTGTCACCCCCGCCCTCACCCCCACTTTCTGATTGGCTGGTTTATCTGTGACGTCACTCGGACACTCCATTAGGTACACCGCCATTTTTAGGTGTACCTAATCACAGGCCACTTCATTAGGGAAAAATCATGGTCAAGTGCCACACCCGCCCTCACCCCCACTTTCTGATTGGCTGGTTGATCTGTGACGTCACTCGGACACTCTATTAGGTACACCGCCATTTTCAGGTGTACCTAATCACAGGCCACTTCATTAGGGAAAAATCACGGTCAAAATTTAAATGAAAGTGAAAAGTGCCACACCCAAACAACCCCCCACTTTCTGATTGGCTGGTTGATCTGTGACGTCACACGGACACAGGTGTACCTAATCACTTCATTAGGGAAAAAGCTTAAGTGAAAGTGAAAAGTGCCACACCCGCCCTCAGCCCCACTTTCTGATTGGCTGGTTGATCTTTGACGTCACTCGGACACTCTATTAGGTACACCACCATTTTGTACCTAATCCCAGGCCACTTCATTAGGGAAAAATCATGGTCAAAGTTGAAGTGAAAGTGAAAAGTGCCACACCCGCCCTCACCCCCACTTTCTGATTGGCTGGTTGATCTGTGACGTCACTCGGACACTCTATTAGGTACACCGCCATTTTCAGGTGTACCTAATCACTGGCCACTTCATTAGGGAAAAAGCTTCACGGAGAGTGAAACGTTTCGTTCACTCACGACTCAACACTACCAGGCCTCACCCAGAAAGAGACAATATTCCAATTATGGCAAAACACAATTTCCTCAATGATCCTCTTCACCCTTCCCATATAAACAACTATTTAAACATTTTTACAATGTGATCTTTAAGGATAATACAATATGCTATGATTCATTTCGGTTCATTTCATTCATAACATTTATGATAGTTAAAAAATGATTTCATTGATTCCCTTCAAAAAGTGTTTCTCATAGTAGTTTGTGCTTTTTAAATGTTTTACTTGTTGATCTGGGGCCAAGTAAAAAAAAAGAGCTATGACCTTTTGGTCCCTCCCGTCTCCATGTGGCAAAATGGCAATTTTCCCAAACCCAGCCGTTACCTCCATACGTTTGACATTCCATGGCTTGAAATAAAGGAACAGCGCTCGGCTCCATTTGTTCACCAAAGCTGCCGTTGCTCGCACTCGTCAAGCAGGCGGGAAATACACGTTGTGGCAGATCTGGTTTTGCAACACCTCCACTTGACACAATTGTCAGGAATGTTTGTTGCCCTACACCATTGCTTAACAAACTTTTAGCAGAGTGCCGGTCCTTTGACATTAATAGGTCAATGAGGCATTCAACATTCTGATGACGTTTTTTTGTCATTGTTTTATAACTATTATCATATTATACATATCATTAAACCACTTCTCCAATGGTTCCATGTTTTTCAAATAAAGGCCTTCATCATGGAATGACAAATGGGACTTAAAAAAAGACACACATTGTGAAACCATTTTGACAGACAATGCTGTTACAGTTTTTTTTATACATAGTTGAAATAGAATATCCAAAATATGAACACCTTGTGGCCCTTCCAAAAGTCTTAAAAGGGACTTTCTTGAACATGAGACATTTCTGTGAGAAATCTGCTCAGTTTCTTTTTATGCTGTAGAATGGAAAACAGGAATTCAATGTTTTCTATCTCAATGTCAAAATCAAACCACTAACAAGATAGTTTCTGGCTAAAGTCTTCCTAGCTTGTCTATTTCTTTATTTATTTGATTGATGTCTATTTTGCTTAACTTCTTGTACTTCTATCATCACAGCCGCCACCACCACCACCACCACCAGCAGCAGACGAAGTCCAAAGTGTCCAAAAAATGATGTCAGTGGCCACATTGACTCCGCCGACCACCTTTGAGCCACCCAAACCCGGCATTATCTTTAAAGCAGCCAATCCAAGTACATCTATGCCAGTCTGTCCCGGCCGGCTTGGAGCCAAAACCTCATGAGTCCGGTAGCTTGGGCTGTCTGAAGGCCCCGAACCAAAGGATGTCAGCTGAAGCTCCAGTGCTGGTTGTCGTTCCAAGGATTACACCTGTCCATCACAACCACCTTTTCATTCACCTGTAAGCATTTCCCACTGATGCGATTCTTCAGGAGGTTCTCCTGAAGAGGTAGGAAAGGAAAAGCATTGTCAGGCGGCTCGCGAAGCTCAAACACACGGAGGGAGGGAGGGAGGCAAACGGACCGGTGTGAAGATCCACCCCTGGTTTGACGACAAATTCGAGGCCCCTCTCTTCAGGGTACATTTCTGTATCTTCACCGCCTCTGGATTAAGCCATGCCTGAAGACACAACTCGTGCCGGATGTTATGGCGCAGCTCCTTGTTGGCCGTATATTCAAAGTACTGGGAAAGATCACAGACGACAATCATTATTAGAATAGATGGAGTGTTTAAAAAGTGTTTTAATTTTGGGGAATGAATGATTTTATTGATGACTACATCCATAGATAAATTGAATAAAAACATTGTTTTCATTCAAGTGTATTTCCCCAAATGACTTTTTATTTACCAGTTAGTTTTGTTTATTTGGTATTAAAACAACAACTAAACAACAGTTAAGCAATACTACACACAGATAGTCATTACTTGCCAAAGATGTTTGCAAATTCCTTATTTTGATTCAACACAAAAGATAAATCAGTCGGATTTCATAAATGAGAGAAATATTCCTTTTGAGCATCCGAAATCAGAAGATTTGGATGAACCTCCACTAAAAAAAAATGTTCCTCGACGATTAAAACATTTGATAATTGGTTTGTTGTCCAGCCTGGAGGTACGGCGGTTCGTTGCGAGTCTGAGTTGGGTACCTGGTTGCCTCCCTGGTTGTGACATGCGTACACGATAACAGATTTCCCTTCTGGGTTGGTATCACCGACGTCCAGGCACATTTTAGATCCGGCATTCCTTATCTGGAATGGAAGCAAACAATAAAGGTGGGAGAAGCTCCACATCCACTCGGAGCAGTAAAAGCAAAGCTGACTTACCGCTCCATATTTTAATGGCTGGAGCTCAGGAACGTACATCTCGGGGGTGACGGTGTTTAGGTACCAGGAGAAGTTCTTGCAGTGTAAGCTCTCTCTCAGTTTCAGACGACTGGAGATGTTCCCGTATGAGTGCTTTTGAAAGCCAACAATTACAATTCAATGGCAGTGGATGGAGCCCATAGCGAGAACAGGAAACATTTTTGCCTTTTTCATCTTCAAAGCACAAATAAAAAGGCAATTTTGACTGTTTCTGAGCTCTACAATTCTTTGGACTCATCGCTGGCTCGGCCGTGGAGGAGACTTTCGGGTTTGAGAACACGTGCCGACGCTGGCCGCGCCCGCTAACACAATGACGGAAGGCTCGAAAAGTACTTTGGTGAAATCAGACGCTAGATACAAAAGAACACGAGTCAATGTGATGACTGAGTCACGCGAGATGCCTTACTTTTGGGATTTCATCATTGGAGCACCGTGAATGCTACGACCAGCAACGGTTCAAGCCAGGCACCCGCCCAAAAAAAAAGCTTCTGCACTCCTCCATTTGGAGGTGTGGAATATTTACGTGGCCCACATTGATGTTGTTGTTGCTGCCCGCAGGCAGGCAGGCAGGCGGGCAGGCAGGCACGGTGGGGGAACGGCCGTTCGGAATAGCAAGCGCTCGGCCCTCCGCTCGCCTGGAGGCAAAACAACTCGTTCGTCCCAATGGTGGTTTTGTTTTGCCGACCCGGCCGCAAACCACGTTCGAACCGGGATGAGTATCTTTTCCAAAGAAATGGTCACCTCACTGGCCATGGCCCCGGCCTTGCTGTTGCGACGATAGAAGAGCGCTTTGTAGTCGTCCATCCAGACCTCGGCCAGGCGCACTTGGTTACGAGCGATGACGTCGGTGCCTTTGGGGAAAGTGTGCGGACTCTTGGTGCGGAAGACGTGGCCCACCACCGAACAGGGAAGGATCTCCAGCTGACCGCCGCACTGCCACACCTGGACACGCGGAACACGCCGCATCCGTCAAGTGACCTTTGTCGAGAGAATAAGCGGAAAAAAGACCCACCCGGAAGGACATCTCCACGTTTTCGCCACCCCAAATCTCCATCTGGTCATCATATGTTCCGATGTGTTCAAAGTAGCTCTTTGAAATGGAAAAGAGACCGCCGGCAAAAGTGGGCGTTCTGAAAGGGAAGAAGAAAAAAGGGAAGAAATGGATGAAACATGCTTTGATTGTGGAGGCGACACGGCTCGAGGGAGGAAGGAAGCAAAATCGAACGACGTGTCCCGAGTGCCAGTGCTTTGGCGCTTACTTGATTGGATAGGTGTCATTGTTGCGCAACTTGTAGATCTCGGCGGGGATGGGCTCCCAGATAAAGGTCAAGGCCCAGTCGAAGGAACCTCGGTTTTGGTAACGCTGGTTGGCTACGGGCTTCTTGAACTTGAACGTGTTGAGGTCGATGGAGACGATGTGCGGACTGACCACCGCCGCGGGTTCCTCCGCAATGCGGCTCATTAGCGGCTCCAGCCATCCGTGGAAACACTCACCTTCAAGTAGGTCAAATCGCAATTTTGAAACATTCACGTTCCAAACTGGCAACTTTTAAATCGGGGAAATACGTATCGCTGGAAATTCACCTTTTTACTCAATTCTTGGTGCTTTAGCGCCAAAGTAAAAATGTGATTTGTATTTTTGTGGTGGATGTATAAGCAAGCGTTTGTCAACGTCATCAATGTCGCCTCTATTTGCATGGATTGGTTTTGAAATGTTGAAATCAAGGAGAAAGAAGGCTCACAGTGCGCATCGAGGAAGGTGAGCACTTGGCCTTGTGCGATGCTGGCGCCCAGCAGCCGGGCCGCCACCAGTCCCTTCCTCTCACGCTGCCTCAGCACACGGACAATCTTCATGTCGCGGACGTAATCCTCCAGTCGCGTCTGCAGGTACGCTTGAGAAAGGCCATTTTGTTGGCAATTGAAAACTGGTCCCGGATCATTCCTTTCTTCCTTTTTGCCGCTGTCTCTCACCTTCGGTGCTGGCATCGTCCACCAGGATGATTTCTTTGAGCAAGATGGCGGGTGACGTGTGCATGACGCTGTAGACCGTTCGGAGTAGCGTGGACCAGGCTTCGTTGTGGAACACGATGATCACGCTGGTGTCAGGCAGCCGAGGGCAGCGGGAAAACCTCTGGGCCAAGCACCTGGGACAGGAGTGGACATGCTAACATTTCAAAATATGACCCCAAGGGAATACGTACATAGAAAGATGGAGCTAGCAAAACCTTAGCATACCAACTGCTAGCATTTCTCATGGAGCCAGCAAAAGCAAAATGTAAGGCGCTGGCAGTTGTATGAGACTTTTATGCTACGTTGAAACGAGTTCTTCCGTATTTGAGCTCAGCATGGAGATTGGTGTTGAAGAGTGAGCATCACATTGTACAGAGATTGTCTCCCCTAATAGAACATGTACACATTGCTGTTGCTCCCTCTTCAGTGTTTCCAATCAACGGAAATGCCCCATCAAATTCGAGCCGTCACACCTGCCAATGGCGGATACCGGCACCATTTGGAGAAAAGGTCGTTCAACAAAATCATATCTTACTCTGGAGGGCGAGTGTCGTCGCCGAGGCTCCGGCTAAGCGAGATGCGGTCGCTGGCAAACGCATTGAAGCAATGCTTGGTCATGCCCTGCTCCTTCTCCTCGGTCTCCTCAGGAGACAGATTCTTTTTTTCAAAGGCCTCCCCATTTGCACCGGGCGCTTTGGGGTTCTGAGGCGGTCTATCGATGTGAGGCTTGAGCTCATCCTTGCTGTAAAAACCAACGGTGCAAGCCACGCTCCCCGGATCAGGAATCTGGAAGCCCAAGTTTTTGGCGGCCTCTCGGACCAGGACCATCACCTCGTCCCTCTTCGGTACCCGTTCCCAGAGCCAGGGTTCGCCGGATAACGAAGTGTCCGTGTCCTTCTGGAGAAGAAACAAGGCCAACGTGAAGATAGCCCCCCCAATAAGAGCCAGTTTCAGGGGGGCCACGCGACGCCGGGGTAACAGACGCATGCCTACGCAGCCTCGACGCGGACGGAGCGCGACTGCGGAAAGTGATTTGAGGAAGTGCTGGCAAATGAGTCATCAAGGTGACATTTGCTCAAGCGACTCCCTTCAGGTGTCAGCGGCGGGAACGGCAGCATTGCTCAACATCGCACCTGCCAGCCGCAGGAGCCACGTGACTGCAGCTGGGCTAGCTGGAGCTCAGATGAAGTGACACCTGACGCGTGACTACTTCCACGTCACGCATGGCGTTAGGGCTTCGAGCGAGACCTGTTTCCCGGATTGCCCAAACAGGATCTAAGTGCTGCAATGCCAACACGGAAACTCACTCTTACTCTCGGCCATTATTTATTTACTCACGTGTCATTCAAAGGGGCCGCCGACGGACCGACCGGCTTTAAAATATTCAAAGAAAAACAAAGAAGATGTGTACCTAGAAAAACAAACACATCAACAGAATAAATTGGGATCAAATATGTTCTCCATCTTAGCGTTTGCTATGCCGCATGTGCTCATTAGAGTCACACAACATATTTCTTTTGCTTTCAAGAGAAAGCACTAAGGTCGAATAATAAGGGTTGCACGTTAGAAACTGAGCACGGAGCAAATTGAAAGTCCTGAATGCGTCGCAACACGGTCATTTCCATTGAGAATTGATCACATGCTAACATGCTAGCCATGCTAACATGGAAACCTAAAAGAGTGATTCTCAACTGCTGAATGGGGGCGGCGGTCACAGACAGCTAGGGAAAAAAAATAACTTGCATTTGTATTTTGGGTTTTAGAACACACGATGTTGGGTAAGCATTGAAACAAGGAAATGTTACAAGTTGTCAAGCTGCTCTGTTAAACAAGTGACCCGACGCGGTGAAAAAACAGACAAAAGAAAGCGACCATCATCACTCACCTGGTACACAGGATTGGTGGTAGCGCGCCATCTACTGACTGGAAGCTGAACATCGTCTCACAGGTCGAGAGTGTTTTGCAAAAATCATTTTTTTTTTTAAATATATGACGTCACAAATGGAAGACCCGGTCGTTTCCTTGGCTCGGAAAGCGAACGGAAAACACCACTTAATTATTAGCATTTGAATCAAACGAGTAGATTGGCGAAACTTTTCTTCTAAAAGGCACCTGTCTTTCAAATTGGACTTGTTGTTCGCAATGTCAAACAAGCTCGCTTTTGTGATGGATGATCTAGTAACACGGCGGGCGGGGATTAACCACAATTTAGGAGACTTCATTCATGTACAGCATGGAGTGATGTGAGAACTTGGCCACGGGTTGGCTGGCTGGCTGGCTGGCCACAAATGCATGATTCATGTGCAAGCAATTACACCATTGCACGGGCCTCTTCTTGAAACTGGAGAAAAGGAGAAGAGGAAGGCCTTCTCCAGTGACTGAATCTGAGAGCAATTTCAAAGTGGCCGGCCACATGGAGCATTTCACAGAGCTAGTTGGACAATTTTCTTTTATTTTGTAAAATAGATGCTACAGTCGTGCTGTAGAAGTGCACCAAGAGACAAGAAAGGGACACGCAAGTAAGGCAAAAGAAAACAAACAAACAAAGGATTAAGGGCTATTTGGTTGACTTTTCAGGCAAAGGCGTCACCTTTTAAGGCATAAATATTTTGGACCTCCAGGGAAAAGTCAGCTCCTAAACATTGCAGTGCATGTACAGCGCAGGTACACTGTATTCATTAGCTTGCAGCAAACGGGAATCCCAAAGTGTCGCGTGTCCTTCAGTGGTCATATCACGTTTGTTCTTCACATACATTCCACGGACTGTTTGAGGGGGTTAGGGACGAAAACAATTGGTCCATTGTCACTGGTTCACATCAAGGCCGTGTATGCGCTGCGCTCTGTCCTAAAAAAAGATACTTTTGAAATATTTTTGCTCGGAATGACATTGGCGTCAAAGTGGACATGATCCTCTTGCCATCTACCAGAACTCACTCTGGAGATAGATGAATAGGAACCATGCAAACAAGAAAAAGCATGATCGCATATAGTAAAAACTCACAGTGAAAAGTTACAGTATGCTTTGTCGTAGGAAAAGTTCAGCAGTCTGTTTCACTCGCTCACATGTACACACACACACACACACGCACGTCGAGCATATTGTTTGCACTCGTTATCTGTGGTGATTTCGTCCACCGGAGGATACACGTGTGTGCGTGTGTCCCTCAGTGACTTGAGCGCACAAACACGATGAAATGAGCATACTTGGGACAGAGTCTCAGTGTTGTTCTTTGGTCGTGTTCTTCCTTCATAATCTTTCCGTATGTGTACGAGTAGCTTATCCTTTTGTACTGTACATCGCTAAAAAATACATCTGCATCAAATAAATTAGGAGTCCAGAGAAAATACTCGTACAGCTCACACACAACAAGCACACTCCCGTCCTAAGGCAACTGGGCTTTGTGCTCGCTTGTGCAGAAAAAAAAAAGCCTTCAAACACCACCAACAGAGCCCTGCGTGTGTGTGTGTGTGTGCGTGTGTGCGTGTGTTTGTGTGTGAAGGACAAAACACTAACAGCATTTGTCAACCCTGTGGGGTGTTTTTTGTTGTTGTTTTTTTGGGGTGGGGTGGTCCATGGTTAGCTGCTAGGGGGGCCACTGGTCAGGAAGTAAGTGGTCATTTCGCCTTTGCCCTTCACCTTGACCAGTCCTCTGCAGTCCAGCTGGTAGCCGTTGTTGGCCAGCACGTGGTAAAGGTCTGTGGTCACCTGGCAAAGAACAACGCGGCACATGTGACATCGGCAGTCGGCCGGCCAGAGAAAAATAGCTTTGAGCAAAGCGTCTGAAAGCTGGTATACATTGTCAAACAAGGCCTACTTTCGTATCTACACTGATACTTCGGTTTTAAAATCAATTGAAGATGGATGGCCCCAAAGACCTGTCTGTCCCTTTCCAATAGAGAAAAATGGACTGTACAACAGGTGGCAGCATTGCTCTGTTACACTCTAAAAAAAAAAAGCTCTTCCTCCCTCGTGGCAGTGTGCGTTACCTGAATGTAGTCCGGTACCCCGGTGCTGTCCATTCGACTAGCCACATTGACCGTGTTCCCCCAGATATCATATTGGGGCTTCCTGGCTCCAATCACCCCGGCCACGACTGGTCCCATGTTCAGCCCTGAGGAGCACAACCCAACAATTTGTCACAAAAACTTTCCGACTGGCAAAGAAGCCGGAGTGAAACAAATGTCAGCACAGCTTACCGATTTTCATCTGGAAATTGTTGAAAGAGTGCTCGTTGATGTATTTCATCTGCTCCCTGAGCCTCATGGCGTAGTCGGCCAGCGCCAGGATGTGCGAGCGACCTTCTCGGTCGTAGCTGGAAACGTTGAGGCCGGAGGCGGCCATGTAAGTGGAACCGATGGTTTTGATTTTTTCCACCTGACGGAATCGCTCCTCACTGATGATCTGGGAAGCAGAGCTTTGATTGAACAAACAGGGAAGCTGAACCTACTGAAAGTTTCAAAACTGAAAGAAATGATCAAAGAGTCAATTATTCAGCGAAAATATTTTTTGCAAAACCAGAAAATCAAACACTTCATTTCATAAAAGCAAAACAAAACAAACGTTGGCTTTCTCTTTAACATAATCACGTCAAATTTAGAATAAAACCGGCGCACAAAATAAAAAGAATGAAACCATCTCAACCGAGAAATGTAATAAGAAAAGAAAGCTAGCTTAATGTTAACATATCATGTAAAACCCCATAGACGGACGGGCTAATGTCAATGAGCATAACTTCGACTGCAAACAACCGGTGCACAAAAACAAAGCCTATTTCAAAAAAAAAAAACAAGAGCGACGTTTTCAAACGACACCAACTTGTCATCCAAGTCCAATCACCCTCATACCTCGTCGAAATCGGCGATGATCTCGTTGAGCAGCCGGAGACACTCGACGCCCTCGTTGTTGCCCTCCAGCTCCACGTAGAACTCGGAGAAGTTGCAGATGGAGGCAAACATGACGGCCACGCACTCGCACGACTGGTAGTACAGCTCGTCGTTGCGCCGCTCGCGAGCCAGGAAGTGGGCGGCCACGTCTTTGGGCAGGATGTTGTGGAGCAAGCGGCGGTTGTACGCCTGCAGCTCCTCCATCTCCTCCTTCTCTTCGGTGGCCTAGGGAGGGGGGGCGACAAGGCAGAGGCTTTACTTCCTATTTGCATACTGGAGGGAGGAGGAGAAGTACAGAAGATGCCCTTCATTTATTTTTTTTATTTTTTTAAACTTTTATCCAACTTTCAACTTAAAATACGTACCTGCAGCTTCCACAGGAAGTCGAGGCGTGCGGTGGACTCCACCTGCTGGCCGTGCAAGTACAGCGCCAGGACAAAGACGGTCAGGATGACAGGGGTCATGACCTTCAGCGGCACTTTGGTCACACTCTCCAGGCTGTGGCAAGAGTTCACCAGTTCATCATCGGCACTAAGAGAGGCATCAAACAAGTCCGTCCGCTTACCACTGCTCCGCTGTTGCATTGAAAGCAGGCCTGTGGAAAAACAACAACACATGAAATCAGCTTTCCTGTCCGTCCGTCCGTCCGTCCGTCACTGCGCTGCGCTGGTGTTGTTTGTTGACTTACAGCGCGTTGGCTTTGACCAGCAGGTCGGCGTTGTCGAAGAGGACCACCTGAGGCCACTCCACCAGCAGGAGAAAGACCAGCTGGATGAGCAGCATGAGCGCTAACTTCCCGATGCTGCTGATGTGGAGGAACACCGAGCAGACCAGCAAGGTCAGCAGGACGCTGTAGCTGAAATACTGCGGTCCAGCCAGCCAGACAGACAGACAGACAGACAGACAGACAGCCACACAACGCACACAGCAAAGGCAACATCAGACCCATTTTTGTCTTCACACACAGACGCAATCACGGACACCGACCTGAGGGAACGGGCAAGGTACGACGTGGCCGGAACACACGTTGAAGCCGTCCTTTGCCGTCTTGGTGAGGTTGTGCAGCAGGCAGAGCGTCACCGTCGTATTCCGCTGCTCCTCAGCCACGCAGTCCTCCAGTTGGCTTCTGCTGCACGTAAACTAGAAGATCAGGAATTTTACAAAACGTCAAGTTGGGCAGATCGTGGACGAGCTTCAACACGTCCACACGCACGCACGCACGCACGCACGCGCAATGGTATCCAGGTATACTGCCGGCAACCAGCGTCATCACAAAACGGAGGGAAACATTTCAATCTGGGAACTTAGCGATAAGATTGTTTCTTTTGGACAATGTGCACATGGACTGGCGTCGTCTCCCTCTGCCTGTGAGGCAGACGTCCAAACCGCTGGTCAAAAAATGAGTCACCGATCGATGATGAGTGAAACCAAAACATGCCAAAGCGTACCATGTTAGCAAAGGAAGCGATGAAGAGGAGGAGGATGGTGAAGACCGCCACCATCGTGCTGTTTGCGCGGGACTGCACGATCTTCTTGGTTAGCGTCTGCAAGGCGACTGGGAATAGCTTCGAGATGGACAGACAGACAGACAGACGTTAGCTACAATGGCGCCACTCCCAGATGGCGAGATGATGTCTCGCTTACTTTGATGCAGGAGTAGATTGAACACATGAAGAGGATGTTGGTTAAGATGATGAAGATGCTAATATAAAGACCCAGCATAAGCGGCGTTCTGTGGAAGAGACGGACGGACGGACGAGGAAGAAGAAAAAAAATAAATAAAAATTCAAGAAGCTCATTAGGGCGCAACTCATCAGCTTGATGAAGAGTCCAAGATGCTTACATTTTTAAAACGATCATCTGAATGATACAGATGCAGCAAAAAACCAAAAGGGCGCAGGCCACGTAGCCGCCGAAGCCGTCGTCCACCTTTTTAGAGTACTGACGAGCAAACGCACAAAAGATGACAACTAAGTGGAAAGCAAAGGTGTGATCTCAAACGGCCGCACGTACTTTTTTCTCCAGTTCGGCAGTTTGAAAGGTGAGCAGGAAGTTCTTGACGTGGTCTTTGCGCAGCTGGTCGATGCTGCGAGCGTCGATGGCTCGGCCCAGGAACTCGTCCACCTCGTCTTCGGGGTTCAGGGCCTCTTGAGCGCAGCGGCTACAAAGGACATTTCCATCGTGTCTTAGCAAAAGAAAGTCATGGTAAAAATAAAAAAAAAAGGAAAAAAAGACTCACTTGTCCTTGCTGGATGCTTCGTCGATGCCCTGCGAAGAAAGAGGAAAAGGGAGATTACGGCTCGGAAAGCAGCTCAGACACCATTCCCCGGGAGACACGCCCATCTTTTAATTCATGCTCCCAGGTTGCAAATTACACAGCGGGTGGGTGCACATCCCGCAGAGACCAAAAGGAAACGAGGAGGAGCCCGACGATACTTTGTTCATGGAGACTTTCCAGGGAAAAAGACGTACTGGATTCAAGGATTTGAAAAGGTTTGGAAACTGCCCTCAATCAAATGAAGTGAATGAATGAACTACTGCTATTTTCATTCCTCGGAAAGGTAACACAATCAAATGAACACATTCAGTATGTGTATTCTTAGTCAGCTGCTGTCAAATTGAGTTTGAAAAATCTCACCATCTGCCTGAAGACTTTGGACTCCTTGGTTCTGGCGAAGGATCTATCAGGCACCCAACGCGGCATCAAGCCCTCGGCGGAGTTTGCGCGCGCTCGCTGCATTTTCGCCATCATGGCTTTCTCCTCTTTCTGAGAACAAACAAACAGACATCCAGCAGATTGTAAACTGCCGAGGCAAACGTTTTGGAGGTCTTGGAAATCAACCCACCCTTTTCTGACTGCAACCGAGCACCAAAAAAGTTTCAATGTTGTTCTCTTTCAAGTAGGCGTTCCTCTCCCCCCCGAAGCCGGGCTCTACTTCGTAATCCTCGTTGAGGTATTGAAGAGTAGCTTTGGTGATGTGGATGCGTCTAGACACACGCGTGCGCAGAATGACAAACCGGACTAGGGACGGACGGACGGCCGAGCGAGACTGACCCGGCCTTCCCGCCGGCCTCCATTTGGTTGGCCAGCGTGACGTCGTTGGACCACACGTCAAACTGCCACTTGCGTAGACCCAGCACGCCGCAGTGGACGCGCCCGCTGTGGATGCCCACTCGCATGTTGACGTTGACGCCCGTCACCTCTCTCACCAGTCTGCCCACACACACACACACACATGTCCGTCGGACTAGCCAGGCTGGCTCAAATACTTCCGTGGCGACTATCGTGCTCAATTGACAAAATATTGACTTTGATCCAAATCCATTCATCGAGTCATTTGAAGAATTGGATCTTTTACGATGTTACACTGTTGCTTGGGCGGGCGGTAAAGCACAAAATCTTGAGGAATGTCTTCATGTTCAAAAAAAAAGACAAAAGCATGTTTTATTCCATGAATGGATGTAAAAAATCGGCAAGAATACAAAAGGAATGAATCGCTGCAGATCCTGCATCTGTCACATGGCTGTTTTCGGATTCATCAGGCGGCGCGTGGAACCTGCGGATCTTTTCCCCAAAAACTGTTGACTCAAGATCCTCAGTCAGAATGATTTGAATCGGTAGGATAAAAAAAAGTCCGCATCTATCGGCCAACCGAGCGGCAAGTTCTAAAATTCCCTCGAACTCGAGTTAAGTCATGTGACTGCTAACTGCTGATAAAGAGGCTTTGGTGCTTACGTATTATCGGGAGGACCTTTGATTTTTACTTTTTCTTTTTTTTCCACATGGTTTGTTGGTTAGTATGAAGATCTAGATCCATAGTTCCATAGCTCCATAGCCCCGGAGCTCCATAGCCCCGGAGCTCCATAGCTCTTGAGTCACTTTTGGAAGCAATTGCGACGTTCTGGCCTCCGGAATTACAAATGTAATGTTATCGTTTCAATAAATAATTTACTTTAATTTTTGAGTCGTTTTTTTAAAGGTCCTCCCGATAATACGTAAGCACCGAGGCTTTTTATTGTCTTTATAAATGTGCCACTTGTTCATTCCATTCATTCACCTCGGGCTCAAGTACTCACAATGCGCATGACGAGAAATGACAGGAAACGGCGTGGCGAGGGACTTACGAGATGGCTTCAATCATATCCACGCCCATCTCCACGCAGCAGTGGGCGTGGTCAGCCCGAGGTTCGGGCAGCCCCGAGACACAGTAGTAGCAATCCCCCAGGATCTTGATGCGGAGGCAGTGATTCTCCTGCGTAGTAGCCAGGACACTCAGCGGAAGTGATGTGTCGCGCAATGGGAGGGTCACGTGACCTCCGCCGCGGCGCAGGCTCTCACCGATGCCAATTTATCGAAACGGGCAAACAGCTCGTTGAGCGTCATGACAAGTTCCTGCGCCGTGCACTGAGACGCCAGGCTGGTGAAGCCCTCGATGTCCGCAAACAAGATGCTGCGTGAAAACGCACAAAAACAGAAACAATAAGCATGGTAGCACTTAAGCTACCATGTGAACAAACTGCTTCATGTTTCCAGAAATAATCAAGTGGCACCACACGATAGAATTTGGGTCCCATTTAAACGGAGACCAAGCTGCGACCTGGTTTCTTTCTTCCCGATCGTCAATCGCCACGGCAACCTGAAATGCACATCGTACGACTAATGGGCTGCTTACGTTGGGCTCGCATGGGGTGAAAAGAAGGCGTGAAGAAAACGGAATCTTTTTGTCTCCAATCTCGTTTGAGTTGATGTTTTCGCTTGTTGAAAAAGCAAATGATTTGCATCACGTGGAGCTTTTTCTGCGCAGGTTAGCGTCATTGAAGACAAAGAAATGAATCATTTTTCTATCTCTGGCCTGATATTGAATTGCAAGCAGTCCATCGTGGGAACTCTGATGAATGAGTTCCAGTTGACAGTCAGCAGTAATACGCATCATGTGACATTTTGGCGGTTATATTCCAGCCATCCGCACGAGTGTGCTGACTTTACCTAACATTGTCATGTTTTTGAATGTAGATCTTGTGGAACATCATATCTTCTTTCTTGGCATTGATGTCAGCTTTCATCTCCATGGCGACGTGCCTGGGAAGCACTGACAGTAGGAGGCGCTCCTGAGAGAAAGCGAGCGCAGCATTTGCGACGTCAAGAAGGCGCAATGAGTCACGCTGCCTTGTCAGCACGCGCGCGTGTGTGGGAAGGAAGGCGCTACTCTAAAAGTGGCGTGATCCCGCTAAGCATATGGGAAAGCTGAGCCAAAGGTGTTGCTCTTTTGTACCTGCTGCTGGTTTTCTCTCTGCAGGTGAATTCTGGCCTGGATGTATCCTCGGGTCTCCTGGAAGGCTTGTCTCTGGGACACTTCAGCGGGGTAGTGGGTGCAGATCCCGATCATGTTGGTGCACAGGAAGATGACAATGTTGGCGCTTATCTGTAAACATGTCATGTGATCAATACGTGATGATATTGCTCCAAACATTGGATGTGAGACTCCAACTTGTTATCCCAGAAGACATCAGGCGGAAGGCAAACTATGGCAGGGCACATATATGTCATCAGGTTCAGAACATGAGGATGAACGGATCACTGCTTAATGACAGAAACTTGGAAAAGACGCAGAAAGACGAGCCCCGGAGTTTGACTAAATGACCTCGTCAAGCCCTTTCCTCTTTTTTTCTTTTTTGCCTTTAAAAACAAAAAACAAAAAAACAAAACACTGATCCCAACGTGATTTGAACACGCAACCTTCTGATCTGGAGTCAGACGCGCTACCATTGCGCCATGAGATCTGTCCAGGGTTCATCGAGGTAGGGCGAAACGCTGCCTGCGCACCTGCTGCATGACAGCAGCAACTCAGGTTTTGCTCAAGGACACTTGGATGTGGTCATAACGGCTGGGGAGCAAACCTCTAGGTCGGGAGACAAACACAGTATGACCCCAGCGTGATTTGAACACGCAACCTTCTGATCTGGAGTCAGACGCGTAGATACGGCTTCAACTGGTGTAGAGTGCATCTCCTAGCAAGGAAAAAGCAGCTTTGGATGTTTTGCTCAAGGACACTTGGACGTGATCATAATGGCTGGGGATCAAAGCTCCCACCTCAGTCACTCTTTTTAAAAAGGAATGACCCCGGTGTGATTCGAACACACAACCTTCTGATCTGGAGTCAGACGCGCTACCGTTGCGCCACGAGGCCTCTTCCGACATGAGGGACACCTGCAAAATGTCAAAATTGAAATGGTTCAATTTGAAAAACTGCTGCTTTGCTATTCTTGCACACCACGATTCAATCATTCTAGAATGAACGCACAATTTGGGCTGACAAGTGAAACGGTTCAATTTGAAAAACTTCAATGTGCTTCTTTGCTATACTTCAATCGTTCTAGTAGGAACGCACACTGGAGCTACATACGTATCATCCTGGGGAAATTAGGGAGAGAGGCCACGTGTTTCACTCTGTACGTGTGAGTGACCCACAGTATTATTTATCTATGGGGGAAGTTAAAATGGATTCAACATCGCGTGAGCCTTCTGGGGTCATCCACCTTAAAAGCATTCCTCTTCTATGCTGTGTGTGCGTGTGCGTGTGCGTGTGCGTATGTTTGACAGCATACATCTGTTTGTCACTTCTTGTAGGAAGCGACAACGTCGCGATCTGCGTGAATGAATACACAAGCGTGCGATTTCATTCAAGCACGACAACTTTTACGTGACTTGGACAAATCATCCATCCCCACAGCTGAGCCTCAAACTGTGGACTTCCCCTCTCAAACACACACACACACACACGCACACAGTGTCAAGCCTGGGAAAGTCACTTGACCCGTGACCCCGGCACAGAGCGTTTCCTCTGAAGATCATATCATGAATAATGAGAAAAGGTCCAATTGCAATGGCTCTTAATAGGGTCAATATCACCATAAAGTGCCTTTAGTGTCCTTTTCAGAATGGCACAGTGAAACTGGGGGCAGAAGAATGACCCTTCTGAGCTGGAGATCATTTCTAGATGTAGGACAGCTGGAGCAATATGCATTTCCAACTCTGTCTAATATCGAGTCTATGGGGATCAAGTTACACACGTGCAAGTCTGAAAAAGTCTCAAGCCTTAACCTGCGACGTGTCCAAAAAGTCCCAAGTCATTTTGTCTCGGGCCACATTTGACCATACGGATAGGAATGAATGAACAGCTCATCATACGTCAAGCCAATTCAAGACTAAAACAGCACCGGCAAGCCTCACCGTTGGCGGCCATGTTGTTGTGTGTGTGTGTGTGTGTGTGTGTGTGTGAGTGTGTGTGGGCGCCTGCCTGCGTTCGTTCGCTGGCTTTTATGACAGCAGATGGAGGAGGTTCAGGGTACCGTTCACACACGCACGCACATTCAGCCTTGAAAAAAATGCCAATAAAATTGACTCCAGATGGATGGTAAACATTTAAGCACGAAGCTGCGAAAAGAAAACTTGGGAAGCACTTCTGAGAGAATATTTACACTGCAGACACACACACACACACACACATGGGTGGCCACATGTTGCCACAACAAGAGGGAAAGCATGTGACAGACAGCTTTCACCAGCAGAAAACGCACGTCTGGCTAATTCCACTGTTTACTCCAAAGCCCAACCAAACCTAAGCAGTCAAATAAACACAAGCATCTCTCTCTCTCTCTCTCCCGAGTTGAACCCTTGTCTGCGCTTACGTTTACTGTGACGAACGTTTGGACAGCAGCGACGTGGCGGACCAGGGATTATTAACGACACTTTTTGAACTGCTGCATAAAAATGGTCAATTAGTGCCCTCGAGATAGAATTGAAATGAACACACAAAGGGGTGTTTGTTGTTGTTGTTCCGTTGAAATTGGACACAAGCCGCTTTTTGTGAACAGATTTGGAGTCCATCTCTTTGAAAAGATTGGGGTCACAAACACAATGGATGTGTTCTTTACACTCCTAGCTAAGCACTTATTAAGTGCAGTGTTGAATTGACAGAGCATAGTCACTCAATTAGGACTCGGCCGCTGCTGGTGTTTATAATTCAGTGAGAGAGCCCGTCCAATCTAACCTGATCACGTTGATTCCTAACGGATGGCTCGGAACAGTGGGAGTGCGCTAACGAGGTTAGCTAGCCTATCTGAGACAAACGGCCACCTGTACTTCCCAAACAACCTGCAACATAGAAAAGAGGACGTCCGTCCATCCGTCCGTCCGTCCGTCCGCCCATCCACCCGCCCATCCATCCATCCGTCCATCCATCCATTTTAAAAAATGATATGGACCGTTTATACGGAGGATTTTCACGGCTGGGTCTGGAAGGAATCCCCCGCAGTAAACGAGGCTTCATTGAAGACTTGTTATCTCAACTCACATTTGGACTGGAGAATCTCCAAAGCGTTCCTCTGCTCTCAGGCTATTGGCTCAACTACTTTCCAAACATTGGCTTATAAGGTGCGTCTACCGCTACGCATTTTTGAAGAACAAATGAAGGAAAAAGAGTCCAGACACGAGAAATCCTTTGCGTCTCCTGCAGGCGGGCGGGCGGGCGGGGATCAAACAAAGCACGTCATTGCGACCCACTGTTTCACGGCTGTTTCCATGAGATAGACACTCATTGAGAAGCTTCAACTTCTCCATTCATCCATCCGTTGATTGTGTGTAGCGCTTTATCCTCAATCACCACGTGGGTGTGCTATTCAAATCCAAATCAACGTTTGCATGGCCATTGACAACAGAGGGCAGGCAACCTCTTTGACTTGGAACCGTCAAAGTTTTTCAACCAATCTTCCATGTGTTGACTTACTGGTCACACATGCATACTAGAAGGACGAATACAGGAGCTGTGGTAAACTTCTGCTTCGGCCACCATAACGCTCACTTTCGAGAGGTATTAAGATGTTTCAAATTTGAAATGACATTTGCAAAACAATGAAACAAAATTGAGAGCAACAAGAAATCAATCGTTCAAATAATGTCTTGCGTGAGTCTGCTGAGATTGAGGACCTAATTAAGAGCCCGGCGAGTGTAAATACGCAACACAAATATTTAGTTTATCATCGAGTGTGTGTGTGCCAATGGCTCTTGAGGAAAGTGTCTGCGAGTAGCTCCCGGTGGCGCAGCAACAAAAATTGATTATTAACTCTTGTGAGGATAAAGGCCAGGCTAAACATGATAACAAACCACATGGGGCCCATCAAATAAAGTCTTGGTCCGGTTTGGATTCATCAGGCGGCAGCTGAAGAGTGGGAGAGCATTGTTTGCAAACATCTCTTTGGCCTCCATGAGGGAAACATTCAATGAAATTTCTTTCAGAGACAGCTTCTTGAAAACATATCGAAAGGAATCAACTCGTACACACAAAGGCAAAATGGCTTCACACTTTAGCTTTGTCAAATGTGTCTGGCTTCTCATTGGAGCTTGTTTGTAACAATTCTCAAGGAGTGAGTTACGGGCTCATGCCGGGGACTCGTAAATCTATTTCCACCAATAAGTCGGTGTTGAGGCTGCCAAAACACCAACAGTTTGTCTGAATAATGATCAAAATAAACACGGAAGAAACTTGCCTCATTTGCTCCTAGGCAGCATCACTTTCATTTTTCTGTGTCTTCTTGGGGGTTTTCCTGCCTGTTTCTAATAAAAGGAGGGTTCCCAATCTTGATGCCGTTTTGGCAGCACAACATTACTTGCGGGCCTCTCATCATGCGGAACCCGAGAAAAGCGGTGCCTCATCTGGAAGCGCAGCTCCGGCCAAACTAAAATTAGCCTCAGACGACCACAAACTCAAAGGCCGGCCGGCCGAGGCCAATTTCGCACGGACTCCAAAGGCCCACATCTGCACATCATCAATGAACGCTAACAAACACAATGAGCTGATGAAAGAATTGTAACACAAGAATGAAGCTGGAGTTCAAGCTTTGACTGGACTTGCTGTGGCCAAACAGGAGAACCTTCCCAGAAACTGTAAAATTGCAGGTTGAAATCAACTGTAACCGCCATTTTAGCTTAGCATGCTTTGACAGGCACATTTTCCCTCAACTGCGTGTGGTTTGTCTGTAACCAAATTTATTTGACTTTATTTGAGTACTGTTTAAGCTTCATTTACTGGTCTAGTATCATTTGGGGCTTTAACTGATTGAATGCCAGCCATTTTCTAAGCCTTTGGACAACGGTCCTTCTGTTTGATGTTTTTTTCACACAAACATCGTATGGGGCAATTTTATGTTCGGGAAATTCCGCTTAAGTGCCGGCGGCTTGGATGTCATGTCATCATGAATAGAAAGTCCACATATTCAAGAAGATAGTTTTTTTGCTTCAAGCAAATTGATTGGTATCAAAAGAGATTGAAATGATTTTTTTCCGCTTTATTTCATTGGCTCCGTTCACTTTGAAGGGGGTCATTGCGGACATTGGCTTTGATGAATTCATTCCACAAATACAACATTTGCAATATGAGCCACTCCAAAATGTGTCCAAATGTTGAATGCTGAAAAAGTTGTTTTGGATTTGGAACACCGAATACAAGGTCATCCATCCGTCATACTCCGCCTCAACCTCACTTGACCTCATTTGAGCCAGCAACAAAGAATTCACTCTCCATGTGCCTCTTGGCCTTTTCCCTTGACTTTTTGTGACACTGAAAGGCCCATGGTGGTAAGAGAAGATAATCCACAGGAAGTTAGAGTGAAGTCAGTGACCGGATTTGAGCGAACAAAGAACTTTTATTTGGATCTCGTGTCCAGTGTTTGTTTGGGATGTTTGACAAGAAGGCGCACCGAGCGAGCGAGCGAGCGAGCGTGTCGAGTTAGCTTCTCACGCAAGCAAACCAGCCAAATACTAAAAGCTAACGTGTAGTGTCGTGCTAAGGCGGGTCTTTTATGTAGCGTGTCATTGGATTGAATTGGTGTTAGACGTAGCATGCTATATGCTAGGCTAAATCCTGTTAGTTATTACATAAAATAGGGCGGGTTGTTAGATGTAGCGTGTTATATGGTAAGAGGTGTTTTGGTTTATTTCGGCTCGGTGTTAAAGTATGTAGCGTATGAAAAGTGTTTTCACATTTTATGTTAGTGGTTGATTTGTTTTAATCTTCCATCCATGATCCACTTGATTGTTTTAGCTGATTCATATTAGAGCGCAATAATGTTACTTTCAACAAAACGTTTTGTTTTTATGATATAGGCAATTTAGAGTTCATTCATGGATGGATTGCTATGGAGGAATTTTTGTAGTGTCATGGGACACATAGCACAAGTGCTACAACATCAGTGAATGACATAAATCTGATGGGGAATGCACAAGTATGCGTTTGTCCCAGTGCTGTGAGATTAGGCTAGACCCAGAAAAAAAATTAAAAAAAATCAACATTTCAGAGCATTAAGGGGGGGTTGGGGGCGCACTCCTCCTTGTTGGGTTGTCCGCAACAAAGCAGCCATCCTACAAATTGGCTCCCAGCCCGCTCACCCACATGCCACGCCACCCCACTCACCCTTCCACATTTTGTTACTGGAGTAAAGTAACCCTAACCCTAACCCTTCTTTTTCAAATGACTTTATTTTTACTCCCCACGTTTGAGAAGAACATTTGACGTATTTACTGCTTCTTCTTTAAAACGGAGACTTTCTGTCCTCGGTATGAATACTATTCAAGTTGCTGAAAGTTCCCTGCCAAAGCTAATGCCCCCACAACCCCACCCCGGATAAGCAGAAGCAAACAGTTGGATGGCTGGATGGATGGTAACTTAACCAAAGCGCCAATGTTCACTTCTCTGCTGGCTTTGCTCACTCATCCCAACTATGTGACAAAGTCCAGACCTTTAAATATGCAACTATGAGATAAACGTCAAGAAATTCCATCCCCTTTTAAGCACAATGTACAATAGATTTGACCGGAAGGCACGCTGGATTGTGCATTCGGTCCCTCGGACAACAAGTAAACAGGCCTCGTAAAAATAGGACGATTCAATTACATTCAATGAGAGGAGCTCGGAATAACAAGGCAAGAGTTCAGTTTCACGGGAATCAGATAACACTCCCCTGTCGCAGCAAGTCACTTTCCAACTCTGATCATCATCCGCAATATTTACTCTTACCTCTGTCCAAAACATACAAATCAATACCGTGACCAGAACAACAAGTTATACACGTGAGCGGACGTGCTCCAAAAACATTTCCAAGTCGTAAATATCATTCCGGAGGAGTAAGAAGAATCAAAGGGATGCATTTGCAATTCCGGAGCTTGTGAATGACCGAGGGGCTGACTTGAAGCCGATCACGAGGAGGAGTCATGCGTGCCTTGACAAAAACGTCTTTTATTTCTGCGTTTCCTTAGGTCTGCATCATTTCAGCGCCGTGTCAAATTGAGTGCTGGCCTCTTCCGGACTGGCAGATACAACCGATTCCCACAAATGAGTTAGATCAAACAAAACATGATGACTATGACAAATATAACATTTGAAATATATATATATATACGTAGCAAAATAGGTGCTCTTAAAAGTTTGGTGCTTTTTTCCCCCACAATGATCAACAAACTTAATATATTATTGCGGTACTGCCCTACATGCGTGAGTGAGCAAAATCACAATTTAATACCATTTAGTTGGGATTTTAGAAAAGGATCATCTTAGTAGATCACATGCAGAAACAGAGTAATAAAACAAGGAATAGAAAATCAGGCCAATAGACAATTTTGCAAGCAGAATGTAATAAAAGACAAAAATGACCGCCCTTGTTTTGAAAGTGACGTCGCTGCATTTCAGTGCTTTTCTTCATCTTTCAACCAAAAAAACTTCATCACATGAATTGCTTTTTGGTGTGCTCTACATCCCAAATGGTCTTGTGTTACTTTGCTATTGCAACAAGTGAGTGGGCATCATTGATGATAAGGCAACGTGATTCTTTGTGAGGTTTCTGCACTTGAGAGAGAGGATCCTGTGACTTCTTCAGATGAATCATGAGACGGAGGCCTCGTTAATGTGGACCAAATGACTCATGTTCACTCACAGAATATAGCGTCAAGCTTTTTGCTTTAGCTTGTGACAAAGAGGTGTTGTGGTAACGAGGTAAGCCATTTCTTCAAAGGTGGCCAAAGTCATCACCACTCTCTCTCTCTCTCTCTCTCTCTCTCTGTATATACATATGATACATATATGTGTGTGTGTGTGTGGTTTTTTATATATATATATATATATATATATATATATATATATATATATATATATATATATATATATATATATATATATATATATATATATATATATATATATACACATACACACACACACACACACACACACACACACACACACACACACACACACACACACACACACTTACACACACTGTGGATGGATGTACTTTAGTGGCTTTGTGTGTGCGCTGCATTTGAAGAGCAGGACATTGTTCCGTATTTGCGCAGCGATGGCAATCATGTTTGTCAATTACAACACGGTGTGGCCATTCATTCCACTGGCTGTTGACTGTTTAACTACGCGACAGATAACGTGACCGTTGTCTTGTGTTGACGCTGAACTCGGACACACAGCTATGGTTTCACTTCACGGAGAAACAACAGGCCGTAAAAGCCCGAGCACGCACGCATTCCACGCTGATCAACATTTAACGCCACTAATGGATTCCAAATATATTTGTGCTGGCCCGTTGGCCGTCAGCCACGGCACTTCAGCCTGGACGTATTTACTTTCACGCAGAGCAGAGCAGAGCAGAGCAGAGCAGCCAAGTTGTTAGTAAACCACGAGCGGCCATTGGAAGATTGCAGTCACCCGGCTATTATTAGGACAGACTATTATTTTCCTTCTTGTTGGCCATGTTTTAAGAGCAATATTCTATTCATAACTCATTCCCAACTGTTCTTATGCTTGTTCTTCTATGGTTGTAGCAGAACATCAGAAGTCATCTGGACACCCATTCAGGAAGAATTATAGTTGTGCCTCAAGTTCAATTCATTCCTGGAGCAACCCAAAACAGATGGATCTCAAATTTGTCTCTTGTGACACTTGTTGTGAAAGCGTCAAAGAAATGTGCTTTGAGCAAAGTAAGTAAGATTTTCATGCTAACACTGCTAGCATCACTAGAGCGTCTCCCCACTCAACCAATCCCTCACCCCCTGTGTGTGTGCGTGTGTCTCTGGCCATGAGCCTTCATAATGGCACGCAATGATGAAAGTGTGTAGCCACGATGACTCGTCAGAGAGAAGGAAGGCTTATCTAGCTTCAATAAAATAGCAGCACTAGCGAAACTAAGATAATATTAGCACTGTAAGCAAGCCTCAGGTGCTACCACACTTATTTGTAATGTGTGTACTGTAACACTAACATTTATTGTTCAATTGTTTTTTTATTCCTTCGCTGTACAATTTTTTTTTTTTCATTAGAGACGGGGCCAGTGTCGACAATTTAAGAACTACGACAAACATGTTTTTATTTCCCAACCCCACCTTTAATATCATACTTCAAAATTCTATGCACGAGTAAGATTTTTATACGCCCTCGTACTCTGTCATTCGTCATGAAAGTGTTTGTGTGAGCAGTGGCAAAGGTTTGAACTCTGGAATGATCTCGTGTGGACTACATTTTCTAACTTTCATATCCAATTTGAAATGTTATCGTCTCATCTTTTTAACAATATCCCCCAAAATCTTAGATGTCCATAAAAAAGAAAAGAGCTTGCACGAACGAACCCCTATCACAGTGTGTTGCCATTACTCGGCGACAGAATGTGTCCTTGGGTGTGGCCAGCTGACCTCGAAGTTCTGATCTAGATTTAAAAAAAAAAAAAAAAAGATGACATCAGCAGTCCATATTTCACCATTGCCAGAGTGCGTGCCAAGTCCAGTAATTGCATCAATGGTTGGAGTGGCCAGTGCAATTGCAGTCAAATTTTCCTTATGTAATAGAGCTTTAAATGAATGATGTCATGTCTGTGACATTTCATCAATGGCTATCTTGCTCCCCAGTGTTAAGCGCAGCGATCAGTAAGTTTCCATCAGTCAGTCCGTCCGTGCGTCCGTCCCGCATCCGTCCGTCTGGCCCCACAAGAGTAGGAACAGGTTTTTCCTCCCGTGCTGTAACAACACACAATAACAAACAGCCCGATGTACTTTTGATAAAGCGTCTGCCGAGAGCTCCTTCTAAGGACCGGCCAGCCCAAATGATCTGGCCGCAGGCCAAAGGATCATATCATATCATATGTTTGCTTGAATGGAAATCCACATGACTTTTTTCCCAAGCGTCTGGTTATGTTAAATCACATCATCATCCCTTTGAAGCCAACGGAAGGCTACAGCTGCTCATACGTGTGTTATGGAAATACATGGACTATTTGAACAACACAACACGTCTGTCTCATGTAGTAAGTGTGTCTGGTGCCTGTGAACAAAGGAGAGACAGGTGGGCTGTTGTAAAGCAGACTCGTCTGGTTGACACCATGTATGTTGCTTTAGATATTACAAGCCCCTGCCTGGCACAGCCTGAGGCTCAAATGATCAGTCCCGCATACTTTGGGTTCATCATCGATTTTGAAAACTAAGAATCCAGTTATGTGCTCACAGAGTCCAGTTAGGACTGGAGGATTTTGGACCAACTGGAGACGCTTGAGGGATAGGACTGGCTGACTCGAACATAAAGCGCATTATAGTCGTCGAGACGAGAGCACGGATTCAGTCCAAAAGTAAATTCATGTTCAAACTATTTTTTGTTTATTGGCAGTGATAGCTTTGAAGATTCACGCAGCACATGTCCACAGCGCTGCCTCCGAGACTGAAAATGCCATTGTTGCTAGCTAGCGCATGTGGCCGCGGATTCCCAAAGTTGATGTCTTTCCACTTTGGAACGGTTGCAAATACACCATAGGACAAGACTGGGTAATCTCCTCAGAATGTCTGTCCTCCGACGTGAACTTCCTTGGCTGCCAGAGTGGCTTTATCTTCATCACCCTTGCAGCTGTCCGCCGAACCCCCTCAGAGTCGAGTAATGAGACATGAAAGTGGCCGTGAGTGCGGGGAGCTCAGTGTCAGCTCTCTGGGAAATAAAAGGTCGCTTCGTTTGAGATGGATCTTTTTTTTTTTTTTTTGGGGGGGGGGGGGGGGGGGGCAAAAAAGACTGGCAGCTCTTATGAAGTCCGTCCGGTGAGTCATACCCACACCATGTATCCGTGTCACCCTCATTACATCCATCATCCCCCACCCCCATGGAGGAGGTCTTTCACCCAAAAAAAACCAACAACCCGCTTTTATCCCAACCGTCATCACTCTCACATCTTCTCAGCTCTACGTGCGGCATGGACATCTCCACAGGGAAAATACAAATAAGGGCAAAACAAGAGAAAGCTGGGAGGAGGATGAAGTCCCAGAAGGAGAATGCTACTTTCCCAGATCAGGGAGCCTAGCCATGTGACGCAAAGTTTGTGTGAGGTTATGTGTGTGATATGGAGAGCGTGACAGGCTGAATGGGCTCTCACAAAAGTCCAAGTAGCCTGGAGCCAGACAGACGGATGGATACCTGCTGAAATTGAGCTTACAATGACATAGCGCTGCTGTGAGAAAAGACAGAGGTGGCCAAAGTACTCACGCTCGCTACTTAAGCGGAGCTACAGACAGACAGCTCAACAGACTGACAACAAGACAGATATTGATTCCGCCATTCTGGAAATTTACCGTCCGAAATATCAAATGTTAAAAACATCAAAATATGAAAAACTTTCTGTGCAAGATGTTTATTTCAATACACGCTTGAGTCAAAGTAAAAAACAAAAGTACAAACTGAAATTTATCTTGTGCTGTGTTTTTTTTTTTTTTAAGCTAAGCGCTAGTTAGCATTGTTTCAACTTTATGATTCAAAAACAGCTTTGCTGATTTTGTGAACTGCCAAACAAAACAAAAAAAGTCAAATTAGGTCACGATAAGGACTAAAAATACACTTCTATGCTTCTTTCCGAATGTTGCAGAGGTGTCAAATCCAGGTAGAGAAAGTGAAAACCATGCCGCGGTTTGGCTTCTCATCAACTGGCAGCTAAAGCGGCAAAGTCTTGCTTGTCCTAATCTATTGGCCTACTTTACATTTCTTTGTGTCACTGCTGTCCCCATTTTCCCCCAAGACCTAAAGTAAGTCATCAATGATTGACTTGACTTTCCTTCCCTCTAGTTGGCTTCAACCTAATTTGACAAATTGTCCCGAAAAATAAACGGCTACCTGATAAGCCTTCTTAAGGATTTGTACTTGATTACTTCCCACCACTGCCATTTATAGACACTCCAGTGTATAAACGTTGGATACGGTTCATCCCAGTCATAAACAAGCCCAAACAATGTTGCTATCCTTCCTCCCACATCTATTTTAAGCTGGAGTGAGAGAGCAACAATCTTGTTGGACAGTGCGCCATGCTTATGTTCCATCATTGATTTGCACGTTAGTGGGGGAAAAAGAGGGGCGGCAAAAGCGACCCGGCCGGCCGGGCAATGTGTAAATGTGCGCCTGTAGCCAGCCAGGCTGTCTGGTCTGCAGCTAGCTCTGCCTCCACTCCACGCACATACTGGAAGCTCACTCAACCGGCCAAGTTGTGTCAACATTGTCTCATTCCCTCCCAGTGGCCCCGCAGTCATCACCGTGATCGCTAAAGAAAAGCCCTAACCTGCGGCGCGTTTGACTTGGCAACTCCCACCCAAACGTTGTCGCCACAGACAAACATGAACAGTCATCTATTTTCGCAATGACTCTGTAAGGTGGCGACCATGGATTATTATGGGGGGGAATGGCGACACTACAAAAAGAAGGACTCATCTGGCGTTCTTTGTGATCCCAGCCAGTCATTTGACTACAATGGCCTCCTTGTCTCAAGCTGGGACCGAACGGCACCGAGCGACATGATCACGATATCGCGTAGCGCCACGATGAGAATGGAGGCGCGCCATAATCACCATCAGCTCGCTCGACCTAAGTCACCCAAAAAGCCACGGCAAGACACAGAAAAGCGCCTCTCAATAGATTGGACAGTTGGAGTGAACAAAAGAAAATCAATCCCACTGCTCTACCTGCTTCAGAAAGCTGCAAATCTGGACCATAAAGCTGGGAATAGCCTCACAGCTAAATCTATTCAAAGCCGTCGACTTCCCTCTGAGACTATTCATGGTTTTCAGACCCGGCCGGAAGCAAATAAAGTCAAGCAGCTGATATCTGCTCAGACGATCGTGACATCTCAAAGTGCTCACAGCTGCTTTTCATAAATCAACTTTTTCGTTTATCCTGCTTTTATGTTGTTGGGAATCCATCCAGATTTTTCATCTCATTTAGATTGTTTTTGATTATGATTTCTTTATAGTGTTTGTAGCGTATGGCGTGGCGCTAGAAAGAGATCGAAAAATGTCATTGGAGAAACTGACGAGACCCTGGGAAGGATCTACTTTCCACACGCCGAGAGCTGGAACAATGTTTGTCCTATATCGATGCGGAGGGAAAGAAAGTAGGGCGGGCGTCTCCATATGAGGACAGTAACAACATTGTGCTCCATTGTCCGTCGATGACGGTGGGCCGCCGCGGTGGCCTGCCCGCCGACTATCTCGTGCTCACACATGCCGACCGACGGCAACTGAAGGGGGAAAAAAAAAAAAGCAATTGGAAGCCTTTTTTTTTTTTTTTTAATCAGCATTGCCCTACTTTTTGGGTATTGTACTTCCTTCCCATTTTTCAAACCATTCAAACTTCCAAAGAGTTGAAAAACTTGTTTTGTTTTCATGTTCAAAAAAGATGCTCTACGCATTTAGCATTTCCCGGCTGGTTCACAAATCCCAACTTCCAAACGCTGAGCTCATTTAGAACATCATGGGAAGTATTTAGCACGTTCCCCCAACATTCGGACATTTTCACAGCGGAATTCCCAAACAAAGAGATATTTGACATATCTCCCTCTTTTCACATTTCTTGACCGATTCAAACCATTGGAACTTCACATCTCATATTGGATACTTCAACAGTTTAGCTTTGATCTCACACACAAATAGCATTTTCCAGTTAGCAAACGACACGCTAAGCTGCTAGTTCTGAAGAGCAGGACCTGAATCCAAGTTTGAAATGATATTGTAACATACTGACAGTCCTTTCTCATGTTTTGCCAGAACATTCAAAACAAGTCATGAGGTCAGTTTGACCTGGACCTGTTCCAAAACCTGAAAAAGAGCCATCATTTTTTTTCCCATCTCCATGATCAACATTTAGTACATTACTTCTCAGTGTAAAAAACAACCACCTTTTAATGTTCAAACATGTCGAGTTTGGCAGCACGCTCTCTCCGTGCCTCTATGACTTTGTCAAACCATATGAAAATCACTTTGTGTTATAGGAAGTTATTTGGAAAAAAAGAAATGAATGTAATATCAAAAAAGACGTATACGATCTTGTTAATGAACTTTTGCCATTTACGGACTGTACGCATTTTTCCTAGATGGAAATCACAAAAGTACGAATGCAGCTTAAGAAACATGACCGCAAGGTTCTATTTTGGCAGAAAAAAAGCGAAATCATCTTTTGTGCAAAATGCTTCATTCGAATCTGTTTGCGATGTTTCGAAAACGTTAGTGATGACATCAGACTGCTGAGCTACTTGGCGAGTTAGGCTTCGCCATCTAGCTAGCTAGCCGCTGATCGGTTAGCCGGTGTATGCTTGTCAGTAGTCATGAAAAGGTGGAGCGTTAATGACTGCCATGTTTAGGCTGGAGCACAGTCAGGAAACACACAAGCACAGCCAGAAGGCTTCAAGTCCGGCCGGGCGGGCGGGCGAGAGAGAGAGCGTAACAACTGCGACTTACCAATTCCGAGATGAACGCGTCGTCTCGATTTCGCTGCCACGCCGTCAGCGTGTGGATGACCGACAGCGTGATGCCGCTAAGTACGGCGGCTCTCATTCGGACAGGCAGCAGTGTGTAGATGATGTAGACGAAGAAGACCGTCCACCAGACGCCCTCCGAGGCACTGCGGGGGTTCACCATCAGCAGCCCGTACACCTGGATCACAATCAGCACCCCGATCACAAGGTAGCTCACAATCCACATGTAGTCCTGGTGGAAGCAGTTGCGGTTGCACACCACCATCACGGCCAGGAAAAGCGCCATGGCCACGCAGAGGACGCTGACGTAGGCCACGTCCGGAGCCCGCTGGATGCAGTGGAAGGTTAGCATGACCCCGCACACCACCACCAGGACCCCCATCAGCATGGTCAGAGAACTCTGGTTGAGTCGGAAGAAGTAGCGCTGGTACAGACGCTCCAGTTTAGCCGACTGGAACTTCTTTGAGTGAAAAACCCACAAGACTCGCATCCAGCAGTCGGCGGCGCTCACGGCCTTGCGCCGGCCTTCGGCCGATTCCCCAAAGTCACCCTCCTTCCTCCCCTTTGCTTCGCCGTCCTCGAAGCCCAAGTCTACTGCCTTCAAGCCCAGATCCACTCCTTCGCCCATCCTTTTCCCGTAGTGGTCCTCTTGCCATCCGCAGTGCAGGCCCAAGTTCCCTCCGCTGGTCCCCGCTCGAGTGTGGTAATGGCGGTGGCCGAGCGCATTCCGGGGCTCCGGCTCCTCGGGGTCCCTGAGACAGCTCATGTAGCGAGAAGTGCATAGCGAGGACTTGGCGTTCTTCTTTTTGCCATTGCGCTCCCCCCACGCCGTCTTCCGCTCGTCCACTCTGCCCACAAAGAGGCCTCTGGCCCACGACATCCTGTCCGCCACAAACAAGAAAGACGTACGTTCACAAAACGGCTCTCCAATTAGCTTTCATATGTACATGTTTTTTGGGGTGAAGAGCTGTCGTCGTCACGTCGACTCTCTCTCTCGCGTTCTTGATCCATATAACGCGCTCAGTTGGGACCACATTTGGGGAGGAAAATAGGCCTCAAAGTTCAAACAACTTCAAACATATCAGCCGTCAGCACTGCTCGCTAGACGTCATTTCAGCCAGCATCAAAAGATGAACTCGCCACGTTTGTTTGGGTTGGATTTTATGAAAGGACCTTCGTGGAATGACAACAAGAAGAATATCCAGTGTGACGTTAGTGCAGCCGTCTCATTCAAAGAGATTTTTGTCCAGGCTGTTTGGGAGGACTGCAGCACAAGTCTTGCGTCTATTTTATATTGGGAGGTTGCTACTTCCTGTTTTTGGCCCATAGCTATTGGCTGAATAGTACTTTCGCTCTTTTGATCTTCTTTATATTATCAAAAAGGACTTCATTTGGTAGAGTTGACTGGCGTGGATGTTTTGAAAAAGTGAGTGACAACAAACTAGCTAGGTAGCTAGCCAGCCAGCCAGCCACCGAGCGATTGGCCGATGTATGCTAATTGATTTACTTGTGATGAAAAGGTGTCATGTTTTTGACATTTTGTTACTCGTTGGTTTCATTTGACCCTTGCGTGACAGTTAGGAGCCTATTTTGTGCCAAACTCAAGTCCAACACAAAGCACGGCTTAACTGCGTGCATGGTCGGAGTTTTCTTTTGTTATTTACGTCGACACGCGTGGGTAGAAATGGGTGTTTGCGCCCTCGAGGGAGTGAACACAGCCAGCCGACTTCAGTCCTGCCATTCAAACAGCTTCTACAATTCCCTTTAAATTCAGCGCCCAGCACGGCAGACAAATTCCCAAAGACGCAAAATGCGTCTTTCTGTAAAAATAGAGCCCTAAATCACATTCATTGATTGCGAAAGTCATTACATTCGACAGCCTTTTCACTTGGTATGTTTTTGACAGACTACGGGAAGCATG
Source organism: Syngnathus leptorhynchus (assembly GCF_054491065.1). Taxonomy (NCBI): domain Eukaryota; kingdom Metazoa; phylum Chordata; class Actinopteri; order Syngnathiformes; family Syngnathidae; genus Syngnathus; species Syngnathus leptorhynchus. Next base: position 25,576,567 of record NC_141195.1, read on the forward strand.
AGTTGATATGTCTTTGTAGGAGGAGTCTAATAAGAAAATGGCTTTTACAGGTGCAGGTTTCCACTTACCTGGGTGGTTTGTTGGATTTAAGACTGCTCTTTAGGCTAGTTCATGCCAGCAGGTGCACCTTGTCAGAGGTGTTTCTTTCTGCAGTCTCCCAAAGTATTAATGTATTAGCCCTGCACACCATCCGTTACCTCTGTAGGCCTTCATGTCTCCTGGGGGAAACCAAAACACACACACACACAAAATCAGCTGCAGATCAAGATCAGACTACCTTCCAACTACAGGGCTTCTCTTTCTCTCTCTCTCACCAGTCGACCGGTCCCTGCCATCTATCGCAACAATCTGCTGCTGTCATTAGTGTGCTCCATTTGACAACAAAGGCCTCTGGAGTGGGCACCAATCAGAGATGGAGAGCTCTCCAACCACATTCAATTGTCCGTGCTTCCATGAGATCTTATGACTCACGTAAGCTAGCGACCTCCAAACCTAATAAGCAAATGAACCATGTGGAACTCGGAAGGTGCACGTGAGCAGCATGATCGGATCCGAAAGGAGCCTCATTCCCAAACGTATGTAGCTCCTGCTGTCATGCAAACTATCAACTAGATCTTCCCATCCCTGAGTGCAACCATTGGACCGGCCAGGCATGCTATTCCTATATACGGCGAAGTGGAACAGCCAGACCGATGCGATGGTGGCAGCGGCGGCGGCCAGTTATTACATAACAGGACGCTGGCTGGGTCGGTCGACAGCTCTCCGTGTTCGCTCACTCTCATGCAGCAGGCAGCAGGCAGCACGCTCGCGAGTGCACGCCGTCCGTCCGTCGTGCAGCCCCCGTGCACGCTGCCCTGACTCACGAGTCGCGGAGCCCAACATTCCGCGGGGCAACTTCACGCACGCACGCACGCCCGGCCGGGGATGTGTGGCAAAGAAAGGCCGGCCGACCGGCCGGCCGGACGCGTGCTGGATGTTTGGACTGAGATGTCAAGTGGCCAACACGGCGGAACGGTGCAAATGTAATCAGCACTTCTCTGGCAGTGTCACTTTGACGCATTTGAGCGCAAGGTTCACGAACGCACGCACGCACGCACGCACGCACGCACGCACTCGGTGTACCTCTGGTGAGGGTCGATCTCCCAACACCCGCAGCGGAGCACCTCCAGGTCCACCCCCGAGACTCCAGGTTCTACGTAGCCGCCGACGCTGGAGCCTGATCCGGATGCAGATGCGGCTGTGTGCCCCTGCAAGCTCCGACCTGAAGTCTGCTGCTTCTACTCTCTCTCTCGCTCTCTCTCGCTCTCTCGCTCGCTCTCTCTCGCTCTCGCGCTCTCTCTCGCTCTCTCTCGCTCTGGCTCTCTCTCTCGCTCTGGCTCTCTCTCTCTCGCTCTGGCTCTCTCTCTCTCTCGCTCTGGCTCTCTCTCTCTCTCGCTCTGGCTCTCTCTCTCTGGCTCTCTGCTGTCTCTCTCTCTCGCTCTCACTCTCTCTCTCGTTCTCTCTCTCTCTCTGGCTCTCTGCTGTCTCTCTCTCGCTCTCGCTCTCTCTTGCTCACCCCTTCTCTATCGGACAGCTAATGGCACCATCTAGTGGTTATAATTTCCTGTATCCCCCTTTGTATCTCGCTATCCGAGTCCTCGATATAAAAAAGGTTGTCTCGCTCTTTGCTGTTGTTTTTTCCAGCAAGTGGCGCCATTGGTCATCAACTTCACACGAACTCCAATTATTGTAAATCTCCAGAGATGGCTTTATATGTCCTTAAAAGTTTTGAACGCCAATTATGTTTTCAAAAATGTTACTTTTGCTAGCAAAATCGTTTTCTGACATCATTTCATGTTTGTTGCCAGGCTCTACTTTTGAAGAAGAAGAAGAATTCAATTGCAAAATTCAATTCCAAATTTGAGAAGTCTTCTTAGTCAAAGGGTGTGGATTGTGTTTAAGGTTGTTGAAAGTGGTTAAACCAAATATGGAGTGAGCTGCGGGAAAAGTTCCTCAAAACAAAAAAGATGAAATTGTTTGCTTTAGCGGGCCCAGTCATAATGATAATGCAACTCGATCATATTTTCCTTACGTCTCATTATATATTCAGTGTTTATAATCACATCTCAAGTCTGCAGTCATCAGATATGAAAAGACTCAACACCAACCAGGTGTTTTCTCCCCCCCCCATCCCTCCTCAAACACTGAAAACACAACACCCCACCCTCTACCCTGCCGATGCCTTAAAATAGCTGACGCGCATCCATAATGCACCAGCAGCAGGACTCTGCTGCCCTCAGAGGCTTTAAATGGGACAGACTGACATGTGCACTCCATGCTTGGCTGCAGTTCCCAAAACAGAAGCCATTTTCTGTTTAACTTTCAAACCTCCATTCATTCATGTTTTATTCACATTTACTGCTCATGTGGAATTGGAATGGATGCCTTGCTCCTTCTTTTCTGGTTGCACCCCCCCACCCCATCACACTGTTTCCTTGCAACCCGTCCTATAAATTATGAATCTTTGCTGGCTGGTGAGTTTCACAACTGGCACAGTCATCTTTTCTATTTGTATGCATTTATTGATTTTGGTTTATTTGGCTTGACACTTGAACCTATGGAGTACAATAGCACTTTAGCTGAGCAAGGGTGGAGCTGTTTATAGCACACGATGCGGATTAGGAGCCGGCATACGTGGAAAAAGACAGATGATTTGTTTTCTTCAAATGGTTAAATTCCTCATCCATGCAATGACTTGTAGACAGACGCACTGCACACAAGCAATCGGTAGTGCTGTTGAAACTATTTCCGCATCGGTGAAAGCCAGCCAATCAAAAGGCAGCTGTGATGTCATTTTTAGTCGACAGCCGTTGTCAAAATGGCCGCCCCGGGAGATTGATGAAAACGAGCTCATTTTTCTGCTCAATTCAAATTTCACAAATACAATGTGAACCAGAATGCCATGTTTAGACAAGTGTGGGCACATACAGCTTATTATTTGAATGAAAATTGTTGACTTGATTTCTACTTTAAGTTACTGTTTTGTTGGTACTGTAAACGCTACGTAAACTGTAAACGTTGCCGGCATCACTGTTTGTAACAAACTAAATACAATTAAATAAAAAAGAAACAACACAGAATCGGCTCCAGAAATATTGTTAGTCGAAAGCTGATGTTTGCTCTTTAATCGTGTTACTTTTGTCAGGTAGGAGAGAGGCGGCCGAGGACGAGATGCAGAAGGCTTGCTGACGTCACAGCAGTCGAGGGAGGGCGGGGCTGCAGGGCTGCCAAGTCCACCAGAAAGAAAGAACGAACGGTGCACTCCAGTGTTGCTCCGAAGAGAGAGCGCACCATGACCGCCTAGCGGAGCCGGAGCCCGAGCCGGAGCCCGAGCCGGAGCCAGAGCCAGAGCCAGAGCCGGAGCCAGAGCGAGAGATGCTCTCCCACCTCCTCCCACGGAGTAAGTACTGTGATGCTTTCGCTTCCGTGTCTGCTGCATTGGATGATGTGGGAAAAACATTCGTGGATTGAAACTTTCACGGGCTGAAGGAAGGAAGGAAGGAAGGAAGGAAGGAAGGAAGGAAGGAAGGAAGGAAGGAAGGAAGGAAGGAAGGAAGGAAGGAAGGAAGGAAGGAAGGGACGCCTTTGGTCGTCAGCATAAGGCATTCCGTGGCATCGTGTGAAGATGTCCGATATTCGTAGTTGCTTGAGGGAAAACGAGTGCATCTGGGACCGCGAGGGCTCAATTAAATAGTGCATGAGACGGAGCACTAAAAGCCCGCCTGTCTGTCCCGTGAGGCAGGCGCAAAGTGCTTGCTTGCTTTGTGTGCGTGCCCGCCCGCGTGCATCAATGCGCGATGCCTTGATTAAAGTTGATGAACCAGCAATGTTGGCATTGTTAACCATTCCGATTCCTGCCTGAAAACAGCGCTTCTGCTTATCTTCCAATGTTGGGTGGTTCCGAGCAATTTGCTGTCAACTCAGTGCAAATGTTCCAAGCCAGCACTTGAGATGCTTTCACGTTAAATGCTAGGTTATGCGCTTGCTTATGTAGGGCGCCATTACGTATTGATAAGTCTGACATTCCCTCCGTCAATTAGGCCCAACTCAAACCCAGAGCCGGCCGGAATGGGGTCAGCGAAAGTTGCAAACACGTGCAATTTGGGAAGGATGCTGCAGTGGGCAAAGCTGAATGTGAGCAGCTCCATGTGGACTAGTTAGTTAGGGTTGATGTACACCACTTTGGGCTGTCAGGCACAGGAGGAAAGCGCAAAAACAAATGCAATAGAAAAGCAATTGGTGTCCTATGACAAAAACTCTATATGTCTCGTTGACAGCAAATAGACAACAAAAAATGGTTCATAAACAGCGATTTGATAGTGATGGCAGCAGTTGCCACTTGGTCAATCTTAGGAGGTCGGCTGCTTGCAAAGTAGATCTTGGGCAGCCTCGGTAAGGATGAATTGTGAAGATCTTAGGCTTGCTCGCTGTTTCAAGCATCAGCGTCCTTATTGCATCAGTAGCGTTGGACTTTGCAGATGGCTAATGCAAGATGGCAGCGCAGCGCAGCCCGGCCAGGCCAGGCCAGGCCGTACCATGTGGGCTTGTTGTTCGTGGTGGCAAACAAAGGTGCTCTCGCAATGACTTGAAAGTACACTGACCCTCCGCTTATCACAACATCACACATTATTATTATTATCTTTTTTTTTTATACAGTAAAAACGTTTGCAGTACCGTTAGAGTAATAGCATGTATTGTTGCATGCTCAATTTGCTTTGTGAAGATATATAATAGTTGATGCTAATCTCTGTTAGCGTGCCTCCGACATTTCACATGATCTGTTAGCATTAAGATATAAGATTCAAGAAGAATTTATTGGCCATGTTTGAGCGTGCCAAACAAGGAATTTGACTTGGTTACATCACAGTCTCTGTTCAACATTTAGGTGACTAACAACACTCAGAACAGCTAGTTAAGCTAGTTGTTGTGTAATTCTCTTTCATTGGACATAATAATAATAATCATTGTTAAAATAATAATAATAATAATAATACATTTAGATGGGTTAAAAGCCGGCTGGCGAGGTAAACCCATTTTAAAAAGTTTTTTTTTTTAATATTCTCCCTCTTTTTGCATATTGTCACCAATGTCCATACATTGTGATCGGCGGGGGTTAGACGCTACGTCCGTATTGGCTGCAGGATCACCCCGAGGTAACATTAGAGCAAGAACAGGGTGGAGCTACTCGGGACAGGATGAAGCTTCTCCGCTTGTGCAATTCTCCTATTGATCCACTCAACCCGACCGACTCTGGTTGCATCGTCAGGGGATGCGATGATCCACCTCTGCCCGGAATGCTGCCTCAGCTTCCCCTGTGCGCAGAGGGCGAGGTGGCTTTTTTTTCCTCCTCACTTCACTTCTGCAATAGAAAATCATTTTAGAATCCCTTCTGTCACGAGTAATTGAATGAGAATGATTTCAAGATCCAAATATCTGGATATGGACTCGGACTGCGCCTTCACCTCTCGCTGCCTTACTTGGGTATTTCCGTCAGTGTGTTTTTTGGGGCCTCTTGTGACAAGTGCTAAAAAAAGACACCCGCATGACAGTAGCGGCAGGATAAAACAAGACTGCGCAATGTAATATTCAACTGTTTTTTCTTGTTTTCTTGTTTGTGTCTACTGTACGGGAAGCCGGCTCTCATTTAGATGGACTAAGTCAAGATAGCTGTGTCAAATTTGCTTTGCTCTTTTCTTCGGGCAATTCATCAATCAGAAGTTGATGGCAGAAAAACGAGAGGAATGCGAAGAGTAGAGACGAACGACGCTGAGTTATAATTAGATTGAGTGAAGAATAAAACAAAAGCAAATTGTGCTAATCTCCTCACATTTGGCTGCCATCTTCTCTTCCTCCTCTTGTCATCATTTCCTTTCCTTAGTTTAACATTGGATGAAGCAGCAAATGAGCATTTGGTGATGTTATTTTCTCCTCGTTTCTCTTCTCTTTCGCCTAGTTGTCTTTATTCTCTGGCCAATTGTTCACTCGCTTGGCGGCATTGCCCCCCCAAGTCCTGCTTCATCTTCAGCCCTAATGATGAAAATAGTCACCCCGGCCTGTATTGGCCGCTCCAAAGAATGTGTGTGTGTGTGTGTGTGTGTGTGTGTGTGTGTGTGTGTGTGTGTGTGTGCCCCCGCTGGTTCCCTTTTTATTTAAAAAACATGTCAGAATAAAGCCCTTAAGACATGCTTTGCTAAAAGCCGGGATGGAGTGCACTTCATTCTTCGCCAAGGAACCTTAAATGAGGCAGATGAGATGGTGCACACCAAAGTAGCACCGTCAGTGCCCCGGGCCTGCGTACAAGGCGCTTATGGAGGGAGGCCTTGGAGAAAGCTGAAAGATGTTTTTCTTTCAGTGCTACATGCAGGGAAATGGAAGGATACAATGACATTCCGTACCTTTTTATTTACTCAACAAACAAAAGGAAGTCATCGTGCAGTGGTACCTTGAGATTACGAGTGTGATTTTCTTCCGTCGATTTTTCTCCTTGTACTTGCGAGTGCTAGCTTGAGATATGAGCATTTCAATTGGTGTTACACAATGAACAGCTCTTTGGCAAACACCGAACGTCAAAAAAGAGGTTTCGGGATATTTCATGTCACTACCAGTAGAGGAGAAAGACAATTCCGCATTGTAAAGCCAACAAAAAACGGCAATAATGGATATCTTTGCCTTGGAAAAGCCCACTTGGCTTCATGCTAGCAAACCATTCATATGCTAACAGTTAGCATTGATAGTTTTTATATCAGCACTCACAGGCCAAAGTCTCCCGTGACAACATTTGTTGAACATGATCAGCAAATGGCAATAAAATGAGTGCGAATTGCGTTTTACGCCAAAAGTAAAAAGATGAACACAACAGCCTGACCGCAGCATCATCCAAAAAAACCAAATGCTTTTTGAAAGAGTCATTGCCATTCCAGAGAGATTGACAAAATGTCTTCTAAGCTCAGCCTCATTGTCACTTTTTCTCTCTTCATCTTCTCGCAGCTTATGCCCAATTGTGCATCACTAACGGCAGACCGATGATCTTCAGTCAGTCTTCAAATGGAAATGTGACTTTTCAATTGCTGTTCAAGGGTGAAATGACCAAACCAAGTCAATCCTTAATCAGCTTCCTAGTTTGAAAAAAAAACTTTTCTGTCTGCAATTTGCCAAATTGCGCCGTGGCACTAATGCCTCCGTCGCTCCGCTCATGACTTAGTTTCCGGGCTGAACCGACATCCACCATAGAAAGAAATGAATCGACCTTCCTGAACGAGCGATTGGCCGCTCCTCATAGTAGCGAGCGACGTTGCGATGCCGCAAAGGCAGATGCTGGAGATTGGGGTGGAGCCCATGCCGAGCGAGCGGCCGCTGCATCGCTCGTGACTGGAGGCAAAGCGGCAATGACAGCTGTGAAGCACTTAGGCTGATGCTGCCCCCCCCCCCTCACCGCAAGCACAGGGGAGGTGGGGGGCAGTCATGTCTGACTCCAGCGCGACAGGACTCATCTTAAACAAGGTAGGTCGTCTTTGTTGCCACGCTCCGCAAGGCGGACTCTCGGTCGGTCACGAATCCCCCTTCCCCTGCCGCCGCTTCTATATATAGACCGAGTCGCAACAAAGTTGCACGTTTTTCCGTGGCACTGCTTGGAAAGCAGACCTTCCGTGTTGTTTTGAGCAGGGCAGGGCAGGGCAAGGCAAGGCAAGGCAGGGTTAAGGCAGGGCAGGGCAAGGCAGGGCAGGAAAGGGCAGGGCAGGGCACTTGAATGGCTTGAAAGATGATTTCAGCCTTCTTTTGGACTGCTCTAATTTGAATTCATGAGGCGTCAGTGGAAAAAATGTGATGAAATGTAAACTGCTTTGAAGTTCTTCTATTTGAGGGGAGTTCATTGTTGAGCTTTTGCAAAGCAACATATTGGAACCCTAATTCCTTTTGATTGTAATTTAATAGCCATTAACAGTCAGCGTTTTGTCTTCAGTAAACTAGACCCCCTACAGTGAGTACTAAAAATACCCCAAATGGACCCTGGACTTATTTTTAGGACTTTTGCACATGAAGAGAAATTCACTTTTGCGTGTACCGATACCAGACAGACATCAGTATAGGTATCAGCCTTATTTCAAGCATTTGTGTCACTTACACTATTCGAAAGCAGCCATTTTTTCTTTTTAGGCCGATTCCTATACTAGTCGACCCTCGGATTCCGACCTGTCCCTGGAGGACGATCAGGAGGCGCCTCGGCGTGAAGCCGAGCGCCAGGCTCAGCTGCAGCTGGAGAGAGCCAAGGTGAGATCACCACGGTACTTGTCCTTATGATTGACGACGCTCGGTTGATGTACTTTTTTTTGTTTTTTTTTGGGGGGGAAAGTCGAAACCAGTGGCCTTTGCGGTAAAAACCAATGTTAGTTATTGTGGGGCCCTGGATGAAGATTGTCCGGTCCAAGGCGCAGCCATTAATTTTGAAACCAAAGACTTTCTGCACATCAAAGAGGTGAGAGGGCATCTATCTCTCTGTCGTGACGCAAAGGCCGCTCACTCCAAGTGACTAAGTCTGATTTTCTGCGCTCCAGAAATACAACAATGACTGGTGGATCGGTCGGCTGGTGAAGGAGGGCGCCGACATCACGTTCATCCCCAGCCCCGTCAAATTGGAGGCCATCAGGATCAAACAGGAGCAGAAGGCAGCGGCCAGGTCAGAGGTCACACAGGCAAATGGAATTGCAGAGTCATAGTTGTAGCTGAAGTGCATTCTGGGGATTGTGACGATCGTGCCTTCGCTCAATGAATGTTGAGAAACATTGCTCGGAGCCTGGGATATTAAAACACGGCACGAGATGGAGATGGAGGCAAGTGTCGCTGCTCGTCTCATCCAAGTTAGTTTAGTTGCAGACAAAAACGAAGGCCTTTGGCCCACTCTTCCCAAGCGTGTACTTTGAATGCGGCTCGCGTCACAGTTGACAAAGTCGACGTCATCGGCCTGCTGTCATTGCCCCAAAGCCACATTTCCACAACACCTTTTAATGACGGCCCGCCTCCTTGTGGTATCGCGTCCAAATTGCCGCCTGAGGGGGATTCATTGGCCGCATTTTGTGGCTCTGCAGGAAAGGAGGCAACGCGTCATCCGGGGGCTGGAGATCCACGCCGCCGTCTGCAGGTACGTAGAGCGCCCAAAGCCGAGCCGTAGCGGGACGGGAAATTTAATGAGCCCCCGAAAGCGCTCCATCCACTGTGTCCTTTCCAAACCAGCGTTAGCAAAGCCTTTTGCTTGACCAAATTTCCCCATGCATTGTCTGACGTTTGCTCCTTTTGTTCTGAAAGCCAAACAGAAGCAGAAACAGGTGTGTGAAGTGAAGTGAAGTGAAATGAAATGAAATGTCTTAAGTGGCTGCGCATGGCTTGATGGCATCCGGAGTCATTTGTCTCTGCTCTGGCGTAGACGGAACTTGTGCCCCCGTACGATGTTGTTCCCTCCATGCGGCCGGTGGTGCTGGTGGGGCCTTCGCTGAAAGGCTACGAGGTGAGACACGCAAAGAAGAAGTCAATCATTTCTTCTCTGCGGCCCAACGCGGCGGCGTTCGACACCATTGGGGGCTGCCGTTTTGTGGCTTCCTGAAAATGACATCACAGGTGTCGGGTTCTCAACAACCAATGAGCTGCAACCACCGTGATGTCATTTTCAGTCGACGGCCAAATGGCCGCCACCCTGAAAGGGCTGGTTTTGCTGCTTTCGTTCATATTCCTAACTGGTGTGGATGCGCTTCCAGGTGACAGACATGATGCAGAAAGCCTTGTTTGATTTCCTGAAGCACAGGTTCGACGGCAGGTGGGTACAGAAAAAGAAATGGCCCCTCGTGACCTTCCGGAGCACAATCGGTCAGCTTCTTTGTCTCTCTGGTAGGATCTCCATCACACGGGTGACGGCTGACCTGTCGCTGGCCAAGCGCTCGGTGCTCAACAAGAAGGCCATCATGGAGCGATCCAACACGCGCTCCAGCCTGGGTGAGTGCAGCGACGACATTATCAGCCATCCGTGTCTTTGTCTTCACACAATTCTACTCTCAGCCGAGGTCCAAAGTGAGATCGAGAGAATCTTTGAGCTGGCCAAGTCTCTGCAGCTGGTGGTCTTGGATGCGGACACCATCAATCACCCATCGCAGCTCCTCAAAACCTCTCTGGCCCCCATCGTCGTCTGCGTCAAAGTGTCCTCGCCCAAAGTAGAGCGCAAAGCCACCTCAGAGGCTTCCGCAATCTGCATTTTTGACTAACTCCTCGTGTGGGCTGCACTGTCAGGTTCTGCACAGGCTGATCAAATCTCGAGGGAAGTCGCAGAGCAAACATCTGAACGTCCAGATGATGGCGGGGGACAAGCTGGCTCAGTGTCCGCCTGTATGTCATCTTTTTGCTACTTTTTAGAACCGTCAACAAACGGAGCAAAGTTTCATCGAAGCATTCCTTTTTCCCACCGCCAGGAGATGTTTGACGTGATCCTGGATGAGAACCAACTTGAGGACGCGTGCGAACACCTGGCTGAGTATCTGGACATTTACTGGCGTGCCACCCATCTACCTTGTTCTGCCCCCGTCAACCCGGTCCAGGACCAAAGCGTCGTCACCCCTCCTTCCGCTAACTCCAGTCAACAGGTATGTTGGCAAGAGCACCACCACGTGGCCACGCAAATTGTGACCCGCACAAGAATACTATGTACAACTAGTAGTTGTAGTAGCAGTAACTAACGACCACCATGTTTCCTAGTTCTCTGAGACTCAAGAGTTAATCGAGTGACCACTTGCGGTGAGTCTTCCTCTTCTGCTGCAACATTCCATGGCCAAAACTCACTGACGTTGCCATGTGCTCTCCTCCTGTGGAAGGCAGCCACCACGGCCACGGCAGCGGCGGCGGCGGCGGCGGCGGCGGCGGCTTCAGCTTCTCTCCACCCCGAGTGAGAAGAGGGACAAAAGGCAGAAGCAGCTGGAACGTGCGGAAGTGAGACAAGATACGGTTTGGGGTGAAACAGAGGGAGATCCTGCGATCGCTCACCGCTGCCCTCTAGGGGAAAGTCACTTGCTCTCCATGTCAACTCAGGGTCGCTTTCTCTACACATTCTGATAACCTTCTGCTGCACACAGACACACACTGACAGTTGACACTGGTTAGGGTGAGACACCTGTCTGTCTGTCTGTCTGCCTGTCTGTCTGCCTGCCTGCCTGCCTGCCTGCCTGTGTGGCTGCCTGCCTGCCTGCCTGCCTGTCTGTCTGCCTGCCTGTCTGTCTGCCTGTCTGTCTGTCTGTCTGTCTGTCAGAATGAAGCCCACAACACGTGAAGCTCGACGGGAACACCTCAATTACCACTACTATTACTCCTGCTGCAATCGCCATTCCAACTAATAAGTACAAGCAGTACTAATTAGTAATAAACTACTACTCACTACTACTAACAACTACTATTACTCCTCACTACTAGAAGTAATCCTACTATTTTTACTACAACTGCTACTACTACTGCCATTTAGTACTATCACAAATTGTAATGACTACTACTCAGTAGTACTAGTATACATTACTTTGACTACTGTTAGTCATACTACTGCTTGTAGTAATCGCTGAAGGTGGAGTAGTAGTAATAATAATACTACTGCTACGCCATTTACTACTATCCTCTACTACTAGTAGTACTATCACTACTATTCACTACTACTAATGCTAACTCCAATACTATTACAAAGATTACCTGCTTGTACTGGACTGGGGGGGAAAGAGTTGAATTGACGGAAATAAAATCATCTGGATCAGATGTATTTTTAAAAGTAGACTTTTCCTTCAAATATACCTATGATGATGACTAGTGGATCATAATTGTGGATATTTCTACTCATGCTGCTACTTGTGGTAGTAGTTGTATCCCATTATACTACAAAGTAACAAATCATTTTCTGATCCTGTAAATAACCACTCTATTAGTACTATTTTGGAGTACGGCAGACGCTAAGAGCAGTAACGCACGCACGCACGCACGCATCTATCTCTCTTGTCAACACATGTCGTGGGCTTAAGACGACAAACGCAGGCGAAAGCGTTCCCGGGGCTCCTCACTCACTCACTCACTCACTCACTCACTCACTCACTCACTCACTCACTCACTCACTCACTCCGTCTTCCGTCTGTACTGAGCTGACATTCCAGTCGAACCAAACGCGATTCCTGAAAATGGCACAAATAGTTTCTAGGAGTCGACATGCTAGCGGTGGACACGCTAGCGGTCCACAGCGCGGCGGAATCTTGAATTTTTCCAGTTGCTTGATTTCCTTTCGGTCCGCTGTAGCCTTTTTTTGTATGGTTTCTTTTCTACACTAAATGTAATGTCATGACATATCTTTCTGCACAGCGCCATGCATGTCAAGCACAAGACTGGCAAGGGAAACAAAGCTCCTTGTCGCCATTTGTCACTTTTTATGGATGTACAACTGCCAAGGCCTCACTCGCTCGCTCGCTCGCTCACTGAATTGCATCTTTCCTGACGTCAGTCACATCTGCAACAAGGTCGGAAAAGCAAGTTAAAACAAATCCTTTCGACCAAAGGCCTTTATATTCAGGGTTTGGATGCAAATCACTCAATGACACGTTTCTGTCAACCACCAAAAATGCTTAGTCAGACAAAAAAGTAACAGCAAATCAACATGACCCGAGTAAATAGTAGTCACTTTCAAACTTGGATATCTGATGCTATTTGAAGATTTGTGGCCGATTACAAATGAGTTTTCCTTATGCGCTTGAATGGATTTGGGAGATTTTGTGTGTTGAAATTGGAAATGACTTGGTATGTAGTCTACATCATACCAAAAGACATTTTCTTGTATCATTTGAAGCATAAAAGTGATCAGGATGACAACCTGTCGTGGTATCTTTGAGTCTTCTGGTAGCCAGCCGTATGTGATATGAATGAAGCTAATGCCCAACTTGGTCATTTTGATGACTCGAAATGCATATTTCCAGTGTCAATCATGTGATATTTTCTTTGATTTAGCCTCCTGTCGTGGACCACCCGTCAGCTGGTTCTTCTTGTAAATAATGTAACGCGCATGACATCATTGTATTGCGGTTTAAGCGGAAGGGCTCGGCAGGATCACGTGACTGGATTGTTGTGATTAGGATGATTATCCAACTGCACACAAATTGATAACAGAACGCATGTTTTAGAAAACAGTGGTACTGCCAAGTTGGACCCCGATTAGGTTTTAAAGTGGAACCATTGGATTTTGGTTGCATTTGCCTTTTTTTAAATCTGAAGTGATTTTTTTTCTTTTGTTACATATGTAGGCGAAGGGATGCCAGTTGAAGCTACGCGGCGCGTGAAATCTTGGCGCTCCCGTGACGGTGTGCTTTCGCGCCCCCAGCAAGATGTCGATTCTTAATCATATACAATCAATACAATTCATTAAAAGCGTGCTAGGCATCCTAGCGGAGCTCACGAGACTCAAGCACACAGCTTGTATAGTTCCAAAATGCCAGACAGAGCTGACTCTTTGCTTCCACGAAATTAGGCCTGAGCTGCCGAACGTTTGCGGAGATCCAACTTCGAGGTGCCACTGTAACATCATTCAGTAATATGCTGCTTATCAACTTTTGCACCCAAACATGGTTATGGTTCTCAAACAAACAAAAAGCCCGCAAAAGCACACTTTCTTCTAGGAGGTTCCGTATGCAATACAAAGTCGAGCATTGCCCTGAAACACGGCTGAGACTATCAACCTCCTCAGGTCTATCGTGGAGTATGTTTGCACTACACTGTATTTTTCTTGTCTGCTTTATGATGCAATAAATGCACTAAGTTCGGATCTGCCGTCTCAGGCTTGATAGGCCAGCAATGAAACGTACAGTATTCCATTCTGCAATTACACGGTGTGTCCGCTAGATGGCAGCATATGCTCCATTGAATCGCGGAGTAAGGTTCACCTGTTTTTATTTTGCCACTCAGTAGTTTGGTTTGCTTGTGGTTTTATTCCTTCCATCATGTGCATAAAATGAAAACCAAACAAACACATTCTACATATGACGATATCAATGATACAGTATGCTATTCTAAATAACTAAATACTGTAGTATCATAATAGTTGTAAATGCTATCACATCAAGCTTCTTTCTCCTATTGCCCTTTGAACCCTTTGTATTTAATTTGATCATAAAGTCATTTATCAGGAATGTGATATCCCGGATTGACCATTTGGAGCAGTCCTTGGTCCTTTAGGATGGGGGCGGGGTCTTCCAGCCTGTTTAAGGTGTGTCCCTCTTGATTGAAACGGTCCATTTTGAAGGATCCTGATGGTTTGAATCTGGACTGGACTGGACTTGGCCGAACCTAATCAATGGTAAGTTAGTGAAAAATGCTTGTCTTTAAAAAACATTGCATTTTTTTGTTGCTGATTTATATTGCGTTACTGAGGTTGTGTTGTGGTGATCATAAAATTTGAGTGTTTTTTAATGTCTTCCTTGAGCATCGTTGTTGCCTTGTTTATGGGGTTTGGGGATTTGTTGATGAAAGTTTTTGGGCTTTTTTTCCACTGGCCCATTTTTACGTGCTAAAAATCGCATGCCAGCGTCCCACCGTCGGTCCAGCGGCGATTTGTGGCTCGTCGCCGCTTACGCTCACGGCCGCCCCTCATCTACAAAGCTAAGCCGGGTGGGCTGCGATGCCTCGCCCAGCAGGCTTGGGAGGCCTTCCAGTGGCCGGGCTCCCTTGGTCATCTGCTGGGGGGGAGAATGGCAGAAATACGGGGACAAACTGCAGGAGGTTGCTTCTGTGAAGGATGATAAGAGTGAAGGGATGGAGGAGGACCAGGAGGGGAGCGGCAGAAACCTTTGCTCAGGTGGAGAACTGTGAAGTGATGAGGGAGCTGAGCAAGGTGACCCAACTGCAGGATTAGCAGGAGCGACCATGGGTGAATTGGAACAGTCAAGGTGGTCAAATTCTGTCACGCGTGTGCTCCCGCAAGCGGCCAATCGGAGCAGCGGGGGGGACGAGGCTTCGGCTATCAGGACGCATTGAAGCTGTTGCTCATCTGCGTGCGGCGCAGGGGAGCAGGTGTGCTGCGAGGAGATGCTGGGAGGCGGGCTTACGGCGCCGGGGATCAGCAAGGTGGAGGGCTTGTGAAAAAGCGGTTTGAGAAGTCGGCTCATTTCCTGAAGCTCCTGACTCACTGCGGTTACCTGGCGGGAAAGAGCCTTCATCTGGTGCGGGTGGGCGGAGAGGAAGAAATCAAGAGTTCAAATTCGGGCAGATGGCCAGGAAATCAAGGTTAAGTCTCACCTCGCGTTTTAGCTTTGTGACGGCCTGCATGGTGTCGCCCTCGAGGTGTTCGTCTGTGGATGGATGGATGGATGGATGGATGGATGGATGGATGGATGGATGGCGTGCGCAGGCAGAAAGCCATTAGACGCAATCCCTCCCTTTCAAAAGTCAACGTGCAGTAAGTGTTGCTTCATGTCTTACCTGGGACCGAATCGTGGTCGGGTAAAAAATGTCCCGCGGTATCCGGGGAAAAATCTAACTTTGCATCTGGACTGCTTTGATTGTCTGCTTCGATGCCATCCACAAAGCTGAAACGTGAGCAAAAAGGAGCAATACAGAAAGCGTAAACGGCTGTCATCAAATATCAAGAGCAATTTTAACCTAATGGGCTGGTGACATCATTGTTCAATTTAAATGTCCACACCTTGCTGGTCAGGTCTATGAGAGGGAGACCACAAACGACTACAGGAAGAACCAAAATTCTTGCAATGCTAGCTAGTTTGCTTTGCTAGCTTTCAAGATCATTTGCTAGCCACTTAGCTTGATAGCTAGTCTGGTAATTGGCCATGCAAATTGGGGTTAGTGTCATTCTTTGATATTTATTTGGTCAATAAAGTTCAAGTGGAACTAGCAATGAAACTCTGAAGCCTCTTTTTGAAGAAGGGCTCATTGCTGTGAAAAGATGCATGCTGGAAGAGTCCCACTGAGCCCAAACGACCACACACTCAACAGCCTGCTCGCAGATCAACGATTGGATTCATACCGAGGGCTAAGCTCTGGCTGCGGGCAGCTGAAGCTCACCACGGGAATCTGCGGGCCGGCGGGCCGATCGTGGTCGGCGGCTGGCCTGAAGGGTCTGGGCGGGAGCAGCGGCGAGCGCAGAGGGGAGCGCAGGGGAGAGCGCAGGCCTCGGCCCAGTCTGGCCAGCGGTGGCATCTTGGGGAGAGCTGAGCGGTCCCCCTCCGAGTTGGAGCCTTCCTCCACCTCCTCGATGGAGGCCAGCTTCTTCACCAGCCCTCCGTTGCTCTCGCAGTCGGCCTTAAGTTTGAAATATGAGCAGGGATACGTCATGGAATCCAAACACTTGGATTAAATTGATTCGGTTTTCAGAGTAGGATGGCTTCCCATTCAGTCCTT